>NC_135498.1:183855982-184211748 GCF_052857255.1 Amblyomma americanum | reverse complement strand
ACACAAAACGCTGCTCCAGGTGCACCTGAATGGTGCGCTTGGTGCTCGTGGATGGCGTGGCGTCGTCGCGTGAAGTGCCAAGAGGACCCACGACATGCACGGTGCCTTCATCACTTGATGTTCCCGACACAAAACGCTGCTCCAGGTGCACCTGAATGGTGCACCCGGTGCTCGTGGACGGCGTGGCGTCGTCGCATGAAGTGCCAAGAGAACCCGCGACACGCGCGATGCCTTCATCGCTTGTCACGTGACGTGCGGAGCCAATCGGAAATCACCGCGTGACCGTGAAACTTTTGCTTTTTATGCGTTTGTTTCTGCTCTGAGGAGACCGCTAAAGCGGGAAATTTGAATTCGGAGGAACGCGCTTTCCACAGAGACCAAGATGGCCGCGCTACGTTGGGCGGTTGCTGAGAGATCGGGGCTTGAAAAGTGGCGTTTTTTCGCTACTTGGAAGAAATTTTCCGCCACCCTTGATCATCAAAACAATGATTTGGCGCACTTCTTGATGGTTTTCGACAATGAAAATTTGTAATGACAAACTATGACTTGTAAAAGCTGAAAATAAATATTTCAAAAAATCGCTGTTTTGACCATTTTCCGCGAGTTGAAAGCCGCGTCCCCCCCTAATGATGCGATCGAGAGCCCGACAGCTTGTAATGACAGTTCTGCCAACTGTTCGGACTCTTAACTTTGCGCGTGCGACCCATGGGAGTCTGCGCGAGCTGGCTCGCCTGGCCCACTTTTCCACGTGCTTCGTGGATGAAAACATTAGGAAAATCAATTTCACGTTCATACCAGCATAAAGTTACTGTACGGGCGGTAACAAAATTAAGACATTTCTATGATGATCAGCAGCTAATTCCAAAGCAATTTTTGCTACAACTTCAGTGCAGAGCACATAGGCCTAGCGACACTGCGCGAGCTAGGAGAGAGCGATACGCTCTCACCCGGCGGGCCACACATCACTGAAGAAAGCGCGCCGCTGGCGCATTTGCGTCGCAGGCAATAATCGCATTCTATTTTTTCCTTTGCGATGCTAGTTCCTAGTACAGACACTGCTGCCTGCTGCCGCAGAGTGACCGCAGTTCTAGAGGAAGCCTCGAGAGAAAGATATATTGCAGTCATGGTCTACTGTGCGCTACAAAACGTCTTCGAAGGGCCGGAGCAGCCATAGTTTTGAAGCGTCATCCATATTATTTTCGAAGCACATGTGGCGTCACTTGAAATGCAAGGATGGGAGCACATGTGTGCCTCAACTAAGGCCGCCTCTTCGACGCCGAAAAGTCTGGCTGCGCAAGGTCTCGGAAGTGATTCTCGCAGAACGAAAATGGGCGCTTTTATAATGCGCAGCCGGAAAAGGACTTTAATTAATTTTAAAAGCCAGAGTAGCGGGCGCTTTTATTACGCAAATGTGTTGTGCGAGATTTTCGATTATATGAAGCCCGCATTATAAAACCTTCACTTGGTCCCCTGAAAGTCATATAATCGAAGTTCTACTGTAGTTGGCACTTATGGTAGACACACAAAAATAAGCACTGACTACGGTAACAAGATTACGATGAGAACAAGGAGAGAACAAAGTGCGTTTTAAAAGAGAAGCTCCATGCACAGGCCTTCACTTGTTGGTTTTTCTAGGCGCAGCCTCAGCAAATGCTTCAGCATCACAGCCCAGAGCACTGATTGCTCTGGTTGGAGCAAGATGGTTGTCAAAACTTGAATTACAACTCGTTTGGAGGTAACTGCAGCTCAAGAATACCAAGGCATGACTGGCAAATGACAAGGCCACGCCTCTGTCACAAGAACAGACGGTAAAAAAAAAAAAGAACACCTTTGACCAGAGAGCCCAAAACACAGAGGTGGCAACGCACGTGCAAAGTGATCCAGGGTAGCCTGGGTGACCAAGGGTGGCTCCAGCTGAACCTCCACCACCTGGATCTCGCATGTCAGTGGCAGGTGGCGCAGGTAACGCAGTTTCCTACGCAGCTCCTGCAGAAGCACCAAGGGTCACTAGCACACAAAGCTCCTTCACACACACACTCGCACAAACCACCGTCAGGTGCCATTGTGTGACTGCACGCCCGTTACAATAGCCCTGGTTGCCCCAGAGTCTGTGGGTCTCAGTCTTTGCTGTAAGCCTCAGCCATTAGGAAAAAAAAAAATAGACAGCATGACGACAGCTTTCCCAGAGTTTGATGCACTATGCAGCAGAACGTAAACATTTGGCAATCCTTTTTTTCTGCAAGTTGGAAATGCACAGACTATGTGCTTGCTTTTGCAGAGTGTGAATTCATCAAGTACTTTCTTAACGTAGTGTGAATTTTTGCAGTTGTTAGCGACACCCTGAAAAGCTTTTGTTTTTTTTTCTCTTTTTGGCAGTAGTACCCAGTTTTCAGAGCAACTGAGAATTTTTAACCGTTTTTGCACTCTTTGCACTCCAACCACCCCTGGAATGCAAGAAGGGAGCTTGCAGTAACAAACAAATGAAATAAATCAAAGCATAATGCCCCCGCATGGGAGTAGCTCAGCAAAGTATGCCATACTGCGAAAAAAAACGTAGTAGTTATCGGAAATTACCACTATGATCCCACAATAAACACATCTGTGCACTTCACTGGCCACAAAAAGAACAAATGACCACAGGAAAACTTTCACTAACAACTGCTTACTTCGATCATCTTGCATGCCTTACGAATGCACCACCCCTGGAATGCAAGAAGGGAGCTTGCAGTAACAAACAAATGAAATAAATCAAAGCATAATGCCCCCGCATGGGAGTAGCTCAGCAAAGTATGCCATACTGCGAAAAAAAACGTAGTAGTTATCGGAAATTACCACTATGATCCCACAATAAACACATCTGTGCACTTCACTGGCCACAAAAAGAACAAATGACCACAGGAAAACTTTCACTAACAACTGCTTACTTCGATCATCTTGCATGCCTTACGAATGCACACGCATTAAGAAAGCACACCACAAGGGCACCGTGACGTGCATGCCACACAACAAAATTATGGGGACATTTAATTCCATTATGTGTCAACAATGCGATAGCACTGGCACTTCCAGTGTTTGCTTTCGACCTGCTTCGCTAGAACGGCGGTGATGGCTTGGCGTTTCAAAAGATTGGCTTCGGCCTCCTTTCTGTTACAGCGACGTCAGCATGGAGTTTCAAACGCCCCGCATTTCTGAACATGCCCAATAGCAAGTACCTGCCGCGGCGGCTAAGTGGTTAGGGCACTCGGCTACTGATCCAGAGAACCTGACCGTGGCGGCTGAGTTTCGATGAAGGCGAAGTGCTAAGGCACCCGCGTGCTGTGCGATGTCAGTGCACGTTCAAGATCCCCCCAGGTGGTCGAAATTATTCCGGAGCCCTCCACTACGGCACCTCCTTCTTCCTTTCTTCTTTCACTCCCTCCTTTATCCCTGCCCTTACAGCAGGATGCCGCCCATACACGCGATGTGCAAAAAAAAAAAAATTGTTTTAAGTAGAAACCCACCAAACAGGGAATGAGCAGCATTTATTCCACGTTCAATCGTCACTCGCGTAGTATTCAGACTCCGAGCTGGTGGTGCGCTCTGGAGCACACTCATCCCACAAGAAGTCGCGCAGCATGTCCGCTGTCCGCTGTCAATGCATAGCAGTTGTTCCGCGCTACCATCACTTAGCAGAGCAGCTCTTCTTCCAGTTCGGGAAACTTGCACAGCTTGCCTCGGAAAGCGTGCTTTTTGCAGCTTGTGCTCCTCAATGCATCCTTTTGGTTGCACCTTTGTTGGATGCACTTCTTGGCCACATCAAATTTCCTGCCCTCTGCACGCTTGCCCTGTTCGACAACAAACACCTAGCCGTGTAGCTATTAAGGTGCTTGCCCATCATACTAAAATTGCGACGCTCGGCGGCAGCATACGAAAGCCACAGCTACGGTGAATAACACGCAACCACAACTCCCGTGCCTTTGACAGCCAGAAAAAGCTGGAGCTGATGATACTGATGCCAGATGCCGATATGGATAGCAGGAGCTCGTGACGAAGGAATAAGTTAACGATGATGACGATGAGCCCGCCTCGGGCGCCATCCGTGGGTGGCACCTGGAAGTTCCTGTGCACATGCGTCGCCTCCGCGATCAAGCGCCCCGTTGCTCGCAGCCGGAACTGATCGCGGAGACCACGACAAATGCCTTTAGAAGGCTATTCCCGCGTGGGTGGTGGAAAGTTTAGTGCAGCCCTTACACGGATATTATTTTTTTAATATTTCCTTCGGGAAAACAGGGTGCGGCCCTTACAAGCGTTTATATGGTATATCAGTGCCTTTACTAACTATGCCTGCTGTTGGTAATGGCATGACTCCAAAGCTGCGGTCTGGTAGTGGTACTAGTTATCTGCATTCACAGCTATGCTTGGCAGGAAAGAATGGCCTTTGAAGGCTGCAACTACTCAACAACGTAGCCAATGCTTTGTATGACAGCAGAGTGTCAATGCTTCACTGCTGATTATCAGTCAAAGATGGGTTTCTTGAACTAATATTATTATATTGTAGTGGCCAGTAGCTTGGTGAATGGGAGCACCTTGGAGAAAGCAATGCATTTGCTTATTGTAAAATTCCGGACAAGTGCCCCCACACATGCAAGGGCCCCCCTAACTTCACTGTTAATTTCACATTTCCGCGCCATTCTGGGAAAGCGCCCCCTACCCTGCCCGCCCGCCTGCTCCACACCCTTATCACGCACCGCACCCAGGCAACACTGGCCTGCACTTTCCAGGAAAGTCCAAGAATCTAATCCAATCCAATCCTGCTTTTCAAGCCACACGCATGCTTGTTCGCCACGCACCATTTGTCGTCTTGTTTTGGCGTTGTCAAGTCGGCAATGCATTCGTACAAGTGGCGAAAAATTGAGATCATACAATGGCATCGGGAAAACGGAAGGAATGTGCACCAAACAACTCAACACTTCACGCTCGACCAGAAACGGATACGGGAATGGGACAAGAATTTCGAAAAGTTGCTACGGGAAAGCAAAACTTCGAAGAAAGTTGAGCAAAGGCGCAGCGGTGTTTAGTGACTATGTGGACGATGTGCTCTTCAGAGTTCTTCGAGTGGGAAAGAATGGCAGGACATTTTAAATCCATGTGCACTGCCCTTTTTTTGCTTTCTGGCGGGAAAATGTCGCCGCCATCTTGAATTTTGGAGCTGTTCCGGGATAGCAACCCCCTCCTACTTTGCCAATAATTTCGACTTGCGGGGGTGAGGGCGCTTGCTCGGAATTTTACGGTAATCTGCTTACTGTGACTTACTCCAACCTGCGCCATTGCAGCTTAGTGCAGAGCCTGTTATGGTGCCCTTGACTTCCCGCACATACTAACAGCAGCTTGTGACATTGCGAACTTTATGCCTCTACCACTCACCGGTTTTGGACAAGAAAACACGTAACGGAATGAAATTGTTCACACTCTGAGCTAAAAGAGACTTCGTGTGGTCAAGATGGTGGAACAACGATCAACTCAAAAAACCACCTAATCAGTCGCCAGCCGACCAAAAGACTTTGATCACCAACTTAGATCCTTGAGGAACGCTCCATAGAATTTTATTTCTCAATAAAAACCGACTGTTTGGGTCTTTGTGCCACTGATGTTTCTTCAGTTTAGCAATAAATGCATTTGCTGATTAGAAAATTGCATTTAATAACTGAAACTTTTTCTTCACAATTTAATTCAAACTTGTGACGCAAATGATGAAGAGGACTCCATGACGCAGCAGTCTGCTTGTGAAAACGGCCAGTGGTCGGGACCCCTGTGTATCTTTTCTTTAACCTTTCTTTCATATGAAAAGCTCCATTTTTAGTGAACATGCCCTCTCGGTCACATCAGAATGCAGTAATCTGTCGGCACAGGCCAACTTGAATTTGTCCCCACTGTGCCTTTGACCAACCAAACCCGTATCAGACACAGATCGGGTGTGGATTGGACCGCGGACCGGCCACAGTAGAGTTCAACAACCAGCAACAGTGGACTCACTGTTAACAAGATTGGTGTTAGTTTAGTTTCATGAAGTTTAATGTTCCAAAACAACTCAGGCTATGAGGGCTGCCGTAGTGGGGGGCTCCGGATAAATTCGACCACCTGGGTTTCTTTAATGTGTACAGACATCGCACAGTACACGGTCCTCTAGCATTCCGGCTACATCAAAATGCGACCGCCGTGGACGGGATCGAATCCGCGTCTTTCGGGTAAGCAGCCGAGCGCCATAACCACTCAGCTACTGCGGCGGCTACTACAAACAAGGCGAACTCACGTTGTCAATGGAGGCGCCCTCGATCTCGACGATGCGTGCCGTGAAGGTGGGCGGTGCCAGCTCCAGGGCCTTATAGTCACACACAAGCATGCGTGCATTGAGGGCATGCAGGAACACGGGCTGTCCGTCGGCCGCCTGGAAGTAGTAGAAGCTGTCGCCGCCCTGCACAGTGGTGGCCTCCCGACCAACAGTGTTGTTGTTGATGGTGGCCACAGTGGCAATGGGCATCTCCAAGTCTTCCGCGCCCACAGCGCCGTCCTCTCCCCCACTGCTGCCACTGCTGATGCGGCGTTCACGGCTACGTGCCTGGTAAGAGCCTGCAGCAGTTGATGGCGCACACCACGTTAGGTATCCAAAAATACTAGGCATGTGTGAATATTGGTTTTTGGTTTGCAGCGAATTCGAATCGAAAAGTGATTTTCTTCGAATAATTTCGAATACTTCTAGCAGACAAAAAAGACTGAATGGCACAATAAGCATTTTCAACATCACGCATTTCTTGAACACACAAGGATATTTACATGTAAAAATAAAATAAGAAGAATGCATTGAACTTTGCCAAACTCATTGAAGCTGTGTCGACGTCCTGCAAAAATGACCATCAGAAATTGGGAGTTGGCCTACATGTGGAGCAGACATACCGTATTTACTCGCGTATAACCCGCACCTCTAACGTTGAACTCCAAGAAAAAAAGAAACCTCACATATAACCCGCACGTTTACATGAAAAAAAAAAAAAACTAAGCACTAGAAAGATACAACTGCACACTCAGCGATCATTTCGTTTTCAGAACATTTATTCAAACAACCACCACCACGTCACTGGTTATCCAATTCTCAATCATCGCCCCTCTCACTGTTGCCATCCGAGGCTTCATCGCCACTCTCAAAGACGTAGTCGTTCTCGGAACCATCCAAGCTGTTACTGATGGCACATTTTTTAAAGCTTTTACATACCAAGTTGCCCAGTATCGCTTTCCACACATACACGATCCACTCGCACAGCAATGGAATATCGGGCCTTCGCATGCATCCCGTTGGTGCGAGGGCGTAAAGGCCGTCGGCCATCCACTGGGCATACAGCCGCTTCACGTGTGCCTTGAACGGCTTGTTTAGGCACACGTCGAGTGGCTGTAACATGGACGTCATGCCGCCAGGTATTATAACGAGGTTGGTGCCGGTCTCTGTGAGGCGAGCCTTCACCGCATCAGTGCAGTGGCCTCGGAAGGAATCCAGTATGAGCATCAATCGGCATGCCGGCAAGGCACTAGGCTTAAAAACACTGGCTGAAGAAAACGTGGCCAATGACGTTGGGGAAGAATAAACAGACTATGAATGTGAATTTGGCTATGCGTTTCATTGGCCCCTCATCCGCTTGACAACGGTCGATGACGATGGGGATGGCGGACTACACGGGGGAGGCTGCCGCGCATTGCCGTGAAGCCGAACACTCCCCGCCCAAGATAAAATTCACAAATAACCTGCTTAAACGAGTTTTTTTTCAAATTTTGGTGCGGGTTATACGCGAGTAAATACGGTATATGCGAGGTGTGAAACCCTAAGACCTATCTATGAGATTGCCTCGTTGTACAGCAATTGCTTTTAAGCAACGACTCCATGAACACCTGCTAGGTCTACGCACCCTGCGCCCAGCACCACTTCACATCTGATGTCGGATGTACGTCCAAATACCTCTTCGATGAAAGCAAATGCTAGTGCAGCACAAAAGTGACTGCAAAACAAGCATTTGTTGCTTTATGCGCAACAAAAAGCTATGAAGTGAGGTCCTAACTGGCGTAGTCAGAAAAAGAGGCACATCACCACAGGTCATGTGATTTCACTGGAAAATGGCACAGATGGAGTTTCTTTTTTCCCTTCTCAGGCGGCTGCCGCAATGCTGAGATGTTTCTTGTTCGTTTCTTTTCTGGCTTTTAGTGCCTCGACAGACATTAAACTTTAATGATAATGAAAATTAAATTTGATTTAAATCTGGCATATGCACGAGGGAGCAGTCGCAGTATTGGCAATGCGGTGACTGCTCGAGTACCCACCAGAGGGCAGGCCGCCAGGGGCCATGTCTGGCAGTGTATCCCTGGCATCATCGTCGTCATTGGCAGTCTTGGAGACATCCTCGTGTTCATTGCGAGTTGGCAGTCCCTGGGAACAGTAGAAATACAGGCAGCCATAAGAGTAGGCCATAATGACCTCCCGAAATTTGGCATGTCAAAAAACTAAGTCCGATACAAAGCTGAGTTATACAGTGCTCCAAAATCGCATAAAGATGTTTCTGCATTCCATCTCAAACGCCTGCCACCCACAATGTGGACTAACTGAGTGCATACAAAAAACCGGGAAGGCTAGGAAGAATATGCACCACTGCTATCTTTCATTAGAAACTGCTGAAACAATGAAAAAATATTGCTGCACCTAATTACAGCGCCCGAGTACTTAGTGAACGCTTTGATGTACAGTCGACGACCGATTTTTCGGACTCTCTAGAGACCGCAAAAACGACCGAAAAATCAGGCAGTCCGGAAAATCAAATTTCACCAAAAACATCACGAACTTATTACCAATATGCCGGAGGAAGGCGTCAGTTGTATTGCTCATATTCAAAAGCTCCTCATGACTAAATTTCGCCACGCGACATGTGCACGGACGAGAACGGCGACCGCTTTCATGAGCACGGCCTGGCTGTGCTGCCCGTGGCATGTCACCGATGAACGCACGGGTTGGGATAAAGTCTAAATGGGAAATCGAACACGCCACAGCGGGAACTGCGCTGCGCAAGTAGTAGGATGGGTCTGGAACGAGAATGCGAAGATGGCGAAACTAGCAATTAGAGCCGAAATCGGCATCGTATCCGGCGATATGCGCTCTGCGGTGGCTTGCGTATAATGAGAGATGTCTTGCCTGTTATCGAAACGCCAGTTGTTTACGGTTTTACGATAGAAAAGTCAGGGTTGCGTGCACGTGCGTTTTGCCGTGGGTACGCTGACCTCGCTTTGAAATGCACCACCATTTCCTCCTGCGCTCGCCGTTTCTGTGGAGCCGTACGCCTCCCACGCGCTTCACTGCTGCCTCTTTCTGTATCCAGGACGAAAGACTCGGCACAGATGAGTCCCGCGAACTTCGAGTACTGTTCAAGTTCGTGCGGCGGAAGACATTCAAGAACAGCACGAATTCAAAACCATGTGGGCGCAATGTACCGACTCGTGCAGAATTTCAGCATTTGAAGTTTAATACTTAACCACTTTGATCATGCTTTTAATTGCCTCTCCTTTTAATATTTCGTTTTCTTCAACCTCAAAACCCAGTTTTATCTCAGACAACGAAAACAACAGCAAAACCAGCCAGACAATGCGCACTGCTCCAATTGAAACGACCATGCATCAGAAATGTCTTGACGGATGCAGTGACCCCTCACCTGCAGATTGCCATCGGCATCTACTGTCTCCAGCAGCTGTGGCTGCTGGCTGTTAGCGTTCACGTCCAGAGGACCAACCTCTTTCTCCAGGTCCTGCCTGCGTTGCTGCAGTGCCTGCAACGTGATAAGGAAGGCACGGAGTATCAGCTGCACACTCTACCGTTAGCAACACGCACCTTCCCCAACCTCACTAACGGCCGCCACAGTACTCCAGGGCCAGTTTGCATGAAGCAAATTACAGTGTAGGCCCCAGTCTTGTCTTATTTGCAGTCTAAACCCTCTGCTAGTATTAAGGAAAGGAACACTTACAAGGAATGTGGAACATGTACATCGGACCCTGTGGAGTCCAAAAAGTGATTTTTCTGACTGAAATAGACAACAGCAACAGTGTAGGGATCGTTTTTCGACTGACAGTTCATTTTTTCCTCCAAATACCGTATATACTCGTGTAAAGGCTGCCCCCATGTAAGGGCCGCACCCCCAACTTTGGAGCCGAAATTTTGAAAAAAAAAAAAAAAATCTTAGCCAAGCGTAAAAATTTTTGCACCAGCAAAAGTTAAATTTCACACGTCGCTACTAGAGGGCGCTAGCTGCTTTTATCCCCCGCCCCATCATCATCATCAGTGCTTTGAGATCACATGGGGACGTGGTCTTGTCTTTGCAACCTTTTCGCTCTGGCAGCCATTTTTTCTTTTTGTGGTGCCGTGGTCTTGGGCAGTGCGTTAGTGCATTGCGGTTACGGTGCGCAGCATTGTTCAGTGGATCGCAGCCTATGTTTACCACTTGGTGTCGATAGGCAGAGATTTGATTTCGCACACCCTGGCCTTCCAAGCTGAAAGTCGTCGCTTGAGTCAAAGAACATGGCAAGCGGCGGCTGGACGCAAGTTCGACGTCAACAAGAAGTGTATGCGTCAGTGGAGCAACCGGAAAGAACAGCTCGCTGGTACAAACCAAAACGAGGAAGCATTCCACGGGAAGCAGAACAAGTTTCTGAACCTTGAAAAGGAACTTGTGGAGTATGTCACGGCGACAACGAAAAAACGCTATGCAGTGTCGACCGAGATGATCCGTGTGAAAGCTGTTGCCATCGCTCGCCACATGGGCATTCCGCTTCCGAACTTTAGAGCAAGCAGGGATGGCTTCAACGCTGTATGAACTGGAAAGCGCTCTCCATTCGACGAAAACTGGAGTTTGAACCAAGGTGACTGGAATATCGAACCAGATTTGGACTGCACCGAAGATGACTACCTGTGGAAAGGCGTCCATGAAATGAGCACTTCAAGTAGCGGCCAGAGCAAAAGCAACGAGGAATTTCCTTAAATAAAGTGCATGTGGTCATTTAGCACTGTTTACATTTTATTTTAGAACAGTACAGCAACAGTGCAACGTTTCTGCGGATATAGGCCTGACTCATGTAAGAGCCGCACCCAGTCAAAATCCTGGAAAAAAAACCACGGCTGTTATACGAGTATACAGTTGAACCTCGATATAACGAAGTAGTACTTTTCGGGGAAAAACTTCGTTATATCGCGAACTTCGTTGCAACGAGGTTTTTGTCTTCGAGTGCCGTTAATGAAATTGTACATTCAAACAACGTTCGTTTTTCTGTTTTATTCCGCTCACGTGCGTTCGTGACGATATTGCAACCGATTTTAGAAGAAACGACAAGCAAATAGAGCGGCAAGAGTAGTTCAGTCAAGCTTCGTTACCTCGAAATGGCACATCTCAAATTATTGCTTTAGTTGAAATTTTCTGTAGAGTCGAGCTGCTCCCCGCGGCGCCATGAATTTTGCTGCCCATTACCTTACAGTATTTTCTCAGCGAATTGCGGGTATCTCAAAATCTTGAATGAGATATGGAGATAATGCCGCAAGTGAAAAATTAAAGTGAGCTTCCCGTGTTGCTGGGAAGACGTGCCACGAAGCGTGCGGCATCACCGAAAACGAAACCAAGCAGCGCGGAAATCCATTAATGGCGTCAAGCAACACTGCGCTCCACCACTTGCGCTCACGGGCTGATGGGAATGGGATGTGCAAGTAGGAGGCCCCGCAAAATAGTTAGGCTGGCTTTGTGCACCGCATGCGGGGCGGGATTTACTGACTGTCAACTGGAACTTCACAGGACAGGGCGTAGCGGAGGGCTCCGAAAATTACGACCACATGGGGTTTACCCGGCGCTACGTCACATAGTACACGGGCGCCTTGCATTTCGCCTCCATCGAAACGCAGCCGCCGCGTCATCTGGATCAGCAGTCCAGCGCCGCGACAGGGCGAGATTGACGAGAGTTCAATAACAGCATACTTCAAAAACGAAGAACCTTTATTCTCAAATGTTTGCAAAAGGCAAGTGACTGCATCAAGTCACTTCATGATGCAGTGCGAGTTGATGCAGTCATGAAGTCAGTTATTTTTGCATGAGCGTCAGCGTAATGAGGCGTTCGTAGGTGGCTACCGCTACCAATGCTTGTTCATGTTCTTGCGCGCCGGCATAACTCCGCAAAATGTCAATGGAATTGAGCACTTCTGTTGCTGTGGGCGTCTGCGTTGCCTCCTCGGTGTCGTCACCGTCCTCTACAATGGTTTTTTCTTGAACGCTTTCAATTATTGCGGTGTCGTCCAATTCTTCAGTTGTGACGGCATACTCATCACTGGTGATGAAGTCGGTAAGGCTTACATCCTCGGGAACGCCACCTTCCTCGCTCAGCTGCTGCCACGCATCAGTGAAATCTGGCTGTGCAGGCGCCTCTCCCTCGCTCGCTTCGTTGTCTGCCGCATCCAATGAGTCGCACACAGCTTTTATGCCAGCCTTTCTAAAGCAGTTTACAATAGTTTCCTTGCTCGTAGACTGCCAGGACGCAGATAGCATTTCTATGCCCATAAAGATGTCAATCTTGGTGTCGCGTTTAAGGCGCATGTTGAGCAAAATTCTCTCGATCATGCGCTTCTTGTAAGCACACTTCGCGCTGTTGATTACACCTTGATCCAATGGCTGGATCAGGGATGTGCAACCTGCGGGAGGAAATTCCAGCTCGACGTTTGACAGCTCCGCATCAACGTGGTGCGCTGAACAGTTGTCCAGGAGAAGGCAGATTTTTCTCTTCTGCTGCCCCATTTCCTCATCCAGCTCTTTAAGCCAGTCGCTGAACAGGGCTCGTGTCATCCAAGCCTTTGCGTTGCTGACGTACTTGACGAGCATCGATCTTCCAATGAAACAACGTGGTCTTCCACTAACTCCGATGACTAGCAGCTTGCGTTTATCTGTTCCATCCATGCTCGCACATAGCAACACAGTTAGACGTTGCTTGCTCTGCTTGCCGCCATAGCAACGTTCATTTTTCAGAGCCAGGGTCCTCTTCGGCAAAAGGCGATAGAATAATGCCGTTTCATCGGCGTTATAAATGTCCGCGATGTCATAGCGGGCGAGGATAACTGGAACATGGTCACGAAGCCAATCAGCAGCTCCAATGGCATTCGCCTCCGCGCTTTCACCGCTGATTGCTTTGCCAACGATGTTGTGGCGCTCTTTAAAACGTTGTAGCCACCCGCTGCTAGCCTTGAATTCGTCACACCCAAGCACACTTGCAAAGTCCAGGGCTTTCTGCTGAAGTATGGCGCCACTCAGAGGCATGTTCTTTGCGCGCATTTCCATGAACCACGTGAATGTGGCTTTCTCCACGTCGCCGTAAGTGGCCGCTTTCAGCCTCTTCCTTGTCCCCCTCAGGCCGCTGTCGCTGACAGCGCACAATATGTTGTCCTTCGCCTTTAAAATGGTCGAAAGGGTACTCAGCGTTATTTCGTACCTGTCCGCCACTTTCTTCTTCTTCTCGCTGGCGGCTACTTCTTTGATCATTTTCGCTTTAAGATCAAGAGAAAGCACTTTTCTCTTCCGGGGCGCACCACTCATTGTTGCACAAAAGAGCACCACGATCAGAGAAAGAAATGACTTCTTGCGGCAGCGTACCTTCCTGTACCAACGAACGAGAGACGCACTAGGCTTGGATCGGATTGGATTGACAACGTTGCTCTAGACGCCAAAACGTCGGAGAGGGCACTATTTACACGTCTGTGCGCCCGGGGCGCCGTAGTGGGGTAACATCTTCCTCTACAAACATGTTTCTTACAAAATAAAATTTGAATATACTTCATAAAGTGGCGGAGTTTTTTCAAAATAGTTTTTCTGTGCTCCCAAAAACTTCGTTGCATCGAAACTGCAGCGCGAAACCACTTCGTTAAATCGAGGAAAAAACGCATGCATTTCAATGGAAGCAAGAAACTGAAACAAAAAAAGTTTGTTCAATCGCGAACTTCGTTCTATCGAGGTTCACCTGTATATGGTATATGTGTGAGCGGGCGTCACTGTCAGAGCTCACTGGTTCTTTGGTGCCATAAAAAGCACAGTCTTGGATTTAAATGGAGTCAATTGGACTAATTGATAGGCTTGGCTATTTGTTGTCATTCAAGATAATGGCGCGCACTTCACTGCCATCGAGATAGCCTATACAGAAGAGCGTGGAAGTGTGTTGAAAAAGGGACAGCTGCAGCATTTGCCGCAGATTAAACAACAGTGCATGTGGTGCCAGGCAGATGGGGCGGAGGGGGTTCATTCGAAGGCATTCTCTTCTGCTCACTTCTTCCCGCTAGTTCTCTCCTGATATAAGCGATCATTGCCCATCGAAACTGACCATTCTTGCTTCGCGCTGTGCGTACATTCGTTTGTGGCATGAGTGTGGCCTTGTCTCACTGTCTGGTATTTTGACATGTGGTGGTGCGGACTCGACTAAAGCATGATTCTAGTTTATTTAGGCTAATATCGCAAGCAGAACATGGGAAGCAGTGAAGTCCATGATCCTTAAAGCCAGTCTTTTGCTGAAAACTTTTAGATTATTCAGATCATTTTCCAGAACACTTCGAGTATGAAAAATCAGTCAGCGACTGTATAAGGAACTAACTGGTAATTACATTTGAAAAATTATAACTCTGAAATACCTCGTTAATCTGATGCCTGTCAGACTGGGAGTAGTATTCAAAGTTGCTGGCTTTGCAAACTAACTGAGAAGGAAGAAAAATGAAAGCAAACAAGAGCAAAGCTCAGCAATGTGTAATTGTGCCAGCATACACAGGTTCCTGGAGGAGAGCGTCAACGCCTTGGGTGTGTCACCGGGCAGACCGAAACGGAGTAAGGACTTGCGTGGCCTCGTAGATTATTTCTACAATGCCGATTTAAGACTTGTGTTATCAGATAAGGAAGGGCATTTTGTTGTGATTCCGGAAGGGATGTTCAATGAAAAGGCTTTGGCGGCTGTCAAAAAGTGTTTTAAACGGGTCAACGTAGATCACGTGGTTGTGAAAGAGCGGGTGTTTTCATTGTTGAATGAGTTTAATTTGAAAGCATTAGCCACCTCGGTTCAGAAATCACAGGGAACGGAATTGGACTTGTTTTTTTCGGCAAAAACGCACAAGATGGATGTCCCTTTTAGGGCTATAGTTTCCGAAGGCGGCACTTGGCAGTATTTAATCTCTAGTTACCTACAGGAACACATTTCAGGATTGACAGTTGACGATCCTTTTGCTGTGAAAAATGCCGATGTTCTTGTCAAGTTCCTAAGGCAAGAAAATCCGGGAAGGTGTACCGGTTTCAGCATAGACATACAAGACCTTTATTATTCTCTTCCGCATAAAGGCATGTTAAAAGCGGTACGCAAGTGCATAGATGAAGAAAATGACGAAGCTAGGTTTGTGAGTCTGTGCGGCATTTCGGTGTCTGCTTTTCTTGAGATTTTGGCTTTCTATTTGCAATCAACATACGTGGGATGGCGAGGAGATGTATATGTTCAAAGAAAGGGCATATGCATAGGTTCGAAGGTTGCTCCAGCCCTAAGCAGCATTTATCTTTCCCAGGTAGACAAGGAAATAAAAAACAAAATTGGGGGTCTTGCAATGCATATTTCAAGATTTGTTGATGATTTTTTAGTTTTAGTAGACAGGGACAGTTTCAATACAAGAGTGAATGACATTCTAAAGGTTTTTCAAGAATGTGGTAAAGGACTGTCCTTCACTTTCGAGTTGCCGTCAGAAAATGCACTGCAGTTTTTAAGTTTGAAGTTGTTTTTTAGGGAAGAGCACATCTGCTGGATGCATTCACCCCGATCCCAAAAACCGGTGTTAAGTTTTACCTCGGGGTACTCAAAGCTAGTAAAGAATGGAATTGCAATGACTACCTTACGTTCAAGCCTCACAAATTCATGCCATCACTGCATAGCCGACAGTCTGATGTTACAAGTAGATTAGAAGCCGCAGGGTTTCCACAGGGGGTGATTTCAGCAACTTGCGAGAAGCTGGTGAGGGTAATGCGAAAAGATTTCTTGAATACAAAATTGGACAGAACAGGAAAAAAATTTGCTGTTATTCCGTATATGCACCAAACGGCTCATAATCTAAAAAAGGTGGCGGGCAGATTTGACGTGAATGTGGTGTTTTCTGCGCCACACAAGTTGGGGGGGCTTTGTCGCATGATAGGGAACCGCCATGACAATATATCAAGAATTAGCCCATTTCGTTGTTTGGTTTCCCATAGATCAAGGTGTGTAGAGTGCGCATGTTCAGTTGTGTATGAACTTCCTCTTTCATGTAAAAAAGTATATATAGGACAGACCGGCCGATGTATAAATATTCGACTTCGGGAGCAGCTTCGTTCACTATCAGATTCAAACTATTCGCATCTAAGAGAGCACTGCGAAGCATGCAAGATGGAAAATAAAAAAATATGCAGACCTCTAGTCGCGCGCACACGTATTTTATTCCGCCATAGAGATAAGACGACAAGGGAGCTCACTGAGGCATATCACATTCGGAAGAGACGGGATGAATGCACCAGTCAGCCTTCCTTATTGATGGTCGATAAAGAGGTCGCTTTTCTTGACAACACGTGATTTGTGTTTTGGTTTTTTTTTAGTACCTTTGTTTTTTAGTACCTTTGTTTTTTTCTGGCTGTCTCGTGTTTTTTCGGTTAATCACAGAGTTCTGAAATCGCGTTGTAAGGTTTTAATCTTGACTCATGATATAGTCTTAGACTGTTGTATTTCTGGGCATGTGCGCGAGTGACGTCAGGTCATGTGGCTTTTTAAATATAAATGTCTGTTTTTTTCTGAATAAAAAATAGTTGTGAGTCAGCGCTCGTCCGTGTGGTTTCCTTCTTCTTTGTCTTCCGTCCCTTTCGCGCTGTTTTTTCCACCCAAAATGAACGCATACCAACTCGCCCAACTTTCCATTCTACTACTTAAATATGGTATGTGCCAAATGTTGCCCCAAGTGATCTCTGGTGAGCACCTTTCCAAATTTGTAGTGCAATGGTAAAGATCACGCTTTCTTTTAGGCTCACCACGAAAGCCCTTTCAGGCTGCCACCACTGTGACCAACAAAGGCGTGATCAATTCACTGGCATAGCTACAAGCTTTGGCGCAAGTTTCGATTGGTGTGATGGCTACCATCATCAGCAGTCGCCAGACTTTTGGCCACATTGGTTTCAACATCCCCATAATCAATGTTCGTGCATCTGCAGCATGCAACAGTTGGTGACACTTGTCAGCAAAGCTCATGCCACAGGCTCAATGCCATCCACATTCGTTTCATTTGGAGGATGCACAAAAGTGCCTAGCCTTCAAGTCAGGCACACCAAGCCTCCTCGCAAAGTGCAATTTCTGTATTGTGAAATTTTCCACCGTGAAACTGCGAGCAACAACGTTCTGTGCTTTCCTTTTTCATTCCACTTTGTTGTCGGGTTATTTGAAGACTCAATTTGTATACCATATTTATTCAAATCTAGGCCGATAGTTTTTTTTCAAATAATCATTTTCGAAACTCTAGGGTCGACTCAGATTCGAGGATTTTAAAAAAAGCGCCAGTTTTTCCTACAAACTGCTATAAATGGTGCATAGCTAGAGCCATCTAGAAAAGTCGGTATCGCAGCTGCTACTAGCCGTGCAGCAGCCAACCGTACACAATCGAAGTCACCATTTTGACCTGTGTCGTGTCAGCCGTATCTGTGTGCGGCGTGTGTGTTATCGCGATGGCACCAAGCAGGAGATGCCACTACAGTGCCGCTTTCAAGCGAAAAGTTGTGATAGCCACAGAGGCATCGTCGAACCTTCAAGCCGGGCGGGACTTCGGCATCGACGGGAAAAACGTCCGTCGTTGGAGGGGACGATAGCAGCATTTTGCGTGCACCGCAACAAGGACGGCATTTAGCGGACCAAAGAAAGGCCGTCACCTCGAAGTGGAGACTGTTTTGGCCGACTTCGTTCGAACGCAGAGAGCAGCTGCCCTTCCAGTGACAACAGGAGTGCTCCAAGCGAAAGCTAGGGAACTTTCAAGGGATCGAGGCCTAACGTCAAAGCATTTCAAAGCCAGCCGAGGCTGGCTTCAGAAATTCATGAAGCGCTTCGGCTTCAGCCTCCAACGTCGCACTTCAATCACCCAGAAGTTGCCAAGCGATTTCGAAGAAAAGCTGATAGCTTTTCAGCGCTACGTGCTGCGAAAGAGAGAAGCGGCAGGCTACAACCTTGGGCAAATGGCAACACCGACCAGACGGCTGTGTATTTTTATATGCCAGTGGTGTACACCATGAATGAAAAGGGTGCCAAGGAGGTGAAGGTGCGCTCTGCGGGCTGCAAGAAGCAGCGCTCAACTGTGATGCTGTGCTGCACAGCTGATGGACATAAACTCCCTTTTTATAAGATATTTAAAAGGAAGGCACTGCCTGCTCGAGGAACTTTCCCAAGAAATGTCATTGTGCGGGCAAATGAGAACGGGTGGATGATGGGTGCGATGGTGGAAGAGTGGGTTAAGGTTGTGTGGCGATGGCGTCCAGGAGCCCTTTTGACAAAGAACTCGCTCCTTGTCGTTGACTCTTACCGTGGGCACTTGACCAACAATGTGAAGGCTGCGCTCACCCAAGCGAACACGGACATCGCTGTCATGACGGGCGACATGACGGGCCAGTTGCAGCCACTTGATGTCTGCATCAACAAACCTTTCAAGGATCATCTGCGGAAATATTACACGGACTAGTTGACTGATGAAGACCACATGCTAACGGCAACGGGCTGCATCAAACATGCATCGCTCTCGTAGCTGGCTGGCTGGGTAGCTGCAGCATGGGACATCCCAGGTACTTTGATTGTACGCGCCTTTAAAAAGTGCAGCATATCTAATGCGCTTGAAGGCACCAAAGATAGTGCACTGTTTGAAGGTGACAGTGACAAGGAACACAGCAACGAGTCTAGCAGCGACGACGACGTTGAATGAGCTCTGCACGGTCAGATTCAATAAATGCAGTTTGCATTTTGTGAACGCTGTCCTCGCTTTCTTTGTTCCGCCTACATTCCAGGTAATATATTTTTTTTTGTAGGCTTCGAATTTTAGGGGGTCAGCTTAGAATCTGGGTTGGCCTAGATTCGAGTAAATACGGTATTTCACATGGAACAACATGGCTTCAAATTAATGAGGCTCTACAGTGCGATCTTCATGCCAGAGGTCTATACAATCTCTGTGCCCCTAAACAGCGTCTCCCAACAGAACAATGGCTGTCACCACTCTCAAACGGTGGCACTGGCATTGATGGCATTGAGGCACCCTCACCAATTGCTCACTGAGTAGAGCAGCTGGCACTATCCGACTGTGGGCCACGGTTGGGTACACGTGTCAAGGGAAGTTAAGCTTAGTTTATGGGGGTTTAACGTCCCAAAGCGACTAATGCTATGAGAGACGCCATAGTGAAGAGCTCCGGGAATTTCGACCACCTGGGGTTCTTTAACGTGCACTGACGTAACGTAATCTACTCTGGACAAATGGTAGCCAGTTTGTTTGCATTGCTGGTGATTCTGGTAGCGTTCTTCAGTTGATGTCAGTGCAGTGTTTCTCTCGTGTCGTTTTTGGGTTGCTTAAGGGGGGACACGGGTCTTTCAGGCCGAAAAATCTTGAAAAAATCAGTTTTTAGAAAATGTTATTTTCGAAATCAGCAGCCATTTATCTACCTCTCTGTTAAATTTCTCGCCTCTAAGGTCAGTATTTTACTCACAATACCAATTTATATAATCCATGTCGCCCGAATTTGAGCTGAAATCGGCGCCGAAACAGCAGTACTTTGCAAAGCGTAGCTCCCGTTTCATGCGCGGCACCGCAGCCATCTTGGTCTCATTTGAAAAAGCCGCCTTTCGCCTTCAATTTCCCGCCACTACGGCTTCCGTTCGCCCATTGGTTGCCGAGAAAATAGCAAAAAAGAAAAGGTAGTATTCAAAATCCTATTGGCTGCCGCGGATCACGTGACAGCAGGTCGTCATCCGATTGGTGGAGCTGGCTGGCAGCGTCTGCTTGACGCGCCCGAGCCGCGGGGAGACGCGACTCTTTGTGCCGGACCGTACAGTGCAAGAAACGCGCAGCGATGCCTGGTTCAGCGCGCAAGGTGCACTCAAGGCATAAATTCGGCAAGAAAAGGAAGAAGTTGCTGGTCGATAACCTCAAGAGACGCCCTGCTGTGCGCCCCGACAATGATGAAACTCCTGCGCTGAACGATCGTGTCGGCGAGGCCGCGCAGGTAGGCCTAACGCGCTCCGCAGCACGGGAAGCTGTAAGTGGCAGCGCCCACATCCGCCGTGATACAGTGATGCTGGAGCCCTCAGATGTGCTCCAAAATAAGACGAAGACTGAACAAAAACTGCGAGAACTCACCTCAACTGCAGCAACGGAGCGGAAGTCTCGTTGTTTACGTGACGGCAGCGCGTCGGACTGTCTGCTCGACGAGGCAAGCTTCACGATTGTTTGTTTGGAATCACTCAACAGTTTGTTGAAACTTGTGAAGTGTAAAACATGTGGCGGCAATGACTTGAGCTTCGTAAAAGATCAGCGAGAATACGGCCTTGCCGTTAAACTTTCTTTTCAATGTGCGAGCTGTGGAGACGCATCGTCTGCATGGAGTTCGCCGCGGGTACGTGGCGATCAGAAGATCAACCCTTTTGTGGTGAATGTGCTCGCTGCTCGTGCAATGCAGAGCACTGGCAACCAGCAGACAGCTCTAAATGACATTTTTTCATCGCTGAACGTTTCGCACCACGGTCTCCACAATAAAACGTGGCAAGACTATGTGAAAAAAAAGTTGACACCTGCAGCAGCTCGTGCAGCCGAAGAAGTTACACAAAAGTGTGCGCGGTCGGTTCGAGAACTTTATAATGAATTGGACCTTGGGAACCCCGGCAATATTGCAGTATCATACGACGGCACTTGGATGACACGCTGCCACACATCCCACATTGGTGTGGGAACCGTCATCGAACTGTTTACCGGGCTTGTGCTGGACTACGTTGTATTGTGCAACTTCTGTGCCGGCTGCGAGCGAGGCCCAAAAGAAGGTGACCCATCATACCAGTCCTGGAGGGCTGGGCACCTATACCAAAAAAACTCGGAAAAAAAAAGGCTGGAGAGATGGAAGTTGAGGCAGCCCTTATTCTTTTTGAAAGGTCGTTGAAGAAGTGTGGCCTTCGCTATACCACAATGCTTTCGGACGGTGATAGTCGGGCTTTTCTAGCTGTGCAAGAGGCAGATGTGTATGGATACATCAAAGTAAAAAAAGAAGACTGCATAAACCACGTGCAGAAACGTATGGGAACAGCGTTGCGGACTTTGTTGTCCAAACACAAAGGTGCCGAAAACCTTGGAGGAAAAGGCAAACTGACAGGCAGCCTCATAACAAAGTTAAGCTCCTATTATGCCTGGGCTTTAAAATCCCATAATGGGGATGTAGAGGCTACGCAGAAGGCTGTGATGGCCAACTACCACCACATTACCTCTACTGATGGGGCATCAAACCATAGCTTCTGCCCATCGGGACTGGACTCTTGGTGCCAGCAAAATGCGGCAGCAGCCCGAGGCGAATCTGCTCCAAAGCATCGGTACAACATTCCACCCCATGTTGCTAAAGCATTGCTCCCTGTCTATGAGCGACTGTCGGATAGGAAGCTCTTAGAGCGGTGCCATAGGGGTAAAACCCAAAACAGTAATGAAAGCCTACACTCTTTGATATGGGCCTTGGCACCGAAAGAGCGCCACGCATCATTGTTTACTGTTGAGGCTGCCGTGGCTGAGGCAGTAATGCGGTTCAACGCAGGCAGCAAAAGAACTTCTGCAGCAATATTACAGGAATTGGACCTCAATACGAATGCTATGAGCGCAAAAAGAATGCGAGAGAAGGATGAGCGCCGAGAGCAAAAGTGCGCTCGAAAGCATTCCATTGCGGAAAATATTCAAGGAGTGCTCAAGAAGCGGCACCTGGATACTACTGGCAATCAAAAGGACTACATTCCTGGTGGCTACTAGCCATTTCCTATTGTAAATATATTACTGCACTTGTAAATATTTATTAAACTGTCCCCTGCTTGTTTTTGGGGCTTTTCTCAAAATGCATATGGTTGACTGCTAGCAGTCTTGAGGCCTTGATATCTCAGCAACCAAGTCACATAGAGCTGAAATTTCGGTTGCAATGGAAAGCCTAATGTATGCTGTGTGAAATGTTGGGAGCAGATTTTTTCATTTTACCTTAAAAAAATTATTATTTTCGTTAATTTACCATTACTTGGTACACACATTTTTTATACTGAAATTCAGAAGGTTGTAAAATGAGTAATAATTGACATATCGAAAATCTGCTCTCAACATTTCATAATTCACTATTCTGGCTATCTAACCATGCCTTAAAATTAATTTTAGATGAAATCATTATTTTGCTATTTGGGCCTCAAACAATGGGCATTAATTGTTAATTATCCTGAAAACTAATTGGCCTACACTTAAAATAAATGCATATTTGAAATCAGCATAAAAATTTGAAGAAGTCTATGCATTTTTATTAATATTGGTCAAAAAACAACAAAAATAGCTTTAAGACCAGGGGGACAGGGGTCTTGAAACTTTTTTCTTTATTTTTAGACTAAATGCAATGAAAATTTGCAGTATTAATCAGTTTTTTATGCTGATTTCAAATATGTAATTATTTTTCCAATATGTCAATTAGTTTTCAAGATATTATACATTTTCACTCCTTAATTTGCGAGAACAATACAAAAAAGACCACTCATCAGAAAACAGTTTTTAGTGTGTGGCTAGATAGTGTACAGTACAAGCAATACAATATAGGAAGTACTTTTTTGATTAATCCAGTATTAGCTGTCTTAGAGCCTGCTGAAGTTCAGTGTAGGGAAGACTGCTTGACGACCAGTTTTAATTAGTGTGCACAATAAAATTAGTGAGCAGAAATTGAGAAATCTGTTCCCAACGTTGTATACTTTAATCATTCAGAAGCATGCTGCAGTAAAACTTATTGCTGTATCTGCTCTAGAAGCCAAGATATCCTCCTTGTAAACTTTGCAAACAGTAAAAAATTGTTTTGAGAAAACAAGGAAAAACAAACTGAGATGAAATTTATTGAAAAATACTGAAAAATATGTACATATTTACACTGTAAATGGACTAGTATGCTCCAGGCATGTAATCTGTCTGGCTGTTAGCTCCCAAGTGCCGCTTTTTGCAGGCCTGCTGCACATTTTCTGCGCATGCACGCTTGTTCACAGATGCAGTTCGTCGGCGCCGGTCTTTCTCTGCCATGCGCTGCATATTGCATGTGCTAGGTGCTACTTTGAGCTCTCTCAGAATGCTTGCTGAGGCTCTCTCATTTCCAGCATTAAATTTCAGTACAGCTTCAGCCACAGCTGCCTCAATGCTGAACAAAGAAGCGTGGTGCTCCTTGGGTGCCAGTGCCCAGATCATTGCGTGCAGACTTTCGTTACTGTTCTGCGTCTTTCCTCTCTGGCACCTCTGAAGGAGCTTCCTGTCCGACAAGCGCTGGTAGATGGGAAGAAGAGCCTTGCTGACGTGGGGTGGAAGATTGTAGTGGTGTTTGGGTGAAGGCAGGCCTTTGGCCTCTGCTGCATTATGGCGACACCAGGAGACTGGGCCTGTTGGGCAAAGGCTGTGGTTTGATGCAAGGTCTGTTGATGTCACGTGATGATATGTCGCCATCACAGCCTTGTGCATAGCCTCTACGTCCCCTGAATGTGATTTTACTGCCCAGCCATAATATGAGGTCAGCTTTGTTATTAGATCACCAGTCAACCTGCCCTTACCACTGATTCTGTCAGGACTGTCTCTGTGTTTGGCAACCAGGTTGCGTAAAGCTGTGCCCATGCGCTTCTGCACATGGTTTATGCACTCTTCCTTGTTGATAGGAATGAAGCCATACACCTTAGCTTCTTGCAGAGCTAAGAATGTACGGCTGTCACCATCTGACAGAACAGTGGTATAGCGCAGGTTGTTTTGCTGGAGTGACCTCTGGAACAATATGAGGCCAGCCTCCACCTCCATCTCTCCAGCTTTCTTTTCTGAATTTTTTTGGCAGACATGATTTTCTTTCCATGTCAAGTAGTTCGGGTCATCCTCTTTTGGCCCTCGCTCACAAGCGGCACAGAAATTCGAAAGCACGACAAAGTCTAATACAAGGCCCGAAAAAAGTTCAATCACGGTGCCTACACAAATATGAGAAGAATGACCGCGCGTCATCCATGTCCCGTCGTACGAGACCGCGATATTGCCCGGATTTCCCAAGTTCATCTCCGCGTACAAGTCCCGAACGGAGCTCGCACACTCGGCAGTCACTTTGTTCGCAGCACGCACCGCCGATGGCGTCAGCTTCGTTTTTAAGTACTGCTGCCATGTCTTCGTGTGAAGGCCGCGATGGGATATATTCATGGCTGAGAATATATCATTGAGCGCTGTCTGCCGATTGCCGGTACTCTGCATAGCACGCGAAGCAAGAATGTTCACTGTGAAGGGATTCACGTTTTGATCGCCGCTCACGCGCGGCGAGCTCCACACCGACGCTACGTCGCCGCACACCGCGCACACAAGAACAAGACTCACAGCGAGTCCATATTCACGCGCGGATTTTTCAACCGCTACATCAGCACCGCATGCCTTGCACTTGACATGGTGCAGAAGCGCGTTCACCGATTCCAGGCTCACGATCACGAACCTCGTATCGTTGGATGGGGCAGCTGCGTCGTCACTCGCATGTTCGAGAAAACCCGCTTTCCGGTCCGTAGCACATACAGATGCGATCTCGCATAGCTTAGCGTCGGCCTTGGTCTTTATCTCTTTTAGGTCTGCGGGCGTCAGCATAGCCGTGTCGCGGCGAACGCGCCCGCTGTTCCAAACATCGGGCGGCGCATCCGGGACCGGTAGGCTTAGCTCGTTCTCGGCTGCCGCTGCCGCGGCACGGGTCGTAGAAGCAGGCACGTCGTCGCTGCTTTCTGGCACTGAAGAACGCTTCTTGCAGTTGTCCGCGATTGACTTTTTTCTTTTCTTGCCGAACTTGTGGCGCGTACAAAATTTGGCCCGTGGCTGCGACATCGTCTAGAAATTTTCGGTACGAAGTCCAACGCTGATCTGACAAAATGGCGCCTCGCTTGCGCTCTGGTGCGCCTAGCAGACGAGACGGGCCGAGATCCACCAATCAGAGGAGCTGATTTTAGTCACGTGGGCTCAGCAACGAATGGAAGCGCGCGCTGTGACTCTCGTTTGGCGCCCCGTTTCTCGTCAACCAATGCGCAAAAAGCAGGCAACACGGCGGGAAATTGAAAACGAGAAATCGCTCTTTCAAATGAGACCAAGATGGAGTCGCTCATGGCCGCGAAACGGACGCTGCACTTTTTGCAAAAACGCCGTTTTTGCGCAACTTGATGCATGAATTCAGCTCGTTTGCTCCTTGTAAAGTGGAATTACAGAAAAAATACTGACTCAGGCAACGAATAAATTCGTAGATATGTAGAAGACGGACTGTAGATTTCGAAAATGCCATTTTCAAAAAATCAATTTTTTCGCGATTTTCGGGCCCTGAAGACCCGTGTCCCCCCTTAAAGGTTTAAGTTGTGAATCGCCAACTAGCCCAAGGCTTCGCTTTTGTTGAAAGGTGCGGGCGTCGGGAAAATGAAAGGGCAGATAATCTGATTTTCTGACAGATTTCTGGTCCCGAAAAACCGTCTTCCTTCAAGGCACGATGTGGCTTTGTGAAAAATAGTCAAACCTTCAGCCTGGCTGACTAGCGGCCATGGTGTGCTAGCAGCAAATCGAACAGCAAACGGTTCGGTAGTTCTGGATTCAGACGCATAGCGGAGGTTGCCAGAAGTCTTCTGTCGCAACTGTTCGTCCAAGAAAGTGACTGCCAGCATGAGTGAGCTGGTGCACTATCTTTGGTACCGTCAAGCGCATTAGATATGCTGCACTTTTTAAAGGCTTGCACGATTAAAGTACCTGGGATGTCGTCCCACGCTGCAGCTACCCAGCCCGCCAGCTGCGATAGCGATATGCACGTTTGATGCGGCCCGTTGCCGTTAGCATGTGGTCTTCGTCAGCCAGCCAATCCGTGTAATATTTCCGCAGATGATCCTTGAAAGGTTTGTTGATGCAGACATCAAGTGGCTGCAACTGGCCCATCATGCCGCCCATCATGACAGCGAGGTCTGTGTTCGCTTTGGCAAGCGCAGCCTTCACGTTGTTGGTCAACGTACACGGGCCTCTAGAATTTCGCCTCCATCGAAATTCGACCGCCGCGGCCGGGATCGAACCCGTGTCTTTCGGGCCAGCAGCCGAGCGCCATAACCACTCAGCCACCGCAGCGGCTACGTGTCAAAGGAACCGTTTCTTCAATCATGCACACACCAAGCAAACCACACGCAGCTTCCCTTTTTTCTTTTTTCACCACCGCATGGTGGTCCACCACTTGCCTGCGGTCCACCACTTGCCTGCAAGGCAGCCTGCACGAAGCAGGCCTCTGGGGCATCCCCCTCCTCCAAGAGCTGGGCCCTGAGCTCAGACTCCTCCCGATCCAGCATGGTGCCCAGCTGCCGGGGGCAGGCCACCAGCACCCGTTGGTGGCACGTCAGCCGCTCCTCTGCATCCACACAACGAGGAGCGGTCAGAGAGAGAGAGGGAAAACACTGCGTGGCAAGAAAACAGACCTCGGAGGAAACACTGCTGAAAAAAAAAAATCCTATAAAAACAGAACAAGTGCCATATTTGCACGAATCTAGCGCATTTTTTTCCTCCTATTGTATCTCATTTACTCACATATTTTACGCTCCCTGCTGCGCCAGACCACAAGCATGCACACAGGTGCGTGCAAGGCAGGCTTGGGAAGATGGGCACGGCCGCATCACCATATGCGGCTGCGATAAGTAAAATAGCGAGGAGCCGAATTGCGTACTGTTTACCCAGCTCACTCATGCTGGCAGTCACTTTCCTGGATGAACAGTTGCGCCAGAAGACTTGGCAACCGCCGTTAAGCGTCAGAATACAAAACTACCGAACTGTTTGCTGTTCGGTTTGCTGCTAGCATACCGTGGCCGTTAGTCAGCCAGGCTCAAGGTTCGACTATTTTTGAGAAAGCCACATCGTGCCTTGAAGGAAGACTCGGTTTTCCAGGACCAGAAATCTCTCAGAAAATCATATTATGTGCCCTTTCATTTTCCCGAGGCCCACACCAGAATCACCAGCAACGCAAACAAACTGGCTACCACTTGTCCAGAGAAGGTGCCCACCCTGGTCCACGTTGAAGGGCTCCAGCAGGTCCAGGCGCCAGAGGTCGGCAGGCGCAGGCTGGGCCCCCGGCTGGTTCTTCTGGCGACGCATCAGGCACATGGTGATCTCGTCCCCGGGCCGGTAGCCCCGCCGCTCCTGGGGCACCACCCTGCGTCCACAGGCCATTTGCATGGGCACAGAGGAAACTCTTTCTTTCTTTTCAGTCTTTATTTTTCTCTTGGACAGGGAAGGAGACAGGACTAAAAGCTCGTAAGCTTGACAGAGGTCCTGCCCCCTTTATCAACTTGGCAGTACAGTACACAGGCAGAGATTTTCAATTTTCCAAATAAACACTGAAACAAAATAACAAAACACTTTTAAAAATCGTGCATGCACCCTGTCTCATGGAGCTCCTGCCCTTTTCTGACCCTACATCCAGTCTTCATTTCATGGTGCTAAAAGGTGTTCCTTAACGGCAGCACAGCATTCTCCGCTGTGTGGTGGCTCTGTTAAGAAATAATACCTGCACAGCATCTGCAGTCTTTCCACTTAAATTATTTAAAGTGTCCACATGGACACTACCAGCTAAAGAAGATTTCGGAGAACCTGCGCATGAGGACTGCCATCTGATGAAATACGTAGACCAGGACTTCCCCAGAGACTTTCAGTTAGCTTTTTCCTAAGCCTGTCGACTTTCTTGGCAATGTTTTCTTCCCCTTGGTGTTACCCCGTCACACTCAAACACTGCCCGTTACCTTTCTTCATGTCGTGCGCGCCACCCCAACGTATTCCCACCTCTTAATCTGTTCTCTAATCCAAAATGCTCTCTTTCTGTTTCTGAATGCCACTCTACCACATTCCCTCTTCGTGCTTAAACCTTTCTCTACAACGCCCCAGTTTCAACCCTGTGAAAACAGCAAGAACCATAGGGCACCACTCAAGGCATTGGGCACAGAACAGTGTACGAACACAATCTCTGCGAGCAACGAATAGTGTCATGCCTAGGCCAAGTGGTGTGTGTGCCCACCTGCGCAGCTGCTGGGCAGAGAAGGGCCGATAGCAGATGGGGCAAGGCCGGTAGGGCCGGTCAGACAGGGCCAGGTAGTGCAGCAGGCATGACCAGCAGTGCACATGGCCGCACGGAGGCATCTGGGCTGCACGCGGAGCACCTAGACACACGGGGCAGCGCTCCTGCTCGTGCAGCACCCGCACCTCGTGCACCAGCTCCCAGGCGACAGGCACGTCGGGGTCCCATCGCCGCACGGTGCCCTCACGCACCACAAACTGGCAACTGTGAAGACGCGCACGTAGAGAACCTCAAGTTTGCCAGAATAGCCCTGCACCTGTCCTCTTGCACAATTCCTTTGCTCAACACATACTCAAGCACCCTTCCACCCGTATGCCTATGCCCATCTCAGCCCAACTAGCACTGGAGAGCGCCTCAAAGTGGAGCATATTTGACACAAGGAAAATGCAGCTGCCTTTTATTGACCGAGCCCCAATGCCAACACGACAATTCTTTGTATCGAACGGTGCGTAAAACTGGAAGAGGCAAAGTAACATACAAACTTGACAGTATACAGTCAATCCTGGATAGATTGGAATTGATCGGAATTGCAAAATAGATTGATATATATCGATAATTCAATACATTAAAAATGGCAGCAGATAAGCCTATCTGTAAACTAGGAACAAGAATACACTGCACCGATGCTAGCGACATGCATCTTGTAGCGATGCGCCCGTCGGCATGCTGGCAGCGTACCACTCGCAACGCATCACTAGGCCTAGCCTGCTCACATCAAAACAGCAGCAGACAGTGCCTTGGAACTAGCCATGGCTGTCATAAGATGTCGAAGCCTGTTGCCAGCACACTATACACATAATAATCTCTCATTAAAATTAATTAGTACAGTTTGGTTTCTGCAACTCCTTCGACAGCAAAGCACAACAGGCTAGGGCTGCCGCTAGGCTTAGTTAGGTTGGCTTCATCACAAGGAAAGCTGTGCACCAAAAGTTGCCTTATTTATGTGACAGCAGTGCTACTTGGAAAATAAGTATGAGACTGAAGGCTGCCCTAACAAACCCATGTTCACCTCGACAGGCGGTTTGCATTTTTTAGAGCACTACAATTAAGCCTGGATATAATGAAGCTGAAAAATGTCCGGGATTTTTCGCTACATACAGGTTTTCGTTACATGCAGTTTTTGCAAGACCCGAAAGAACAATACAGAACAGATAATAAAATAAGAAATAAATGTAGGTGAAATCACCTTGAAAATTTTTACAGAAAACTCCCATTTACCGAAGTCATAAACACCGAGAAACGTTCCGCGATCACGCTGCCGCCACCTCCACCACGGCTCGCGCAACGCCGCTACGAGTTGGGCGGGAAGAGTGGGAGAGGCAGGGTCGCCGGCCAAGCTAGAGGAGCGCACGCACTGTCGTGCCGCTGCTGTATAGACCGGCTGCGGAGGCATATGCTTCTACATGCTTCTTTCCGCATGTTCCCTCTCTCGGTCTAAGCACCGCTGTTGCCCAAGGAAACGGACTCTTCGCCTTGTGTCTCTGACACTCTCCACCGTCCCCGCTCCAGAGTCCCGATGCACGAGAGCTATTGGCACCGGAATCACGCGAGCAATGTACCTTGTGGCGGCGATGGGCACGCACTGCTCGTGCCGTTGCGTTTTTGCTATGCCCTATCATTTTTTGCTGCTTTTGAGCATGAACTGTTGCAGTGCCGCGGGGTGTGGCGTTCCAAAAGCGAAAGCTACGGAAATGCGCCGGCGGCGCTGGAGCACAATGCGTTGACACATATTAATCTCTCATTAAAATTAATTAGTACAGTTTGGTTTCTGCAACTCCAACAGCAAAGCACAACAGGCTAGGGCTGCCAATCGTTCGCGTTCCTATCATGTCAATTTATGCTTTATAGTCGTGAAACTTTTCTCCCAAATTTCGTAACTCGGCACAAGCTAGCAGATGGTCGGCTTAGCGAGTTTGTTATATCAAGGTCAACCACCACTGCGTGTTCGTTACATGGAGGTCTCAAATGCACGCATTCCAATAGGGGGGCAGCAGTGGAGAATTAAAAACTTCATTACACCGAAGGATTCGCTCTATGGAGGTTCGTTACATCCAGGTTCAACTGTAGTGCAACCAGCACGGCGCCCAAGGCTGCGCAGCAGGCCTGTGTCTGCGCGTGAAAAGTAATCGCGGAAATGCTGTTAAGCACCACTTGCAGGGCAACAGTACTGTTTGGTACAATGAATGTTCAGGTGAACAGGAGCTTGATATACGCGAAGAAGAGCGGTAAGCTTTTGCATGGAAATTTCGAGGGGGCGTTCCAACTGTTCAATATTATCTGTGATAGACTGCACTTGCTTATTCTTTGAACCTGGTGCCCTTACCTTCAGCAGCTGTACAGCGAAATGTTAAGATAAAAACTAGCACCCCCCCCGCCAAGGCACCAGAGATGGAAAATGATCAAACAAATGGTCAGCATTGCTTCCAGCAGAACTGCATGCCGGCAGTAATGGTGCTCACTTGGCTTGCAGGAACTGCTCCTTGGAGTGCTTGGCGGCTGGCGGCCTGCCAGAGCGGTGGCCCGGCCAGTAGTTGTGGTGGTGATGGTGGTCGCTCTCTCGGGGAGTCAGAGTGAACTTGAGCAGGTGATTCAGGTTCACCTTCCTGTTGCCCTTGCGGAGCGCTTCTTCCACACTGTCATCCTGCAGGTTGCGTGCTACCTACACACAAGCACACGTGTTTGGGCCGCCGTGAGAAACAACAAAACTTAGCAACCCTGCACAGAGCCACAGGTGCACAGCCAGCACAGCCCTTTTCCCTCCTTTACGGTTGCTCTGTGCCCTACACATCAAAACATAAGGAGCAAAACTAAGAACAGAAACAAACAAGCACTGAACCAGACTGGGTCACTTCTGGTTACATAAAACAAAACCAATCACAGCGATTACAGGTGGCGCTCGGTGCCACCAAAACTATGATGCAGCTTTTGTCGAGGCAACCAAAGGCAAGCTAACACATTTATCTGGCAGTCTAGACATCTTCGCTGCCTCCCCTACACCTCCCTCACTGTCTGGTCAGGGTTCGCACTGGCTATGAAATAGGTGAAAACTTGTCCCTCACATTCTGCATTGCACACACCTACACCACACCTATGGCCCAGTGTCTGGCCTAACTACTAGCCCACACAAGGTGGTTTGGGGACGAAGGGTAGCTGACCTGACTGCGCTGTCCCTGTGATGACGCCTGTGCAGCCGGTGGGGGTTGTCCCTTGGGCTGAGGCCTCTTGTCTGGCGTTGTGCGGTTGCGCTGGGGCGCCGGTCGACGGCTGCCCCCTTCCCACTGCTGGCCTCCACCAGCCCATCGTCCCCGGCGGCCACCAGAACCACCAGAGCCACTGCTGCCGGGCCACTGCTGCTGCTGCTGCTGTTTGCCCGAACCATCTGCAGGAGGCGAGAGGGCACAGAGTTGAAGCCGAGTCTCTCACACAGTGACTCATTTCTGTGAACTAATCGGGCACTCAGCAAGCACCCTTGCAACAGCTCAAACCATGTGGAGTTATTGGGTAATGGTCACTGCGGTTGACCTGCAAGTCAATTCACCACAAGCATACAATAGCAAGTTCAACGAGGCACAAGCCAATCACAGAGGTCACAGAGGGTTAGAAAAAAAAAGTAAATCTTGAAAACAAAAAAATGTGACATGAGCAGACACAAATTACAATGAGTGCTATTGTAAATTGTGGGATTTAAGTCTTTCAAGTAGCACATGGGCTAGAACAACATTGTAGTGGGAGCGCTCCGGGTTAACTTAGACCAGCTGGGGGCGGGGTTTCTACAAAACAACACTGTGTAGAAAACGGCAAGCTGTTCTCTGGCTTGCGTGCAGCAGGGAAATAAGACTTGACTCACCACCTAGGAACTAAAGGTGTTCACCTATGCCAAGGCAGTGCGACACCCCACAGAGGTGAAGGAAAAACAACACGAGAGAAGGAATTCAATAATAAATTATCTGCTGGGCTTAGGCAAATTCCACATGGTGGATCATGCTTACTCATGCCTAGCATCTCATTTCAAAGAAAAAAATGATGGATGATTTAGCATGGTTAGGGAAAATGCGAATCAGGTGTGCTCGCACTTCGGTTTTCACTTCGGTTTCGGCTAGAGGCTCGAAGGCAAAGCAACAGCGGTGTGTTCTGGATCCATTGTGCATGGATAGAAGTTGATGAAGACAACGATATCCAAACCACAGCATGAGAGACTGACAGTTAAACACTCGGGATGTTCGGCTGCAGCGTGGTCTAATGCAGTAACCAGCAAAGCTCATCCTTTCACGCTGCTGCGGGTTCAAAACTGACTCGCGGCCATAGTTGGCCATAAATACTGCTAGCAGGCCCACCGTGACAGGTGAGCCACCTGCCAGAGGCTTCAGACAGACAAACATCGGTGAAATCTGAATGGGGGTTTTAGTGCTAGCACACTAATAACATGCAAAGAAATATTTTGTTTCTAGTCCTTTAAGGGAAAGTCATGGTGCTGGCACCCTCTGCAGAGATCTATTACAACTGTAGACTCACAGACACCATTTTCTAAGTGTTGCGCAGGAAAGAAAATGGGCTCCGATACTTGTAACCTTGCAATAAAATATTTTGATGGTCGTATTCTAAAGCAACAAACCTGAAGAGGTGATCTTTGTGAGTATTCGAGTCAAATTTAAAACTCTGCATAGACCCAATAACTTAATAATTTTCGAAAATTGCTGCCCACAATGCTCACAACTGATTAAGGGTGCGGCAGGACGCAGTCGCAGACAGTTGATTTTTTTTTTATGCCGCGTCGACATGCACGAGTAGAGGGGGAAGAAGAGAAGCCTAACTTTTAATCAGAGATATCATCAGCTTAAAAATTCTTGCACTGCGGTGATGAGTGACGAAACACTAATTGCTTGAGCACTTTGCCTAATCCCAGTAAATATTTCATGGCCCTTTAAAACCTAAGCTTATGTGTGTAATCAACACCCTGCAAGTCTGTCAGATGACTTTTAACCTAGAAAAAAGTGCTGTAAGCAGGCCATCCCCAACTTGCCTGTCTTTATAAGCAGTGCACGTGATTTTTATTCGCCACCAAGTTGTCTACTGAATAGGCTCATTTCACAAGCAGTTGTTTGTGGAGCTGTAATGCTCCAGTTGGCGGCCATGGCGGTGCGAAGCTTCACGTATGCGTGACAAAAAGTTTCGTGACAACAGTTTTGTTTCAATCGCCACGTGGTGTTCCTCACGACAGGTATTCCGGCTTTGTGGGACAGGTGGCTTCGATTGATTGGCACCACATGCTGTAAATGGTGCCCTGAGCACAAAGCACGAGCATCTGAGTGTTCTCTTTCGAAAGAAAGGTCCCAAAGAGAGTGCATAGGAGCTGGTCACGGAGGCAGTTGGTGAGGCTCAGATCAGCGCACTTAGTCTCCTGATCCTGCCAGATCAGCTTAAGTTGGCACAGCGTAAATTTCCAAGGTCAATTTCACCTTCCCGCTACTTTGTGAACCCATCTTAACAGCAATTCTGCCCAGTGCCAGAGGTGAAGAAGTTACACGTTAAATGATTTCCCCTCAGTTCTCACTTCAGCCAAAGCCACCATGCAAGCGGATAATGCCGTCTAGTTTCCACCGATAAACCACTACACGATACAATATTCACTGTTAAACACAGAATTACTTCGCATATCATCTGGGTTAGCAGCAAATAAACGCACTAAACAATGCAAAAACTAACTACATACTGTTTCTTTCCAGATATATTAATATAAACAGCACACCTCTGCAAATATATCTTGATGGTAGCACTCTGGTTTAAGTGAACACTATTCAATATTTGGTCGTTGCGCTTGAGAGTAAATTGAACTGGAAGCCACACACTGATTACTTGTACGCTAAACTAGCATCCATATGCTAGTTCTTTCCATATAAAAAATTATTTACTTCTTTATCATTCACTGTCATATCACGCACTGTCGCGAATCAGTCTCCCACATTATAAACTTATATAAACTTAATTGCTCGACTCCATAAAGAGCGGTGCAAATAATCACCTTTCCAGGTCCATCACAAGCAGCCTTATTTTGCAGGCTGAAAATACTTCCTTTCACATTAACCTCGGCAATGAAACTTGCCATTTTAGTTAATAAGACAACAGGTCACAATCACTTGTTATCATTAAGTATGTTTCTGATTCCTACTCTTAACACTAGACATGCCGCTAACATACTTTTAATTTACCAGTTACCAAAAACACGTATGGCCTAAAATTGATACAGCAATATGGTACAAAAACATAAAACGCCTTAGAATGACCACCAGTAACCATGTCCTCCATGAAAAGGTTTGGTTTATGGGGTATAACGTCCCAAAGCGACTCAGGCTATGAGGGATGCCGTAGTGGAGCGCTCTTGGAAGTTTCGACCACCTGGGGTTCCTTATTGTGCACTGACATCGCACAGTACATGGGCCTCCAGCATTTCGCCTTCATCGAAATGAGACTGCCGTGGAAGGGATCAAACCCGCGTCTTCCGGGTCAGCAGCCAAGCACCATAACCACTGAGCCACCATGGCGGCTTTAATGTCAAATCGTACTGAAATTTGTTTCTACTGCACACACAGAAGCCTACCAAAGCTAATATAAAAGCCACCTGCATACATCTCGATTCTGCAATCAATGCGGAGGCTTTTATACTCTTCAGCGCAAGAGCACCTCTGTATACTTCATACCTTTGGCAGTGCTCTAAAGAAATACTGATACAGCCGTGCCTTACAAAGTGGAATGTGAAAATTTGGCACCTCACTATCAAACACATCTCAAATGCTTGTGGTAGCATGCCAAGCATACTTTTTGTCGCAAAAAATGCAAGCAGGTTAGTGAGAAATTGTGTGACAAACGCGAAGTAAAAATAAGCTTGAACACTATCCAAGCTAGTTTCAAGTTTCAAAAAAGCATGAACACAATTATGCATAATTATGCCCCTGTTGTACTTAATGTGGAGCTCGCTCTGTACCGAACGAGAGATATTTGAGTAACGTATCACTAAAAACTCACAGTGGATATATTCACAGCCTTGTTTCTGCAAGAAAAAGCAGAAAAAACAAGTGTGGAATAGAACCAACAAGGAGATAAAATATAAGTGTTTTGTGAGATGGCTCACTGTCTGGATTGTTTCACCTGTGCCAACACTTCTGCTTTTAAGACACGAAAGCAGGCAGATGACAGCTGTTAGCTGGACTCCTCATGTGTTGCAAACACCAGGTGCCGATGGGAGCAGAGCAGCAGAGAAATTGGGCACAGAAGATAAATTCTGCCGTCAAACTAGCTGTTCTCGCCTTATACACACACACAAAAAAGGAAATAGTATTCAGCACATCCAGAGCACCCCGCTGCAAGCATTTCACTATGCCAGCAGTGACCAGCCAACTTTGACATTTGGAAAGGCAAGACATGCTTTTGGAGGTGCGAAGGTGACATTTCTTTCTGCTGTGAACTCCTTTTATACTGATAACCTCAGGAAAAATTCTAAAGGTGACTACACCAGCAGTATTCTTCCGGCTCCGTAAGCTTACACACTAGTTGAAATAGTCATGCCGGCATCAATTACAAATTGACATGACATGCAATTTCCGGACACCTGATTTCCACTTCTTGTGCACATACTTCAATCCTCTTTTTTGGTCCATTCTTCTGTGTCAGAAAGTGACACTTAGTTCACGACCTAGCCTAATTGTTGGTGCCAAAATCAATACTTTCCTCATGTTCCCCCAAGGGTAATTGTGAAGGAACAATATAATTTACAGAGATACAGAAATTGATACTTCAAATATAGCCAATAAACAACGCAATGAAAGTAACACTGATAAAGAGGTCTGTTTGGGAACATTTAGTTACTCAGCACAGTTGCTACTATTATATTTGATCGTTGACATACAAATCACTTCAATCACAGTTCCACATTTCAATATTATGCTATGCGGTTTCCAAGCTTTGCAAAGCTAAATCAGCCCCAACCACTAAGCTTACAATTCGAGTACAACCGAGCAGAGTAGCGAGTATAAGTTCCTCTGCTCACGTCGTTGTCTCAGATGACTTCGCCTGTCCCTGCGTTTGTCTTCGTGGATTGCCCAGTGTTTGCACCCATTGTTCACCATAAGAATACCATGCACCAGCTAACCCCAACCGAAGTTTTATTGAAGTAGAACCCAGCTTTCTGTACAAATGCTTCAAAACTCAATCTTTTTGCATTGTTACACTTTGAAGAGACTGACAAGAGCGGATTTTTTCAGTTTTTAATTCAAGACGCTACTTTTGGTTTTGTTTAGATTATTACTTTCAACGAAAGAAATCCTGATTTTTTTCGGTGACTTAATGTAGCAATTCTGTGTGGTCAGAAGATTTTAAAGTCTATCTGGGTATTTTTGTCATCCTGAACAATTTATTCGCCAGTAATTAATGTGTAAAAGGTAGTATTGGAGCTGTGAGCTGTGTAGAAAAAGTTGCTACCCTATTAAAAGAGTAACTGAACTTAAATGAGATAGCCTGCAGACAAAAAAAATGAAAATGAAAATTGGTTTTTGAGGAAAGGAAATGATGCAGTAACAGTCTCACATATCTCCATCCACGTCCGAAATAACAGTGCCCTAAGGGAAGGGATAAAGGAGGGAATGAAAGAAGGGAGAAAGAGGTGCCCTAGTGGAGGGCTCCGGATAATTTCGACCACCTGGGGATCTTAAAGGTGCACTGACATCCACAGCACATGGGTGCCGCGGTCGGGTGCGAACCCGGGTACTCTGGCTCAGTAGACGAGCGCCTTAACCACTGAGCCAGCACAGTGGGTGCAGACAAAAACCGGAAGGGGAAGTTCACTTCTAAGAACTAGGTTGACAGGTTATCGTTGGAGTTTTTGGCACGCTGCGTTGAGAAACTGGTTGAGCTTGAGGGCGAGGGATAACATGGTCTGCGTGCTGATAATGATGGAACTGCTGCTCAATTGTCGCAGTAGCCGAAAGATACTTTTTCGTGACACCCATTTGCAGTGTCGTATCAATGTCCCATATCCAATTTAATTTACCTAATTCACCAACTGCTCTAAGCAAGCGATGACAGTGAAGAAACAGTGCTTAGCTAGAAGACTGCGAGATTATGCTTCCCAGTCTGCAGAGGCATGCAAGCTAGCGGAGCAATACCTCGAATCACACAACTGCACTGATTATTCTTCAATACCATTTTCAACTTTAAAGGGAAGCTGAAACGGTTTTAAAATTGCATGGAACGCTGTGGTTGGAAAGAAGGGACCTTGGAGATCATGTGTGTAAATTTTTTCTCGATTCTGTCCACAAACAGAGCTGCAATCGCTTCTCAAAAACCCGCCGCCGACACGCCCTCATTGCTTCCTGAAGCGCCGGGTGGGGGGATGGCAGAAAGGGAGAACTGGCGGAAGTGACGCTATTCACGGAGAGTCGGCTCGCCATCCTGCTTTGATTGCTTCGCTGCAGCCCGAGCTTTGGTGACCAACGCTATCTACTGCCAGTGCCGTTTGCTTTGTCTAGTTCAGGCGTTCTGTGGAATGCTTGAAGCCTGTATATAAACCAGTTTTGACATGGTACTTCTTTCCAACAGTGCTCAGCACACAGTTTGGTAGAGTAAGTCGGTTGTTCTCCTCCAGCCTCTTCCACGTTAACCAGGCAAGCTGGCAGTACACAGCATACCGAAGCTGCCTGCACAAAATATGTTTATTGCATCGATATTTCTTTTTGTTACATTACTTTCTTACTGATTTGTCGACTTTTTGCCTTCTCCAGCTGGTTCACATCCATACTGAGCTAATGCCACTTCCAGCACTGCCTTACTAAGGCACACAATACAACTCTCTAGAGCTCGTTACGCAGTATGCACCTTTTAGCTTTTTCCTGATTTCTTGTGCCTCGTGGCAGCACAAAACAATCCTCTTAATCTTTCATCAGCACGCAACATGTGCAACTGCACCTAAGTGAACAAAAAACTGATTACGTCAACCTAGTATACTTGAGCAATGCAAAAATTTGCATTCATGAACGCCTGGTCATTGCTGACGATCGACAATGGCGTCAGAATTCATGCAAATTTGTCCTCGAGTCAGAACGGCAAATTCGTCAAGCCGCGGTGCGCGTATATCTGCCACAAGTAATTCTGCTGGTTATCTCGATACGCAACAGCAGCAACAATATTGTATATCTGACAGCACTCTAGTTTTGATGAGCAGCCCTGCGAGCTCCGAAACACAGCCATAATTATTGTTCAAAAGCGTGTTCAGCATGCAAAAAAAAGAAAAATGTATGGGGGTAAGTGCAGAAGTTTCGTGGCTAAACCGTAGCCCGAACATGTGACAGAAGGAAAAGCGCACACGGGAGCTTACTCCATTGTCTCGTCTCTTCGCGCTGCAGTATAGCAGTGAACCCACTCCAACTCATCCAGTCTGTCATTCTTTTGTAGTCCTAAAAGGCCTTTGGATGTAATTAGGCACGTAACTATAAATAAATGAACAAGCAAATGCTTTACCTCACGTGACTTGTGTAAGCATACCGGCGATTTGAATTCGATCATGTTTACAGGCGTTACAAAAAGTTGGTTGTCTGCCTTTTATGCAGGAGCGATCACAGAACAGCATTTCGACGCGATTTCCTTTTTTTCTATAGCCATTTGTACATGCACCTATGCAAAACACGTACCAGTCGAGATTTCCAGCACGTGAAAATGTCGAGACTTGACTTTCGTTGCCGGCACACTCCGTGACGTCGTCGGCTCCGTCATTTTCTGAAGCTGCTAATCGATCGCTCAGACATGTATATGGTGAGGGTCCGAACTGTTAAACACTGCTTGAATTATCCATAACTTCCAAAATGTAGCTTAAGCCAGCCGAAGCAATGCGCTAAGCATCAACGCCATCGGTGCTGGCCGGAGATCTCCGTAGATGACGTCATGACGGACCCGGCCAATCGCAAGCAACAGCGGCATTCGCTCAGTGATGGGGCACGTTTCCATGTAAAAAACAGCTTTTTGAATTTATTTTCGCCCATTCTCAATGAGATATTCTTTTTCAGTGGACTAAAAACTATAAAATGCCGCAGGGAACCCATTTTTTTTCTAAAAGTGCTTCAGCTTCCCTTTAAGTGAGTGTCAGCATTCAGCAGCCAGCTAGCTAGCTGGCCTTGCAAGCCAAAAATACTGGCCTTTTTCGGTTCACACCGAATTTCGAAACGTGAATTCAGCGAATTTTAACGGGTTTCTTTTCCGGTTTAAAACAAAAAATTCAACCCCTAGCTGTTAGTAATCCCCTATGGACACACATGAAAAAGTGATCTCCCTTTCCTCTCTTCCCTCCGTTCCCCTTCGACTAGTTAACCTGCCTGCCTATAGACCGTTTACAGCGCGCAGTTCTTCCGTTTGAGACCAGATGGCACCACAGACGCGCTCGGAACACGGCGCCATTACGGACCTCGTAAGTCGCCGGAGTGTACGCCTCGATGCAGTAATGGAAATATCGCGGGTAGCTGCCGAAGTGTTCTTTCTGCGAAGATGGGGAAAGGCAGAGGAAATACGTGCTTTATTGTGGATTGCAAGAATTGCGACAGAGAGTTAAAGGTGCAGGATGCGATCGTTTGCGAGCCTCACGGAACCGAACTGCACAAGGAAGTACTGCCCCTGTTCGCGCCCGTTTGCCATGCATCATTTCCGAACGGGCGAACGCGACAAACACGTCCGCCAGTGCTAGATGGCCAATATAGAAAGAAAGGTTACGATCTTGGAAAATCTGCGAGGGCAAGTGCGCAACATTGCTTCATGATCAAAGTGTTCCGCCACCGAAACCGTCACTTCGTGCTTTCAGTTGCTGTGCAGTTGCGCCTACGTGTGTAGTGAGGCCGCATTGCTCGTAAGTTAAGGTGTTCGGCAATTGTAGTAACAGCAGCGCCGGAGGCCAGATCAGGTACGGAAAAGAAGGACGACTTATGCTCCTACATGCCGCTACTGTAGATCGTGCGCTGCACAGCCGTACGAACGGACAACGCTTACCGTCCGTGTATTGTATGCCGTCTTGGTGCTACTCTTGAACTTCGCTCCAAGTAGAGCGCTTTTCGTGGACCAGATTCGGAATACAGCATTTGCGTTACGGCTGCTGGGCTGGATGATTGCCACTTCCTCGCGGTCCATGCGAGACAGCCACTAAATGTTACCCCGCAGGCCAGCGCTCAGAGAGAAGCTGATTACTTACCACCAACGAGACCTCGAGCATTTTCATGTCCGCATATCGAGAGTGGAGCGTACCGCAATTTCATATGTGAGACTGACATAATTATGAACTTCGTGTAGTGTGAATGCGTTGCTGTGCGCGTTATAACAATTATATCGCGGAATCCTTCGAAACGATTGCGCGCCAGATTGTGAAGGCTGCTTGATGAATGGTACTGCTATACATGGTAGTGAACATTTGTGTGTCTATTTATTTTTGTCACCTTTGTGTGCTTAACAAACCAATAGAAAATATTTTCGGTTTCCTAAGCACCGTTAACAGGTTGCAAACAAATGCGTACGATGTGCATGCGAGCGTTTTAGAGCGGTGTCTGCGTGCATGTACAGAATACTATAACGACCTGCGCTGCCGCAGAAGCATTAAACCTTGCCGTTTAAGATAATAACAATAAAAAAAAAACATTCAGCAAAGCCTTCTGCGGACGCAAAGACAAGTATCAGGAAATCCATCCATTGGCTGGCTATGAAACCGGACACCGTTTTCAAGGCCACAAGAGATCAAATTAGAGTTCTCACGTGTCCTTCGAATCTTTGGCCAAACCATACTGTCTCCTTCCCACTATTTTACAACCGTATCAGCCGAAACACAGCCTGTTGGAACCGAACCATCAGACGCGGCAGCCGTCGCGACGAGGCGCGCTCGGAGCAGTCAGGAGGCGTGCAATGGCGGCGTGCTCACGTGACCAAAGATGGCAGCCCCCATGATACGGCGCTGTAAAGCGTCTATTAATTCATCTCTCTCTCTGTTGCATAAAAAAAAATTGGGTCTTTAAAATTCAGTTTTCAGTATCAAATAAAACAGACAAGTCAATGTGAACATCTTTAGCAGGCTTCAATGTTCCGAAGGATGCTTTCAATTCTCTCGCTAAATTAATTATTCTCTGCAAACCCATTTCCATCTGCCCTAATTCTATTTCAATTCTAAAAACATGATCGGACTCAAAACCTGCAATAGGGTTGACCATTTTCACACACCACCTTCCATTTGCAAAACAACCTTTTCTTTAAAGAAACTAATCCATGATAGCTTGGTGTTAATTAGTGGAATACTTCTATTGTCACAGCGCACTTCATAAAACAAAGCAGCAGCTGCTTGTCAAGTGTGTGCGCTGGCATTAACAAGGGTACGGCAATTCATTATTATCAAACACAGGCAACGATGTCCAGTTTCTAAAAGAGAAATTCAAACCATGGCTACACCTTGTCTAATGAGTTTGTAACATGCTATTTGGAAAGCTGTGCTCCATTTTTTAGGGGGTAAACACTAAACGACACCACTACTGGTTGCGTGAAATACAGGACAGATTATATGTCATTCTTATTGTATTGAGTTCCATCTTAGCCCGTGGCCCCTGTCAACATAAGAAAGCCGGGCCAAACATACTGGAGGTGAGATGCAAGGCAGCTGTGTGCTATGCAATGTCAGTGCATGTTAAAGGATCCCAGGTGGATGCAATTAATCCGGAGCCCTCCAACGTCCCTGTCGCTATGGGACATTAACTCCCATAAACAGTAACACCGCCCAAAACTTAACCATCCAGGCTCTCCATGGCAAATAAGGGCAGCCTTCCTTGCACTTTCCTTGAGAAAACCTGCGCTTGAGTGAGAATAAAAAATGGAGACCACTGTTGCAAGATTGAACCCCACACTTCCTGGAAGTAACAATTATGATCTTTCGAAGCCTTTTCCTGCATTTTCTGTATTTTCGTGTATTTAGAACACTCTCAGCACCTTCATGCATATGGCCTCTTCCTGCAAATTGTTTAAGCAGATCTTCATGGCCACATAATCATCCTGTTAATTCTGCTTTCAAAACCCTTAGTATCAACACCCACGGGAACCAAGGTCATGATACCAAAGCCGTCGAAATGGTGGCCTGCGGCTTTCAACAGCTTTTGCAGCCGTCCCAAGATGACGCACTAAGACAAATTGTTGGATAGATGTTGGATACTTTTTGACAGAAACCATAGTACAAATTTTCTAAAGTATTCTTGCTTGCATCTGCTTTCCAACGTGAAAGAGCTGTGACAGGGAGCAAGCAGTTTTCGCAAAGAAAAATTCTGTACTGTTTTGAGAGTGCTGATAACATTAACGACAGCAATGAAAGAGACTCAGCGCATTCTTTGGATAAGATAAGCGACAGATGGTGGCAAATACAGCAGTAGTGACGAACGAACCGGCAAAAACTGGCCCTCAACATTGCGGGCATTGCTCTCAGAGTGCAAATCAACACCTTTTGTCAGTCCTCTTCAACAGTTTCCTTTCAGATACTTATCTTTAGAGCAAAGCAAGTGCCGAGTACCCGCGCTCCAGCTGGAAAATTAAATTAGTACGGAAAGCCCAGCAGCACACCCAGCGACAGCCTAGATTTGGCTTTAATCGATGACGAAGCGCTTTACGTACGCCCTTCCCAAAATGTGCAGGACGTTATAAACAGATCAGCCCATGATGACAGGTCGCCTTCTATTAGCGGCGATCGCTTTCGACCGCTGACGCACAGGAACGGCACAAGCACATTATACCCACCACAAACCGTCAAGCTATCGCACCATGTCTACAGATAAATTACAAAGGACGGGAAAAAGATGTGCCCTGCCCGCACCGCAGTTTGTCACAACGGGATACCAATTACTAGTCTAGACAGATTATATCGGGACTAAAAAAATAAAGAAAAATATGTCCTAGCCCGCACGTCATGTCTAGACAAGAGGAACGGTTCAAACCAGGCCCATGACAGATGAAATAACGCAGTCAGTTCAAGTCAGACATGCCAGCACGTTGCATTGGTGAGAAACGTTAGAAATGCCGTCTTGCTCAACTTCGTACCTTGTCAACGTGCCATAACGGGTCTGGTCAGTAACCTCCACACAATATCTCTGAAATACTCGCAAAATTTATTCCGCCTCCTCCTCTAACCACGCAGCCTTACTTACACGCCCATTGCATAACTGGCCGCAGCCGCCACTTGTTCGTTCGGGCATGCTCCGAACCGAAACTAAAAGTCACCGGGAAAATGAGCGTGGGTTAGGCCTACCACGCGTTGCGCAAACTGCGTGTCCCCAAGCGCGCTACGGCTTCGCGGGAGGTCAACACCTAGAGGAAAACAACACGGCGGCTTCCCGCCGCGAGACAACACAGTGCGCAAGAGCTGATCGAAGGGAAAGGCGCGTCAATAGGCAGAACCGAAGCGAACTGCGCAGTGCGCCGCCGCGCGACAATGTTATCGCGCCAGGCACGAGTCACGAACCGCGGCGAGCAACAGCTCACCTTGTTTGCTCTTGGCGTCAGTGCTGGCGTTCCCCTTGGGAGCGGACGACGAGCGGGAAGAATTTTTCTTGTCCATCGCTGGAGGCTCTAGCATGGACGACGACGCACAGATCGTCGACGACAGACGCGCTGACAAAGGCGGCGACTCCGAAAGGAGTGGCGATAGCTACCTGGGTCTTCATGGCCGGGACAATTCAGAAGAGCTGCATATTGAAACACCCAGAAATAAAACTTGTCTACTTTGAGGAGACCAGTAGTAGAGTTGAAATGGAGGTAAGGCGCTAGCGAGGTCTAATCACCAGTAGCTGGGGGACGTTGCAATCCCCCAATCGTCCAATCTGGACGAAATTTGAGCTAGGCACTGAATGGAACGTCCTGCTTCGTCGCAAAATGGCGACGATGGCAGCGGCACACTGTTGCCGCGGCGGTAACAGAATTCCGCTGTGTTTAGAACTGGCGCTGGCGCTTTGGATGCTTTCAACGGGTAGTGCTGCGAGATGCGTGGGCCTGAGGCCACTGAGGCGGCGCCAGCGGTGGACGCTCAGCACGTGGGCTGGCACATGATAAGAACCAGCTCACAGCTACCCGTCATGGGACAGACACGTGTTTGAAGAGCAGATAAAATAAAAGACGCGAAGCCACCCCTTTCGAAAAATTTATTTCACACCTGCATCCGAGTTAACGGGTTGTCTAGGTTAGATCAAAAACAAACTTCAAACTGTATATGTAGAGAGAGTGCTAGGGAGCATTATAATCTGGTGAAAGAAGGGAAGAGTGGTCATCTTGCTATCCACTGCCGGGATTGTAACTGTAAACCCATATTTCGGAAAGCTAAAATTCTTGGGCGTGGAAGAGATCGGATGGAAAGAGATTATTGAAGCATATCACATCAGAAAAGCAGGTGGTCAGTGTATCAGCACCGCTTCCTTGTCTCTTCTTGATAATGAAATGGCGTTTTTTAATCATTGCGGTTGATTGCCACGAGGCGATAGTAGCGCTGTACTTAAGCTTTGGTATTCTCAATAAAAATCAGTTGGAAGTGCGGCATTCGTCCTGTCGTATGTGTGTCTTTTTCGTCCCCGTTTTTTCGTGCTGCTTCGTTTTCTCAAGACAGTGCTTTTGCATACGTAGCCTCCCAGCGCCAAGGCGACTGAAGTGGAAGGCTCCGACCAGATATCGACCAACTCGTGTACGTTCCTCCACAAGTCAGGAGCACGGGGGCATTTTAAAGTCCTCGGCGTATTCGTGCGTCAGCGCGCGAAGGAAACGACTGACGATCCCAGTGTTCGTCGTTCCCGTGCGTTGCAACTTTCGCGCTGCTCGCGAGTACGAAAATATAGGGGCGCCGCCGCGACGGAAGTAAGAATGCGCGTAGACTCTTAAACCAAGGGGTTTTTCTGAACAATCTGATATTTGAACTCAAAATTTCCGAAGTTCTAATAAATATCGGCAGCGATGCGGCAGTTTCACTACTGCTATCTGTGAAAACGAAACTATATATGCCTTCCGGCCCAGTTAGCAACAATTTTTATCGCGCTAGCATTAGAATCCCCATGCTGGAAATATGTTTGCCTATATGTCCATCCGTTTCAAGCCTCAGTTTATAAATGGCAAAGTGGAGAGAGTGCAATGCTCCGCTCCACTTACTTTGATGAGAGGGGGAGGGAGTATTAAGAGGGTGGAAGGCGACAGGAGGAAGTGTGGAGAGGGAAATCCCAACAGAGAGGAGGAAAGTGGGAGGGAAGACTGAGAACGGACAGCTGGCACCATGCCAGCCACTCAGAGTCTGAACCCGTCAGCGGCCTATATTTTTAAAATTTGAAAATCCGAAGTGGGGGATCGACTTACAATCGAAACGAAAACATCGCACTATAGGTAAAGGCGAGACAAACGAGATATCAGGCATGCTACAGCGTGGTTGCATTTATGCTACGCGGCTTCATCGCATCGCTAGATTGGTGCTGGCCTTGAGCAGCTGCTATGTCAAAGCGCAGAACTGGCATACCCTCCCCACGCGCACGGCCGGCGGCCGATGGCGGATATAGATGAGCAGCAAACTAGCACCCCACATGTGGCTGCTGACTGCGCGCGGTTGCTGATAAGAAGCGGCGGCGGCCCGATAACGCACTCGCGTTCTACGGGAAGCTGTTGTTGTTGTTGTTAGCCTATCAAAAGATGGCAGCTCAAGCGGCCAACAAGTTTTCTTTTTCCTCTCAAATGCGCGCTCGGCGCTCAAGGGAGCGTTGATAGTTGATGGAAGGGCTGCTGTTCCAATTGAGGCGGCACCCCCACTCGGAACGGCAGCGGTACAGCGGAGTGTCGATAGCTGACGGAAGAGCCGACGCCATTCACGCGTAGTTTCTCTTTGGCTCTGACGTATTTGACTACTGCCGGCCGCGTTTCACAAGTTCTTAATGTAGTGCTTCGTCAGTCATCATTTGTGCTCCAGGTCCGGCAAGCGATCGGCGCTCGTTCACACCTACATTCAAGATGGCTGCCATTTTTTTTTTACGCCCAAGCGACGAACAGCCGCGCGCCGGGCCAAAAGTTCGACGTTCGCAACGGGTGATACAGGTGTGGCCGCAGCTGCAGCGAGGAAAATTCTCAGCTGTTCCACGCGATGTCGTGATGTGGCTGTTTGCGAAGTGCGGGATTTCGTTGGACGACGACGTTAGAACGACGTGCCGTGGGACCGCAGCAGCGATCACGACGGCAGCGCTAGTGAGGACGATGGCGCAAGTGAGGTTTGGTTTGTAACGTCCCAAAGCGACTCAGGCTATGAGGGACGCCGTAGTGAAGGGCTCCGGAAATTTCGACCACCTGTGATTCTTTAACGTGCACTGACATCGCACAGTACACGGGCCTTATAGAATTTCGTCTTAATCGAAATTCGACCGCCGCGGCCAGGATCGAACCCGCGCCTTTCGGGCCAGCAGCCGAGCGCCATAACCACTCAGCCACTGCGGCGGCTGGCGCAAGTGTGGACGAGTAGTACAGTGACTAATACATTTTATTAGAATATGTGCCCACAGGCACGCCAGTGCGCAGCAGCCGATAGCGGCTGGCGAAAATGGCGGCCGCTGGATAATGCTACCTCTTTCAACTATTCAAGGCCAAGCTTAACCACCTCAGAAGTTTTTTTTATTTTTCGGAAATGTTATTTGGTGGGTCGACTTACATTCGTGTAAATAAGCTGAAGAATACGGTAAAATATGTTGTCACATTGAAGGATAATCAGCAAATATCTTAAATATTGATGTCAGGAATTAAGTGTGAATGTGGAAATTGTAGAGCACCTTCAAAAGTAGATGATCGATAAGTTTACGTAGCTTCTTTTACTGGCCGTAGAACAAAAGCTACGATATGACAACAGCCGTGCAGCTTCAGGCTCCCAAATTCTGAGAACAAAATCCACTTTTCTGCAAAGCACTGTCCCTAACAAGCTTGTGTGTTTACACTGGGAAAGAGATATACGCCACTGGGCTTTCTTTTAAGGCTGGTAAACACAGCTGCGTGAATGGTACCTTAACTGGTGCAAACATTGCTGCCATAAGTTATCCAAAACAATCTATAACCTCCGAATTGACTTTATTGCCAAAGAAAATATTTAAAAAGTTAGCCAATATGCTTTTACTAACTACCCAACTTTGGAGGCCAAACATATACTGCAGACTAGGCAATGCAACTCAGAACAGTACTCAGTTGGTTTCACTCAGCTAGGAGCCTTTTTTAAAACATTGCTCCCCTTTAGCTAGGATACTTAGTATAGTCATTCTGTGTAGAGGATATGACTGCCAAGAGGAGATGCTCTCCATTTTGCTGTGTAGTGCCAAATCCCTGCTCTGCTGTCACCTTTTCAATGTCACTTTTTTAACTTATGTCACAAATTCATGCGGTGCCATGCATATGAAACAGTGCGGATGGGAGCCAAGCAGCAGAGAAATCACGCTCAATAAATACCCAAAGTTGCATGTATAGAGCCGTCGAAAACAAAGCGAAGCCATTGGGAGGGGCAGTTGCACCGTATCTTATGCTGCCAATGCAGTCAGGATGAAACGATGAGAGGAACCGCCTCAGAGGCACTTAAGGGCAATATCCAAACTTTCATTGTGTTGCATGTATTAACCCATAATGATGATGACGAATTTTCATGGCGCAAGAGCATCTTTGGCCCAAGAGCGACATGGTACAAGGCACTTCCATCTACACAAAGTGGGGTCAAAAACAAATTTTCCAAGGTTTTCAAGCTGAACATCAGACCAGACCAGAGGAAAGCTTGTACCCTCTGTATCACCAGTAGGCGCCCAGCGGCACTGGGGATCAAACCCTGCACCTCACACATGCGAGGCGGCTGCTCAATTCACTAGGCTACCACTGTGGTAATGTCTCCACAAAATCCTTGGTCAAGATTCCTAAAGTAATGCCCCCTACCAACCAAGTTGGAGATACGGCCTTCATAAGAAGAATTTCGGGGCACTTTTGAGAATGGTGAATCAAGGTCATACACCGGCACCGCCTGTTGAGCCGCGCCTGAAAGTGTTCTGGTATTATAATACAATACTGAGACACCCCTTATGCCAATTCCGAGGGAGAAAGCCTTTTGAAAGTTGGTGGTACTGGAAGGCTTGCATGATCAGTAAACACATGTGCCAAAGTTCGTGCAAGTAACCAAGGACACAAAGGCACTGGAATTAACATGTATTCATTTATTTATTCATTACTTGTTACAAAAAAAAGGCCCACGAGAAGCACGCACATACTACTCATGGTGTTGTTTTGTTTTCATTCTATAAATATACAAAAGGTAACAAAAAGAAGACAACTACACTCCACTGTAACTATATATGGTAGTCACGTTTCACGTCATCCAAACAGCGGGAAACAAACCTCATGTAAAATCTCTGCTCAACATGTGTCTAAAGGGATGGACAGGTGTATTCACACACACGTGCATACACACTTTCATGTTATTTGTGAAAATAGCAGGCAGACAGCTGGAGAAATACAGAAAGGCAAAGCTAACGTAGTGTCTTCTAATTCAAATAAGCATGAAAAAAGTAAATTTTGGAATGATAATGCACATGACAATGAAAACTCACAACTAATGGAAGTGGTCCCACAAACAAACCTGGGCAAGATGAAACAAGCTCATATATATATATTAACTAAAAACAACACTGTAGCCACCTAGGACACGCATAAAAATATTCAAGACCAAAACTGGCCAATGCACCACAAACGGTGGTTGCTATCAATCAAACTAACATGGAGTGACAGTTCATGGCAGGAACAGCTAAAAGCGCAAAAGTAAGTCTCACCTCATACATGCAAGACACATGAAAGGTGGTCAGTACATCAAAGTCCCTGGATGTCAACTGAGCTTCACGCTGGAAAAGCTAGGTGCACAGAAAATACACAAACGAGGTACAAAGCTCCTCTCAATAAATGAGGAAAAAAAGAAGGTGAGCAAAATGGAACGAGAGAGTGGGAATGACGCACAGCATCTGTAAAAAGTTAGCTATATATGTACTGAAAGTCACCAACAGTAAGAAGTAGGGCTGCTTTATGTCAACATGAGCGACAGGGTCATTTCATTATAGACAGCCAATCCGCTGTGGAACTGGGCTTCTGAGAGTGCAGTTAAGAAGGCGAATTGTCATCGTCTAAAAGTAAAAATTAAAGAAAAAAACAACGAAAGGAACCTTGGGGAGTGCACATTCACAAAGCTGCCAAGTTTCAAGTTTTTTTGATTCGTGCTTTCCTTATACACCACCAAAGAATGAAAGCGCAACATGGTTTCTTCAAAAGCAATGTACCAACTTGCCCAACAAGAAGTTCTTCTAAACTACCTGATGAGCACCGTGGGCCCTTTTATAAATGTTCCTCCTTCATCTTTACAAGTCAACGCCTGTGTTTGCGCTCTTTCTGTTCCTTTGGCCTTTCCTGTGGTTGTCTTTTTATGAGCAACATGGTTTCTTCAAAAGCAATGTACCAACTTGCCCAACAAGAAGTTCTTCTAAACTACCTGATGAGCACCGTGGGCCCTTTTATAAATGTTCCTCCTTCATCTTTACAAGTCAACGCCTGTGTTTGCGCTCTTTCTGTTCCTTTGGCCTTTCCTGTGGTTGTCTTTTTATGCACAACATGGTTTCTTCAAAAGCAATGTACCAACTTGCCCAACAAGAAGTTCTTCTAAACTACCTGATGAGCACCGTGGGCCCTTTTATAAATGTTCCTCCTTCACCTTTACAAGTCAACGCCTGTGTTTGCGCTCTTTCTGTTCCTTTGGCCTTTCCTGTGGTTGTCTTTTTATGCGCAACATGGTTTCTTCAAAAGCAATGTACCAACTTGCCCAAAAAGAAGTTCTTCTAAACTACCAAATGAAAGCAACCTTGGGAAGCGCACATTCACAAAGCTGCCAAGTTTTGATTCGTGCTGTACTTGTACATCACCTCAGCTGAGCACATACTATGCTCTGCCCATTAGAAGGAAAAGAGGTGGTCCAAACAGCAACCAAGTGTTAACAAAAATTACATAAGCTAACTAGGTTGGTTACACTGACACCTGAGAAAGGGGGCTTTCGCTGCGTTTAGTGCAAGTACAGTCATGAGCAATATAAGAGGGAAAAAGTTTGCGAATTCCCCTACTGATTACTTCATAATCATAAGAGACAAGTAATGTTTTTTTCTGTTTTCTAAGTACAGTGGAACCACATTATAGTAAAGTAGCTCGGACCACCAAAAATCTTCACTATATCGGGGTCTTTACTATATTAGTTGTTGCTGATGGCATGGCTCTGACAATGCTCTCTGGCTGCTTACCAAGCACAAAGAGCTAATTTATCAATTAGCACTTTGTGTTAATTTATAAATTTATAACAAACACTCCGAAATGACTTGCATCCTGCTCTTATCATCCCTTTATGAGATAATTATTTCTTATCAGCTATCCCATGTTATCACGTTTTCGATTTGTTTACGTCTTGTGGGAGTAGCGCATTAACAAATACAACGTGGCTACAAAAATAAAGCAGGTTCGATTCCATCTGAAAACCAAACCTTTCCATGATCACGGCGTTGCCCTCTATAGCTTCAGCGTCATTGAAGAGGGAGTAGTTAAGAAATGCGCGACGTCAAGCGCGGCACAACCGCCTACTCAGTTCTGTCGTGCCTCTGCTTCTTGCTGCTACTTCTCCGTGCTACGAACGCATCCTGTTTTCTTCCCTATTTTACTCCTTTTTGCATTTTACTGGCTTTCCTTTCTCAGTAACACGCGCTGCCTTCTTTCGACGTTCATAGCCGGCTTTACTTTATCCGAGTGCTTTGCCTCATGGCCTTCTAAAAGTTGGCTTCTCCTTGTGGCTCTTGAGCTTAGTGATGAACCCACTTCAAAGAGCGCATCTGGTATCTGTTTTGCGATCCTAGACTATGCGCGTGCCGCGAGTACATCGCCATGGCCAGACACTCTTTACTAAAGCTGTTTCTTTGAAAAAAATATTTACTATAACCGAACAAAAAATGTACACTCGTCTATGGAAGGCAAAATGGGACTGCAGCTTCACTTTATTATATCAGAGTTTTTACTACAAGAGAGTTTACTATAGCGGGGTTCTACTGTAGCTTTACTTTTGGTGTATAATACCCCAAAAATATTCTGAAATGTAGTGGAGAAATAAACAGGAAAATTGCAATTTTTTTCAAGAAGTTTTGTTTCCTCTCATATGCTCATGCTTGTACATCCCGGCAATGTATATCTACTGCGTTTTTTTTTTTATAAACGTCCAGTTGTGAATTGGTCCTTGCCTCGTCCACTTCCTAGTCGTCCTTTATTTACTGCACTTCTCACCCCAAGAACTGGTTGCTGCAGGTTTTACGTTCTTTGTCACAATAGAATTTGGTCAAACCTTCACACAAATAGCAGCAATACTGATCACCAATGATCAATGAAACATGATAACGAGTGCATAGCCTTGGGTACCAGCACAATTTCGTAATGTTTACGCGCTTTAAGAATGGCAAAACGTTTTGAGAGTCTTTGCACCGTTCCGCTGTAAAGCCCATCCGCACACAAATTTAGCCACAGCCGTGTGTTCACGTCACCACACTTCATTCATCGCCAATGCTGTTCAGTGAGCCAAGAATCCACAAAACAAACTAAAAAGGAACACAGACACTTCCAAACCTGGTCCAGCACACATAAAATTTCTTTCTTCCTTGAGCAAATCGCATGACCTGAAGGATCTGCCAAATGAAGAATAAAAGAAGTTTAGGCTGTGATGCAAGCAAAAGGAAGCTGGAAAAGAGGAAAGTTTAATTCGCTGCTCCCTGAAAGACTCCATGCAAACTGCAGTGCCTGCCAAGCATTTGATCGCTCTTCTTTAATAAGCAGTTGCTGTAGCTAGTGCCTGAAAATAATCTGTGCACCTAACGAGGCTGACTGCTTAGTAGTGAATGGCTTGTAAAAACATTTGTAAATTGTGTAGCTTCATTTAATGGTACTGACAGTCCAAATTTCACAGAATGCAGCAAAAAAAAAAAAAAAAACGCAAGTGTCTCCCATTTGTGAACAATAAAACCCTGGCTGATGCGTTGCGTACTCCGCTAATAACCACTCAGCAGGGCTGACCCGCATCTCAGACAAACAAAGGCTGTTTGGTTTAAATAGGTTTGGTCGAGATAAAAGGAAAAAAAAAAACGAGTTTGTATTGAAGTAACTGATTACCTGCTGATACAGTGACCTGTTCCTCGCAAAAGAATGCCCAATAAATTATTCGCTGGCCACAACTGCATTGCCACAAGTTTTTCCCAAGAATACTTCTTCTACACGCATTCCTCCCACTATTTCTTTCTTTTTCTAAAAGTCGACCGAGCTTTGGGTGGGGAGGTGCGACAAAGACTGTGTGTGGCGCTATCCCTGAGATTTTAGCTACAAGTGCAAAGCATATTACAATGTGTATGCAAACTCCTTATGCATGCACTTGCTCATGCAGGCCAACATTAGCAACTAAGGGTTTCAAGAGCATGCTCCAAGCTATTCATTACAAGCTGCACATTTTGTCAACGGCACAACATAACAGTTTGATAGTCGGACCCATTCGAGCAACACATAAATCACATCCGTGAAAACTAAAAGAACGATGGTCACTCAATCTGCTCGGTTCACGGTTTCTAGGAAAGCGCACAGCAGTGCAAAAAGCACGGGACACAGTTGAAAGGACATGCAACAGCAGTATTGCCTCTCTTCCACAGTGGCATTGTGTGTGTGCCCCATGCTTTCTGTACTGTTTAGTCATTTTCTGAATACTTCTTGTATCTAATTGTCAGAACAGAATCCCAATGCAGAGAATGTCAGCCATAAACACTGGAGTTCTGGAAATATTGCCAGACAGAGGCGAGGAAGGTCCTAACATTGTGAGCAACACAAGGAAAGAAATTTGCTCCCAACATTGCATTCACTCCGAAAGCAATGCGTAAGACGATGCTGTCAGCAGGACTACCAAGCAACCTGCACTAGAAAAACAGTGACCGCAGTTCCAATTATACTTGGGGGGTTTCAAATTTATTCCATGCTTCAAGAGTAGTGAGACAATAACCCTTGCCTTTCCGTGCGTGATGTGTGCGAAATTCCCGATAAACCACTTTACTTCTTTCTACATGGGCTTCGACGACGACAGCATGATCATGGAGATATTGGGAAGTTGGGGGAAAATAGCCGCGCTTGCTGGATGAAATTCCTCCTTCCATTAAATTTGTAAATGCAGCAGGTTCATTCTCCTCTGTGCGTCCATAGTGAACTTACACACATGTATACATTAAGCCCGTTCCCAACATGGAAAGATATGTACTATGCTCTTGCTTACCAAAACTAAGCTTACAGTGTACCTTATCATTTCTCTATGTGTCTTGCTGCAAGCCTTTTATTTTCCTGAACCAAACTCTTCTACAGCCTGCCTTCTTGGTGGTAACAGGCGTGCCACAGGACACAAAATAAACCATTACCATGCTCCTCCACTCTACAGCCTGCTCCACTATTACAGGGTGGGAGCACCCAGCTTTCGTTCAACAGCCAAAGTTGCCCTCATTTGCACAAAGACCTTCAAAACTACGAAGCTTAGCCCGAAAAATAAGCTGGGGAGATCTTATGGTCAAACTAAAATGTGACAAGTGACAAGTGTAGGTGGTTGGATGACGATCAGGCATTCCAAGTCACAGTGGATCATCCCATGCATGCAGACAAGCTTGTAGAGCCTCAAAATGATTCTGTAAGAAGCCCACTAGGACTGGTCAACAGGAAGAGTGCATGGTTTGGAATTTTTTTTCTTCCATCACCATGCAGTTTCGATAACAATATGGATGGTGTCGCTGATAATGATATCAAAATAAAATAATAAACAGGACTGACGCAAATGCCCTTATTAAAACAGTGAAAGCATGCCTTCACAAGTTTAATTTGATGAAGTTTTCATCGTGATCATTTGCCTCTTTTTTTTTTATCTAATGGAAACATTTGCCCGCTGCCATGTTAAGCGTTGGAAAACTTCAACATTCACCAGAGGTGGAACCGCCGGACACTGAGCCACAAATAAATTACAAGTACACAGCAAGAGCTAATCATGCTATGGTGCTATATATGCAGTGTCTAACAACCTAACAAGCACGTACACAACAGTTAGCTGGCTACCCCATATGCACATTAGGACAGCTGTGCCTACTTCTCCAACAGGTTCATTACCAGCATGTTTGCTGCTCAACATTTTGTTCCATATGAAATACTTGGGCTAATATTAATCACTCAAGGAGACCCACCATGCAGACCAACCATGCTAGGGAACAACACGGTGTTCCTCATGCTAGTGCCATGCTTGCTAAATGCCGCACTGACAAGTCACTGGCGAGGTTGTCCTTTCGTCACATTCCACCACCTCCCCCTCCCTCTGACTACGAATTTCGATATCTTAAAACAGTAGCGGCAGCTCTGAGTTGCTCTACAAAACCCTCTATGAAACAATATTAAAAAATTGACAGGACACCAAATGCCAGAAATGTGAGCCCTAGCTTATAGGCTTTTTTTTTTGGTACTGCTAAAGTTTGCTTTCTGACTGACCAAAATGGCCACAAATTGTTTTTGGTGCTCCAAGATTCACCACAAACTTGCACAGATTAGTGAACGGAGAGTTACTCTTTTTCAAATGCCGCAGGGCGCCTATAATGCTAAGCTGAATTCTCCGACTCCAATGTTTCACCATAGATAAGACAATCCCTGGTGGCCTTAGGGGCACGGCGCAGTCCGACAGGTTGTCTTTCTTGTGAGCACTAAAACATCACAGTAGTGAGAATCCGTCTTGTTCACACGGCTGTTCCGCACATGCGTACCTCTCCTCTGCTGGTGGAAAACAGAGGTTCTGAGAATACGTGCAGTTCATGCCCATGACAGTGCCAGTGACAATTTGCAACTGCGACAGCGCCAGTCACAGGTGGAAGTTGGCCCCTCTTAGAAGCTGACCAAGCCTACATCACCCATAACCAGTTTTCAGAGTAGCAGAGTAATTTTTGTGCACTCCCCAGAGGATGGCACACCTTGTGAAAAAGGCAGATTGTAAAAGCCAAGTGTGTGAAAAGGAAGTCCGCTTGCACAGATGGGAAACAGTGCTCCTGATCTACCCCTGCGGCATCAAATGCACCTCTTGAAGCACCAAGTTTTGAAACACGCTTTGAACAATGCAATTAACCTGGTTTGAACCGACATTTCAAACATACTGCTACTTTTGCAATTCAGATGCAAGCAGAGACCATTAACATTACTGCACTATAAATATTATTTGTTTCATTTGTACATTGCCTAAGTAATCCTTCCAAATCAATCCCCCACATTAAGACACCCACACTGTCTCAAAAACAGATGGCAAGCTTACTGCTTTGTACCGTGGGAGTTATGCTCGCTGCCGCCGCCAGAACTGGAGAAAGTCCTTGCAGAAAGCTAAAGCGCTATCTGTGATACAAGAGGACTAAATTAAGTGGCTGGCAGCTCCAGGCACAGATACATAAGTGCGTGAGGCCTTGCAACATTTCACAACGTTGGTGCAAGCTGTAGTAAGCCCACAGACGCCAACACCAATGCTTCAGCCTCGGCAGCAGAGTACTGCTTGCTGCTCAAACAAGATGACAGCTGAGCAGGGTCACACGAATGGCAGGAAAATGGAAACAAATTCATTGTTACTCCATCAACCCTAGTCACCAGGCCAAAGTGCTCCCCATCTCCTCGTCAAAGTCAGTGCCACTTCCTCAAGTTGACACGGTCCTCCCCTCAATGAGAACTTCACGCAGACCAGGCAGTGACAGAGTGTGTTAGCGTCCTGCACAAGTCTCATACGAGTATCTACATGTCGTTCTATTTATTTATTTATTCAAATACCCTCAGGGCCCGAAGGCATTAAAGAGGCATTATTCGTCTTTGGTTAAAGCTCAGGTACCAGACAGGACAAAACACAAGTGACACCACAGCCGGAACTATGCCAGGAGATTAGAAACAGAAAATGAGAATGTACTTGGTTATGTAAACGAGCTAAGCATGCATGAGGTTACACATTCAAATTAGTCCATTGCCAACTGTCCCCTTGGGAAGTGGGTGGCATTACTTGAGTGAAACGACAGATGTCTACAAGGGGTGTGTGTATATATATATAAATGTGTCAAATGGAACAAAGCACTGCAGACTGACAGAGCACTGGCTTGTTAAGATGGTAACATAGAATACTAACAAGAAATAAAGCGTGGTTGTGACAATTATGTAAGAGCTATAACAGTACACTGTCCATGACAAGCTTAACACAAAAATACAATACGTAATCACCTAATAGATCTCACCTAGCAACAATATTAGCACACTCAAAACAAGCAGAGCACTAAAAACACACTTGAAAAGCTGCAAACAACAGCAGCAGAAATTATGTATAGATTGTTCTTCAGCCATCAGAATTAAGATGGCAACAATACATCTGTTCAAGGCAGCTGTTTCTAAAAGCAGGAAAGTATCATCACCACATGAAAACAACACATGTGGTCGTGCAACTCAGTAGAGGTCGTTAAAATTTCATGATGAGTGGTTAACAAATGCAAACATGCATGCCTGGCTGTTCCACAATAGCCTGCATCATTGTTGAAGGTGCGCTATGGCTGCCCCAAGTACAACATGCTCATTCCTAAAGCTAATTAAACACAATCAATTAGCACCAACTCGGAAGCATTCTGCGGGACAGAAGGGCAACCCAAAATATTATAGACTGGAACAAAACTTTGAACAGCGTTCGGATTCTTCACTGCGCTCCACTCTTCTCAGGGCAGGATAGGCGATACCGCTGATTCTATTAATACCTGGTCACTGATTTCTGCCACTGGCAGCTGGGTGAAACACTGCTTCATACATCACCACACGTGAAATGCACTCTAGTGCTGAAGACCGACTTCACAACAATGTCATAGTGAAGTGTTGGTGCGATTTCAGTATTTACCACATACAAACTAAGGTGGGAAACGGAAGCTGACATATGCTGTTCTACTGCGAAAGCCATATGTGGGTGGCTCAGGATTGCGGGCAGTTTTCAGTTAACACATCAATAGAGTGGAATAACATTCGGAAAGTTCTGGGAGCAAGCTCAGCTACAGATTACATTTTGAATCTGCTCATAGATGGAGAGAAGCCAGACTGCACCCAAAAGAAAAAAAATTTCAGTACAAATGCGCTCTTTGTGAATGCTGTGTCATAGCGAGAGTCCAAACTTGGATGGAAACAAAGGAGAGTTTCGGAACAGGGAAACACAATTCTTAGGGGCCCCCATTGAAATAGTGCACCCCAAGACTGCAGGTGTGTGCACGAGTGACATTTAGAATAGGGGTTTTTCTCTATATGCAGTGGCTTGGGTTCATTGACTGCATTGCCACTATGGCCAAGAAGAGAAATGATAAGTAAAAATAACCATAAAGCAATGATTTTGTTTCACATATCTGGTTGCTCTTCTGCAGCACTAAATTCGTGTACAGAAACTGAAACAAATGCACCAGAAAAGCAGTGCTTTACACCTTCAGCAGATTGTCTGTCTGTGTGGCGCCATTTTGCCATAATGCAAGGCGGCTTGAGGCACGCCCTATTTCGTAAAAAAGCGTTCGCCGCAGTTAACCGAAGACTCGAAGCATGCCTACGGTTCTGCACATGCGCATTTCAATGCCCCAAACTTCTTGGAGGCCCTATTCTAAAACTTTTATGATGGCCTGGAATTTACTTCTAAATAGGCCATCAGCAACCAACATCAAAAAGGTTGTGAAAGCAAGGATGAGCGACAACTGAACATGGTTGATATTTGCGCAAGAGGATGAGGTTGGTGTTGTAGTTGGCTACTAACAAAATCAGACAAGCAATTACTGTTGGAAACTGCACTGCCATAGCCAGGCTTCAGTTCAAAAAGAAAAAGTAGAAAAAATAAACGTAATTGAATACCAGCGCTCAGTCAAGACAGGCAAAAGACTGCTCCACAACACTTAAAAAAAAAAAAGGCTCGCCAACAAGGCCAGGCAGCAACATGCAGCAAGCATCAGCTGGCATGCCAAATTGGGCCAAGCACACATAATTGAGCGTAACCTGCCATCCAAACCAGCCCGAATTGCTCCTTCCACAGCAGTAACTATATGGTAACAAAGAGATATCCCAAAAATTCCTGCGAAATGGCGGGCTACAGCATGTACCACAGTAACTCACTATTGGTAACTTCCACTTTCTACACTAGGCAACCAACCAGAGTTCCTTAACAATACCAGGTACAAAACTTCAAAACAAGAATCTCGGCATGGACTGTGCAGAGTTTCTAGAGGCTATCAGATGACGGCGGCCCCCTACAACCTGGGGAACTACTGTATATAGCTGCGTATAAGTAGAGTTCGAATATGGGTCATTGCCCTCTCTCCCCTGCCTGCAGCTCTCGCTAGCAAAAAAAGAAAGTGTGTCTGCAGCATGCTCTTTCTTTGATATGTATTTTTCACTATTCCATCCTTGCTTACCTTCCTTCCACGGACTTATTGCACAGCTGAAACCTTTTTTTCATGGGCGCTTTGGCAACGTGCTTCCTGCAGGATGGCAGTGCAGCACGTGCGCAGCGCAAAGTAACAAACGTGAAACGCCACAATCGCAAGGCCAGCAGTGGGAGGAAAATGGGAGACAAAAGGCGATGAACCAACGCACCTTCCACAATCACGTGTGCTGCAGCTGAGTAGCCGTGACAACTGCCCCACCAAACTGCAAACAGTCCTGTAGTTTCGACTTCTAGTGCAACACACGTGACGTGACGCATGCTCTGGAGCTTGCTGGAAGATTGCTCTTGCGCTACTTGCATCCCACATGGGAAAGCAACTGCCTGTGTGAGCAAGCCGGATAAGCGGCATGCAGTTAGAATTATTTTGAGCCGAGTGATTTTGCATATGAATCGACACCGCTTTTCTCACACGCGTCCTGGTGAGAATGGGCATTGGTACGGGGTGTGTATTACGTATTGGCCAAAGATGCCTTAGACTGGCCAAAAAAGTTTGGCTCCACATAAAGGCTGACCCCCCACCAATTTTGAGCGGCCTTTTTTGCAGGAAAAGGTTGACTTATACGCAGCAATATACGGAATCTGTTGGTGGTGCTCTCCAACTTCTGTTCTTCCAACACGTCTTTGTTTACAACAGCCTCTCACTCTCAACTGAACTCGACTGGCTGTTTCGATAGACTCTCAACTGCACACTCTGAGCCAACAACTGTGGTTGGGAAATAAAAAAAAGGTACACCAGACAGCCAACAAGAGCAGATGGGGAGAGACAAGGCCACCATTAAGCCTTGACTGGCGTTGAAGAGGCATTTGCTTCTGACATGCGACTTTCCACACCACCGGCCGGCCACAATAAGCCCCAACAGCTTCACATCCTGGTAGCAATGAGGCCGCATAACTTTGTGCACGACACATAACACCAGCACATAAATGCTGTGTGAAGTGAAATTCGGTGAATAAGTCTTAGCAAGACATGAAACTGCTTGTAGGGTGTGCTAGTGCACCGCGCCCAGCACAAGAGCAAGAAATGGACCTAGTTGGTTGGACGTGACTCCCTTTACACACAGTACACGTTAAGAAAAACCGAGGACCGAGAACAACATGCTCAGCATGCCTGTGTTGTTCTTTTTCCAGTGTTTTTGCAATGTGTGCAGTGCATAAAAGCAGTTGTGCACTGCGCTTTGGGCTCCATTCTGTACAAAGTCCTGCAGAGTGAAACAACATGCTTGGCGTGCACGTCCAACCTAGAGACATGACGCATGTGGTGACGATGCAACATTTCACTGCTGCACACCACTCTCCCTACTGCCACAGGTGACACTGCGTCACCAAGGTTGTTCCACTATACATCAGGCATCCACAGTCTCGACAGACGCAAACGAACAAAAGAAGAAAAATGCAAACTGGCAGTCCTAAAATGTCATCCCAGCACAAGTGAAACAACAATGCCACAAAAACAATGAATGCAGCAAAATTAAAATTATAGTCTAGCCGACTGGCTCTCTCCGCGTGCGAACGGATACCCAAGCAACAATTTTCAGGGTGCACGCACGCATACGCACGCATGGCCTCACACATGCTCGCTGCAGTGGTCCTGACTGCAAACAGCCGCCTTACACTGCTGCTGCTATCGGCCTTTGTTCCCCGCACTACTCAATGACCCCACTGGGCAGACGCGAAACTGTGCAAAAAATTTCCACTCTGTTGCGCGAGATCCCACGTGCCGAGTGAGGATGGCCGTCGAGGAGCTTCTGCGCTGCTTTGAGTCGTGCAGGCAGGTGCGTTGTGCGCGAGCAGTGCCGACAACTACTTGCCCCAGCACGAATCACTCAGATGCCTGCAGACCACGAGTCACCACATGCAGCAGCATGGTAACTGGATGGCGGCTTGAGTGGCTACTTTGCTGTGCCGTTGGACTGGAAGAAAGAAGAGACGACAAGCAGAGAAATGAGTTACTAGCTCGCAACGCGATTTTGTTAACGGAATGCCACAAAAATGAACTGCCGGCTGTGGTCTACACTGGCTGCTCCTCCTTTGTGCAGCTAGCCACTTATTTTTCCCCTGCAATTCTGCCATTTTTTCCCCTGCATTCCCGTGTTCCACTTTTTTTTCACCCCAGCTTCTTTTGCAATTTCTACAAAATATTATTACATTGTATAATGGAGCTTCATTTTTGATTTGTGCAGCAATACAAAGTTACAATTTTTTCGGTACACAAACTACTGTTCCCTTACTGCTATTGCATTCTTGAACTCCGTTTATGCACTCCTTCCCATGGGAGCCTGTAAGATACCGTGAATTAATAACAATTCTTAGTACAGTAGAATCTCGGTGATACGAACACGGTTGATACAAATTTCGCGATGATACAAATTCGTAAAATTTCCTGGCGGGAGTGCACTGTGCACAACGTACGGAATTGCGGATGTTCAGAACTCTCTCCTGTGCCACATCGGATGATACGAACACGCGAGCCGCGATCTCACCCTCGAGCACTAAGCGCAGCCCTAATCGCGCGGTACGCACTGCGATCAGTGAGCGGCCCTGACATCAACGAAATCGTGATCGCTAATCGTGCAGTACGCACCGCGAGTAGCGTGGCCGCACGGCCGTGAATAAATCCCGTCAGCCGTAAACAGATCTGGGCCAATGCATTTTCTATGCTTCTGCATATCAACTTTATTCGTTTGGATTATACGAATTTTTTCGCGACACCGTGAGATTCGTATCACCGAGATTCTACTGTATTACATCGCAGAGGCAGAGCACATGCCCTGCAATGAGGAGGTATTAGGTATTCCCGCTGGTACCGACAGGTGCAACAGTCTCATGGCCAGATGCTCCTGTTTTGCAGGAGCAAAAAGTTTGGAGAAAGACATTGCCCAGCCTCCAGTGGCAAGACTTGCCCCTGGGCTGTCACGCTAAACCTCACAGGGAAGCACACAACAGATGTTGGGTCACCTCGGGCGTGTCGGTGGTCTCCCACCCCTCGCTGGCCCCGGCCAGGTGGTAGTGGCGCTTGCGAAGACCCGCCAGCTGCAACCGCTCCCGCTCCAGGCTGCTCTCCAGCTCCAGCACACGCACCTGCCGGAAGAGAACAACAGAGCCACAAGGGTGAAGGAAGAGGCTGGGCAGCATCTGCCTACGTGCGTGTGTCTCCTTGAACAAGGCAAGAATGATAGAACTAGTTCAAAGTAAAAGCAGCTTTTCTAATGCACCGATGTTGACAGAGTGTCAGTTTGAATAGACTGAATGCAAGGGCAAATCAGGCAAGTTTGAAATAATGAGATTCCACTCGATGGGAAGAAACTGTGGAACTAGTAATGCCAGAAGGAGGTCGTGCTTTGTGGCGAAGGCCAACAAACCATGGAGGCTCACTCGCCTGAAGGCAAGCTAGCTTTTTCGCCTACAAACAGCAGTCTTTGACGAACTGTATCTCAAAGCGCCCGAGTTCAGGCATCTAAACTGCATTTATATGAGTGTACAGAAGGCAGAACTTCGTATTCATGCCTACAGCAGCTTTCAATGTTGTTCTGTAACACAGCAGGAGCCGGCTGTGCCTTCCCAGTCTATTCTTGGTGCTGGGCATTTTCATAGCTGTCGTTAAATACAGGAGAGTAAATTGCAATCCCTGTTCAAACTGACTTCAACAGGTCAGCCAGTATTTAGAGCTGCTCAGCTGTGGCACAAGTACACTTCACAACCATAAGAAGCTACTCGACATCCAAATAAGAATTGCCCTGCCTTGATATTTACAATGTGCACATGCTCCGCCAGCAGTGGCATGACATTAAACTCCACAACTCACAATGTGGTTTGCTTTGTGAAATCCTTGCAAGCAACTCTCTCAGTAACATTAATGACGTAAAAAAAGATTGGCGGTGGTTTAGCTCTGGTTAAACCTGGAGTGACGCGATAGCTACAGCCGGCCGAGTGGAACTTGCTCAGTTGAATTGCAAAGTCAGTCTTTTGCCGCTCCGTTTTGCTGGGCATTCCTTCTTCATCTTCGTCCCACTTTACACGGCGCATGCGCACAGCTGTTGCAGCTCGGTTTTGCTGGTGCGCCGCACCATGTGGCAGGTCACGTGACCAACCACATGACCATATGGCGGTGGCGGTGCCACCACCGTCACGTGCTGCCGCCACGCTCACGTGCCACCGCCACACTGAAGGCTCAAAATGCTACCGTAATGTAGCTATCGCTACAAAAGAGTGCAACACCAGGACCCACCTGCGATTCCATTTCTAGCCTCTTGGCCTGGTGTAGAGTAAGCCTGGAGAAGTCAAGCACCTCTGAAAAGCGAGAGGGCAAAAATAAAGCCAGTCAGTCAGGAATCTCTTGGAGCTCAAGCAGTGCCTGCCGTAGAAGCAAGACAGCTTCTAAGCTTGTCGTATTGCGGCTGCAGCAGCATAGCTCTGTATTCGCCAATTACAGCCAGTGCAGGAAGCTCACTTCACAACTGTGCAAACAGCAATTCAGGCTCATGAGCATCTCAATATCTGGCATAAATGATGAAAAACTCCCAGAGGAGACAGTGAATTGATCTGACAGTCTGAATTTTTTTCTTAAAAAGAAACTGTATTTAGAGCAAGAAGAAAACTCCCACCTGCAGCATCCAAAATACTTGCTAAGAACAGCGGTAGGCATTTCAGTTCTTTGAGTTATTTCTCTATCATGGCCTAGATCTGCCGCCACTACCTGACCTAAATAAGTGTTTCTTTTTAGTATTTCCATCCCTCATTGCCCGTTGCAAACTGCCACTGATGTCCGAGAAAGTTGTAGAATTAAAAGTGCTGAAGCACAGGCTAACCAGCGTAGTTTGTTTTTGCATGCAAAGCACACTTTTGGCCGGACAAATTTTTCACCCAACTGAAGCATCGATTGCAGCGTTGGCCATATCAGTGTCAGTGACAGAAAACAGAAAAAATGCTAAAAAATAAGCGTGCATTTTGTAAGTGATGGGTGAATAAGCACGCCAATACATACATGAATTGTTTCAAGGATTACACACACTGGACGGGAAGGTGACCTTCTCTTTTAAATTTAGCACAAGCACAATAAAACCTCATTAATAATTTGATAATCCAGGGAATTTGGACTGCCAGCATAGACCCACCAAGTGACCATGCAAGTCAATGGCGTTGGACACTCGTTTATTTGGACGCTGCTAGTCTCACACCAGTTAATTTGGATGGCCACACAAAAGGAGGCTGTGTCGAGGCATGGCTGGGACAGAAAGCAATCATCCGAATAACCCTCACGACGCCTCAACTGCGCAACACTAGGTGTCATGACGATAGGTAGGCCCCTGTCACCAAGCCGAAAAATGGTATGGCTGCATAAAATTTTTGTTTTCTGAGCTTTGCTGTCAGCCCGCGGCAACGGTGGCTGTCAGCTGTGCATGATCGCCACCATCCCAACCAGCCGACCAAGCCCAGCTGCGTGCCATTTCAAATGCTTATTGGTGTTTCGCTCATCTTTTCTTCTTTTCAAAAGATGTCTCGCCATTACGGTGCACACGCTCATTTTTCTCGCTTCAGTCTGCATGGTTGTTTTGTCTTTTGTCCTACCAGTGCACCAAAGCTGTGCGCTCATCACGTGCTGGTCACTGTTTGTGCGGGGAAGCCTTGGCACATGCGATGCTGCCGACTGTGAGGAAGATCCACAGCTGTCGTGCTGTACCACGAAGGAGGCCACCGAGGCCCCTTCCATTTTTGAGCAGTTCTGCTTTAACACTGCCTGCAAATGTGTACGGAGCAAACCATTTCAAGGAACTGCACAGAATTGTTGTTCCTGTGCAATTTTCATCTCTACAGCAGACGACTGCTGCCCAGTTTATTGCTACATAAATTTACTATGGCACAGACAGTGTTTGGCAACATTCTGGGAGCCATTTGATAATTCTGACTTCGGGTAACTTGGACACTCTTTCTGGTCCCTTGAAGTCCGAATTATAGAGGTTTTACTGTACATGCTTTGATCAGCAACCTTTAAATGCCACTCTAATGATAGCTTTTAGCATAAATTTTGCCCACCAAATAGAGAAACCCAATACCCACGGCATTTCTTGTTGCTTCTACATTTGCTGGTGTGCGGTGGTAGGCACCAAGGAGAAAACCACTTTAGGTTCACGGGCCACAGTGCCAATGTGCCAGATGTGTGGTGCATCTAGCAGGTAGATGGGGCACCACTTAGCAGTCACGAGCCATCATGCTGAGAGACACATGTAGCATGTTTTTGCAAGAACAGGACAAATGCAAAAACTGACCAACCAATTATGGACCTCCCTAATGCAAAATATTAGCATAGCTTGACTGCGAAATATTGAGGCACATAACTTAATGACACTTAAGCTGCCATTTAGAGTACACAACGCAAAGCAATGCCGCTTTGTTGCACAAGGCCTCTAAACTACTGCACTGAACAAACTCTTCTCTGCAGCATCCTCTCCCGCATCTGCTGCTCTCTACGAGAACGTGTAACAATGTACTTGTCTGACTGCTTCAAGGAGGAATGCTGAAGCCACAGAGGACAAGTCTTCTTTTGGAGTGCGCCAGGAGGCATGTGGCCCACACATACAGAGTAGTGCATGCCTGTTTGCACAGTAAATGGCGCGGGTTTGTACTTAAAAGTGAAAATAAAATTATTATTATTATTATTATTATTAATAATATTAAACAGCCCCCGTATAGACACCTATGCATGTGCTGGTTGACGGTTCGACTCCTGATTCATGGACTAGCAGTTTTGTGGTAGATCGTGTGCTGATTCGATATAATTGGCCATGCACCTGTGTGACAAGTGAGGGCCCCGCAATCTTTGTGCAGCAAAGAATTGCCTCACTTGGGCAAGGCAGCTTGTCGTTTCTCATAAACCCTAAAATGTGTGCTGCCTCTAACAAAGTGGTTGCTGGTGTATCTGTCTGCTACCACATCCACCGTAGGTGCTTTTTTGCAGGCGGTTGCGGTACATTTTCAAAGCATGGCGGCTACGTGCAGGGTGTTTAGGAAGTCATTACGCAACAGCGGGTGCTAACGGCATGACCCCTTTTGCCTTCCGTCATCGCCAACAACAACATGCAAGTCAGGAGTGGGTGCCTAAGAGCTGCCCTCCAAAATAAGTAGCACCACTTGGCTGAGGATACCTCAACACAGCGGTATGGGATGAGAGATTCTCATCGATGTTAATGCTGTTACCTAAGGATATATTTGAACAACTAAATATATAAAGTTTGAATTATTCATGAATATGATAACTAGTAGGTGTTCAAATCTTGAATTGAGTTATTCTAGTATGTAGTTGTTATTCGCTCTGAAATCAAGGACGGTGCAGAGGCGACGGCCGCTGCTCCAACAAACCTAGTTGCAGACAGTGCCGCAGGAGGGCGTAGAGGGAGGCCGGAAAGAACAGGGAGTTGTGCGATGTGTCACCACTAAAGCTTGAATACGATGCACACCTCTCACCGAAAAGGAAGCGAAAGAAGGAGAACAAAAGTCACCTGAGTCCTCAATGAGGTGGGCACAGGCCTTGGCTGTGGCCACCACGTTGCCTGTTGCCTGCGACACACCCCGGGAAGCTGTTCCCAGGGCGGCCAACCGGGCTGAGCCGCGGTCCGCCTTCACCCGCGAAGCCACCACCAGCTGAGCGGTGGCACCTGCTATCTCTTGACTGGCCACCACCAACTCCTCAAACTTGCCACCATTACTCGACACCACACGGTCCGCCGCATCCCTGCAATGCAATTGGGGGAGAGCGAGAAAGCACCTCAGCCACGAGTACAGGGGCCTTCGCGGGTGGTATCCCACAGGGACTTCTACCAAATAATGGGAACTGCTCAAAGTTCAGCATCACGGTCACCGCCAAGTGAATACTAGTTTCAAGTAGCTGTGGCTGGCACTGCTCTGTCTATGGATGGTTTTGATTCAAGCAGCCTAAATTCTAAGCTATCAATGTAGTTCTCTTACTGCTATACAAATGTGGAAAAAACAAAACAGCAGCAAAAACTCCTTTTCTGTGTTTTGAATCCATCACATGAACATGAACACACCTGAAGGATGCCTTCAAACTTTTTCCAAGGAAGTGTCAAAATCTGTCGCAGCAACGTAAACGGGCAGTTTTACATTGAGGCTTCAGTATAAATGTGGAGCCGCTGATTCCTGTAATAACTGGCATACGTGAACAGCACCAGAATGCACAGTGCGCATTTTCCTGTTTTGGTCATGCAGGTGGATGCCCCTATTTGGTGCACATCAACTACTCCTCCTTTAGTTCACAATGTACTCAGAACTTCCCTGCTTGACTACACTACAATGGGTGGCAATAAGAGAGTTTCATAGGTTTTCTAGTTGCCAACCATGTCCTGATCAACTACCATAGAAAATAAAGGTGCCAAACTGATGAGACAGAGAACGAGACGACAGCCACAGGCACCTCATTTCGATCTCTGTCTCGTCGATGTAGTGGCTTTTTGCATGCAGCACCAGCTAGCCCGTCAACACACCTTACTAAATAGCTGCTACTTGTATCTTTTCATTACATGGAATTAAATTCATTTGCCACCAACACAGCTGATCCCACAACTACTAAAAATAGTTGTTTGCCATTTCCAGGTGCTGTTTGCACTGGTATTGCGGTAATGATGATTGCACGCCCCTTGCCATGCAGCGTATGCAGTGTGCCACCCAAAAATAGGCTCTGCTGGGCAACACAAATGCAAAGCAATGGTAACGCAAACTGTCACACATAGCCCGCCAATGTGTCAATGCAACCTGACAAGATGACACTTCAAACGATCGTTCCATCCGAAGGAAAAGCTTTGATGTCACCTACACCTCCCAAATGCTTGCACACAGCACCTCGGAGAAAGAGAAATTTGACCAAACCAACCTAAACGAGTAGAAAAAGACACTTTCCGATCCTGAAAGAGTCGCTCTTCCCCACCCAGACAATTGAGTGGGCATGGTTTACTCACACAAGGAACTTGGCCCCGAGGCCGACAACCTTGGCGGCAGAGATGAGGCCCTCGGTCCAGCGGTGGTTCCGGCTGTAGAACTCCTTCTTCGATGCAGAACCCTGTAGGAGACATGCCCATCAGCTACAGATAAGGGGCTACACCGCCTTCCTGTCCTCTCAAGGCTCACTCTTGCTAGCTCAATTTCTTCCGAGGCCCAGGCCACCTGCATGACTCGCATGCACTGCCACACTTGTGATGCCAACACAGCTACAAAAGGACCTTGTTAATTTGTAGCCCCATCAAACTGTGTAAAACATTACAATTAAGGAGGCTTTTGAATTTATCTGAAAATGAATCAAAACGAAAAGAAGGCAAGAGCGAAACACAGGACTTCCAAGTCACTAGCATTGCACACAACAAATCCGTGTTCAAAGGTTAACGGCGAACACCTTTCACAGTGGGAGCTCGTGTGGCCTCATCGCGGTTGCCATGTTATTGGCGGTTGCCAGAACTTCAGTCGAGCCAGATTCGACATCTGTAAGCATGGTTGTGACTCTCTCGCGATTTAACTTGGTCACTGGCAAACCTCTTTGACTTTCGTCAACACTTATACAGCCTGTCGTTTCCAGAATGCATAAGGGCATCGGCTAAAGTCAGATACGCCAAATTAGCGGCACAGTGTAGCAGTAAGGAGAATGCAAAAATGGGCCTGCGATAGGAGCAGCTGCAGTTGAAAAGAACTGAGAAGAGGAGGGCAAACACAGTCTATCCAGAGGATCAGGAGCCGGCGCAGTGCATTTGTACTGACAAGTTCAGTGTGGTACGCACCAAGCACGAAATAGGCACTACTCGCTATGCCCATGCCAGTGCGGTATGAGTGTGCCAGACGCTGCTGAACATGTTTCGGGACAGGTGTCTGTGAACTACAGAGTGTCACTATGGCCGGTGTGACACCACAGTGCCGTGCGCTAAGTCAGAGTGTTGCTGCTGTTGCGTGGCTGTGTATGAAGCAGTAAAGAGTCCCATTAGGTGTCGCGCTGCTTAATATGGGCTCATATGCCGATTATAATACCGTATTTACTTGAATCTAAGCCGACCCCCTAAAGTCCGAAGCCAACGAAAAAAAAAAAATTACCTCGAATGTAGGCCGAACAAAAAAAACGAGGACAGCATTCACAAAATGCAAACAGCATTTATTGATTCTGAACGTGAAGAGCTCATTCAACGTCGTCATTGCTGCTATACTCGTCGCTGTGTTCCTTGTCACTGTCACCTTCAAACAGTGCACTATCTTCGGTGCCTTCAAGCGCATTAGATATGCTGCGCTTTTTAAAGGCGCGCACGATCAAAGTACCTGGGATGTCGTCCCACGGTGCAGCTACCCAACCCGCCAGCTGCGATAGCGATGCACGTTTGATGCGGCCCGTTGCCGTTAGCATGTGGTCTTCGTCAGTCAACCAGTCCCTGTAATATTTCCGCAGACGATCCTTGAAAGGTTTGTTGATGCAGACATCAAGTGGCTGCAACTGGCCCGTCATGTCGCCCGTCATGACAGCGATGTCCGTGTTCGCTTGGGCGAGCGCAGCCTTCACATTGTTGGTCAAGTGCCCACGGTAAGAGTCAACGACAAGGAGCGAGTTCTTTGTCAAAAGGGCTCCTGGACGCCATCGCCACACAACCTTAACCCACTCTTCCACCATCGCACCCATCATCCACCCGTTCTCATTTGCCCGCACAATGACATTTCTTGGGAAAGTTCCTCGAGCAGGCAGTGCCTTCCTTTTAAATATCTTATAAAAAGGGAGTTTATGTCCATCAGCTGTGCAGCACAGCATCACAGTTGAGCGCTGCTTCTTGCAGCCCGCAGAGCGCACCTTCACCTCCTTGGCACCCTTTTCATTCATGGTGTACACCACTGGCATATAAAAATACACACCCGTCTGGTCGGTGTTGCCATTTGCCCAAGGTTGTAGCCTGCCGCTTCTCTCTTTCGCAGCACGTAGCGCTGAAAAGCTATCAGCTTTTCTTCGAAATCGCTTGGCAGCTTTTGGGTGATTGAAGTGCGACGTCGGAGGCTGAAGCCGAAGCGCTTCATGAATTTCTGAAGCCAGCCCCGGCTGGCTTTGAAATCCTTTGGCGTTAGGCCTCGCTCCCTCGAAACTTCCCTAGCTTTCGCTTGGAGCACTCCTGTTGTCACTGGAAGGGCAGCTGCTCTCTGCGTTCGAACGAAGTCGGCCAAAACTGTCTCCACTTCGAGGTGACGGCCTTTCTTTGGTCCGCCAAATGCCATCCTCGTTGCAGTGCACGCAAAAAGCTGCTGTCGTTGTTCCCTTCAACGACGGACGTTTTTCCCGTCGATGCCGAAAGTCCCGCCCGGCTTGAAGGTTCGACGATGCCTCTGCGGCTATCACAACTTTTCGCTTGAAAGCGGCACTGTAGTGGCATCTCCTGCTTGGTGCCATCGCGATAACACACACGCCGCACACCGATACGGCCAACACGACACAGGTCAAAATGACGACGGTTGGCTACTGGCACAGCTAGTAGCGGCTGCAATACTGACTTATCTAGATGGCTCTAGCTATGCACCAAATTTAGCAGTTTCAATGAAAAACTGGAGCGTTTTTTAAAATCCTCGAATCTTAGACGACCCTAGAGTTTGGAGTATGATTCTTTGAAAGAAACTACCGGCCTAGATTCGAATAAATACGCTAAGCGACACAACTCCACATTACCAGTCAAACTTAGCTGTTCCCACATAACATGCCAGATTTTCAAATTCAACAAGCCAGTGCAAGATGCCGGCCCCAATTATCTGGTAAAATTTACATTATAAATAACAGGACCTCACAAACTAAGAATTACCTGCGATTTTGAGTTAACCAAGAACAAATTAGCAAGGTTTTACTGTATATCTGCAAACAAACATGACAGAAAACAACACCTAGTGACTCTATAAGAAAGATAAAATACGTACATTCCTAATTCCACAAACTGCAGCTGTTTGTTCTTAAACAGTTTAAGGGGGGACATGGTCTTAAAGCTATTTTCATTATTTCTATGCCAATAATAATGAAATTTAACTACATTGCCCAGTTTTTTGTGCTGATTTCAAATATGCCTTTCTTTTTTTTCTAAGCTAGTTATTACCCAAGTTACATCACATTAATTAGTCATTAATTAGAACCTCACTACAATGAAAATGGCTTGGCAAAAATTAATTTTTTAAACATGGCTACATAGCCTAATGAATAGAGAATGCAATGTTCAAGGCAGTTTTTCCATTTTATCCATGTGTGTAATTTAATGAAACTTTGAACATCAACGTTCAAAATGTGCTTGTCAAGCATTCAAAAGTTTGCAAAATCATTAATTTTTGAAGCCTGATAGGGGAATTCCTGCACCCCTGCACCTTAAGCTTCCTTTAGCAAAAAAAATTACATCTCTATCTGCTCTAGATGCAGAGATATCATTGTCTCAAAACAGCCGGGTGGCAAAAATTTGCAAATTGAGAAAAATGAGAAAAACCCAAATGGGCCACAATTTATTGAATATTCATGATGATATCTGCATATTTATATTTCCTGGGGGCTAATAAGCACCAGGCATGTAGTCTGACTGCTGCTTGTGGGTAGAGTGCCGCTTTTGCAGTGCCCGTTGCACACTTGCAGAAGAGGCCCGTTTGCACATAGACTCGGCTGTTCGACACCTATCCTTCTCAGCCATCCTCTTCCTGTTACTTAGGCCAAGGTTAATGTCCAGCTCGCTGAGTATTTGGGAAGACGCTTGAAGACTGCCTGCATTGAAACGGACAACAGCCTCTGCAACAGCGGCTTGAACCGCAAATAATGATGCATGGCGCTCCTTTGGTGCCAGTGACCATATTAGCGAGTGCAACCTCTCGTTGCTGTTTTGAGTTTTTCCTCGCTGGCAACGCTCCAGCAGCTTTCGGTCTGCCAAGCGCTGATATATTGGCAATAGTGCCTTGCACACATGCAATGGCAAGCTATATCTGTGCTTCGGAGTGGGCTCTCCCTTTGCTGCGGCAGCATTTTGGCGGCACTATGAGCTTGGGCCCGTTGGGCACAGGCTGTGATTTGACACATTATCATTTGATGTAACGTGGTGATACGTGGCCATCACTGCCTGCTGCATTGCTTCGACATCTCCGGTGTGAGACTTCAGAGCCCAGCTGTAGTATGCAGTCAACTTGTTCACAAGGTCGCCCGTGAGCTTGCCTTTGCCACTGAGGCTCTCTGTTCCCCCGCCTTTGTGCTTAGCAATCACATTGCGCAGGGCCGCCCATGCGCTTTTGCACATGGTTTGTGCAGCCCTCTTTCTGCACTTTTATAAAACCATACACATCAGCCTCCTGCAGTGCCAGAAATGTGCGGCTATCTCCATCACACAAAACTGTCGTGTATCGAAGGCCATGTTTCTCTAATGACCTTTGAACATGACAAGTGCAGCCTGCACTTCCATCTCGCCAGATTTTTTTTCCGTGTTTTTCTGACACCTGTGGCTGCTCTTCCATGCCTCATACGATGGGTCACTTTCCGTAGGCCCGCGCTTGCACCCCGCACAGAAGTTGCTGAACACAACATAGTCTAGTACAAGTCCAGTGAACAGCTCAATCACTGCGGCCACACCGATGTGCGATGAATGACCCCGGGTCATCCACGAACCGTCGAACGAGACAGCGATATTTCCGGGGTTGTCCAAGTGCAACTCTGTGTAGAGCTCGCGAACGGAACGGGCGCTGTCCATCATCACTTTTTCGGCTGCGCGTGTTGTCGCGGGCGTCAGCTTGTTTTTCATGTAACCTTGCCAGGTTTTACTGTGAAGCCCTCTATGGGAGATATTCATTACTGCAAAGACATCGTTCAGTGCGGTTTGCCGATTTCCCTACTTTGCATTGCCCGTGCAGCAAGAATATTAACAGTAAATGGACTTATTTTTTGGCTCCCTTGAGCGTGCGGCGAACTCCACGCAGATGAAATCTCGCCGCAGTTCATGCACAAGCTAAACCGGCTAAACCGTATTCACGATCACCTTTAGAAACGTCCACGTTTCCGCCACACACCTTGCACTTGACGGCACTCAGCAGTTCGGTGAAAGATTCCAGACACAACAGTGAACGCAGTATCGTGTACACTGCCGTTGGCGTCTCGAAGCGGGCGATCGTCGCAGTTGCCGATGAAATCCTGTTTCCTCTGCGTTGCTGAAGTCGAATCGAGAGCTTGTAGCTTTTCTTTAGCTTTCGCTTCGATTTCGAGCAATTCCGAACGCTGTAGCATCCTGGTGTCGCAGCGTATGCGGCCGCTGTGCGTAGCTGTCGCCGAGCTCGTTAGGCTTACTTCGACGTCCGCTGACGCCGCTTCACCGGCCGCTGGCTCTTGCGCATTATCGGTGCTTTCCGATGATGCAGGACGTGAAGGAAGGTTGTTGAGTCGCTTATTTCTTTTCCTCTGACCGAACTAGTGCCGCGAGTGGAATTTAATCGGCGACATCGTTGTGCGTCGGTCTCGCCTCTTTCAACAAAATGGCGCCGGGGACGCGTCTGCCAGCGACCAGCAGCAAGCCTAGCAGACGAAGCATGCGAGAATCCGCCAATGGGAGGGCTCGTTTCAGTCACGATCTCATATCAGCGAATCGGCCCTCGCGCTTTCTTTGTTGTTTGTGCTTCTTTTTCTCCGCGGCCATTCAGGGCATGCAAGCACAAGCGGCGGGAAATTGAAGCGTAGAGAGTCTTCTTTCAAACGAGACCAAGATGGCTGCGATCGGCGCGCTGAGACGAGCGTACCGGGGAGTAGAAAATGCACCGTTTTTATCGTCTGCTCATGCACAAAATCAGGTGACGCGGTGATTCACATTTCGTAATACGGCAAAAATATTGATTTCTGGGAGACAAAAATTTGTGAAACTGGAGATTAATAGTTGTAGATTTCGAAAATGCCATTTTCGAAAATTCGACTTTTTGGTCATTTTTTGGTCCCAAAGACCCGTGTCCCCCCTTAAATCATAAGAAAGAGCAGAGGTGATTTCAAAACTACTACTGTGTTTAATTTGAACAAATTAAGGTGAACCGGTTCAAATGAACACGAATAGTTCCTATCTAACTTTATAGCTGGACCAGAATAGGCCTTTCGCTGATTTGAAACAAAAAGAAGATATTTCAATTTGACAGCCAGCCTCTATACAGTAGGATATCATTTATATAAATCTCAGAGGGTCACGAAAAATATTGATATTCAAAATTTATTACCATCCAAAATGGACAAAAGTTGTGCGCAGAAGCATGGTACATTCAGGCAGGTCTGCTTATGGCTGATGGGATTTGGTGATGATGATGCTAGGTTTTTTTTGGCGCAAGGGCATCTAAAGCCAAAAGCGCCAAACATGAGGTTTTTGGTCGGCTCAGGCTAAAATATGCACATGTTAAAATCAACACCGGGAGTATAGGGCCTAAGAGTAGTGACTATGTGCATGATTATAGGGTGTCAAGAGGGTGTAATAAGTCTGATGGAATGACCTAAAGTGGTGTAAAGCGCCTAAAAATTGTGGTAATCGATGTTATATGAAAAAGATGAAGCCAGGTAACCTCAACCAGAGTCATTGCTTGAGCAAGAAGAGCGAGGCGCCTGGCAGCTACGGCTAAGCTCGGCTTTCTCCTCAGCAATGAGGAGGGGCTGAGGTTACCTTGAATAAGTGATCTCTTGTAGGAAGCGTACATGAGTTGAAAATCTAAAAACCCAACCCAATGAAAACATATGATCATCACCTAAAAATGAAAGAAGGGTACATTGGCATTTTAAATGTGTATAGTTCAGGGAAGTGCTGTCATCTTCTGTGTATGAAATCTGGGGCATATGATTAATGTGTGGACAACTGAGATGTGGGCTCCACATCTCGAGCACTGTGGTGCCAGTGTATCCTTTAAAAGATGTGAGTGAGTAATTTATGCATGTCCTATCCTCAGTCTAGAGAGAACAACTTCCCTGAATCTATTTTGTTTTTCTGTGGCATACTTTCCAATCGTTGGCTTTATTGTGTGCAGTTTGTTCTCTATTTGTTCATCCCAATCCTGCTGCCACTCTTAGCGGAATACAGTCCTAATATGTGGCTTGAGGTCCTGGTATGAAAGTTGGTTTACATCAATACAACTCAGTTCGGCAGCTGACGCAGCAAGCCTATCAGCTTCCTCATTTCCATCTAAGTCAGCATATTGTAATTTTAAGGTTCAATGTGCGTGCAGACATAAGGCATTTCAAGAGGGAATTTATTACAGGGTTTTTACAGGGTTTCCCAGAAGACAGGGCCATAACCACACTTAAAGAATCTGAGTAAATAACAGAGGTTGAGATATTCTTTTGCAGGACGGATCTAACAGCCAACAGAATACCATGACATTCTGCAGTAAACATGCTTGTGTGTCTGTTCATTGTTTTTGTTTCGGAAAATTGACAGCTGTGAACTGCACATGATAGCTGATGGGATTTATTTATGACTGCACGGCCACAGCTCACTGTTCACGGTTCAGACTGCACAATTACCAAATGGGGCGTCAGCAATGTATGCAAGCGCTGAGTGCTCAAGGGTGCGGCAGCAGCTTTGCATGTTCGTATTATCTATAATGGCGCGACAGGGCGTTCGGGACAACCGAAATTCTGCACACTGCACACAATGCACTCCAGCCACAGAATTTTATCAATTAGTATCATCCTGAAATTCGTAACAACCGCGTTCTCATCATCGAAATTCTACTGTAATACTCCAAATCCCTGTGGTTCAAATCCAAGTACACCTTTCCTGAGCATTAAAGATGACGTGCAAGACACTGCAAAAATTTCGGCTTCTTGCAGCAAAACATTCTGCATTCTAAGAACAGATTTACAACAAGCTGGCCAACAAAGGCTTTTGGCAAATTTCCTAAATGTTTCCGCAGGATGTCTCCAGACTAAAGTAAAAGCTCATTAATTCGAACCCCATTAACTCAGAAATCCGGACAGTTCAAACTGCCAGCAAACTGCTGGCGTGGTCATGGCCAATGCCCATGCAAGTCTATGGCATCAGACACTAATTCAGATATTACGGGTCTCACACCAGTTAATTCAAACCTAGGAATGAATCTAGGAGTGACTAGGACAGCAAGCGGTCGTCAAAATAACCCTACTCAAACCTGAATTACCGGCCCCAACTACGAAAATTGTATGACCGCATAGATTCAGTTTCGCTTTTCAGAGCTAAGCACTGTTTGGGAGGCTGACTGGTGCCGCTGAGTGTTTCCCTTCCCTCACTTCCAACTATGTGGTTTGTCCACTGTGCCAAAACTGCAAGCTCGTCACATGCCATTCACTGTTTGTACAGCGAAGTACAGCTGCGCGCCCGATCCAGGTGGCTGTGGGTGAAGGGGGCTCCACCGCTACCACGTTGCACTGTGAAGGATGCTGGGGAAGGCCTTACCATTTTGAAGCAGCTCTAACTCAATGCTCCTGACAGGGTGCAATAATGGCGTTCGTGGAAATGTGAAAATTAAGTCATTATCTTGCTGTTCTCACTGCAAAAGCTGACAGCCACTGGCTTGTCTTTCGCCAGATAAATTTGCTGTGATGCAAACGGTTCTTGTCAGTTTTTCAAAGTCATTCAGTAAATATGAACTTCAGATAATTCTAGCATTTTTCCTGGTCCCTTGAAGCTCGAATTACCGTGTTTTTGCAACAACTGCTGATGGCACACGGTGGGATTGCAATGTCACAGGAGCAGCACCCACCTTCTCTTTGGCGACAATCTCTTCCTGTAGGTGCTTGGAGGTCTTGACCAGCTCTCGGATGGCCTGCGACCCAGCAGCAGATTGGAAAACACGTCGTCAGTGCAAGCTGCTGCTTCAGCAGGCTTCATGCATCTTCTGAATCAGAAAATTTCCCACAGTTTTGATCTACCCAAGGTGAGGACAGAGACCCATTTCTTAAGCATTTCACCAAAGCTCGGAACGTTGGCCTGTTAGCTTCACTTTCGGTTTCAGGTAAGCTTGTGCGACCGGAGAGCTGCTATGAAACATATGAAGTCTCTACGATGATGCGGTGCCATCTGGTTTGTTGTTCAGAAACTAGTTCCATTTTTCTGTATAGATTGCAATTTCCCCACGAGGTACGAATTTTTGCGATGCCCTTGAAGGCATCGGTGTAGGCCGCTCCAAGCATGTTATTGAGCGTGGGGACTATGCGTGTTCGAAAAAACCCCGCTGCACGCGATTCTGCTGCATTGGCAGCAGATATTTTTGATGCATCGAGTATAAGTGCCTCTGACGATGGGATTTTGGTTCGGACGCTGAAAAGGCGCAAAAAAAGACCGGAACGTTGGCCTGTTAGTTGTATTTGTATAATACTTGTGTTTGTATAATTTTTCTCGGTTTCTCCTGAAATGATATTAGTTACAATTTGTATTTTTAAAATGCACACTTATCAATGTTAATTTGGCACATAACATAATACTTCCAATTTTTTTTAAAGACTAAAAATCATATCAAGGACACATTGAAATCAGCCTTTTCAAAGAGCGTAAAGAAAAAAATTTCTATCTCAAAAAGTATTTGAATCATTTTGTAATTTCTAGAATTTTTTAATAAATTATTTTGGAGATGTTATTGTCATGTAAGTACAAATTTTTTGTTTCTTTTTAATTTTTGTTGTTTTTCTAATTTTTTTCACAATATTGAAAACAAGTATTTCTACCGATATAAACCTGATTAGAAAGCACATTCCATTTATGTAAATCACTGTTATGCATTTTGTACACTTTTATCCACCATACTTTTTCTAGAAAAAATGTTTGTCTGAGACCTATGGAAAACAGTCCTTTTCCCGTGGTTATGAAAGAGTTAAAGCAGAAGCTAACCGGCAGATGAAATTTTAAGATGGACAATTCTGGTGCCTGTGGCCTGTCTGATATAGTCAAACATTGAAAAGCAGATTCCGTTCACTGCTGTGAGTGGACAGCAGAAAAAAACTCCTTTCTTAGGCTGTATCCAACTGCACAAACATACACAGTTGCCCTTCTGTTTTCGCATACCTGCATGAGTCCAGTGCAGGCGTCGAGGATTTTGCTGTTCACCTCCAACTTGATGCCCGAGTCGCCCTCTCGCGACTTGTTCAGCATGTCCTACACGGAACACAGAAACAGCCAAGCAAGGTCAGGGTTCATCTTGCGGCACAAATCCACATTTTCAGCAAAAGATACAAAATCCTTGTTTGCATCATGCCATGTTCGTCTACATGTTATTCCCGTATTTCTATCATGTCACTTCCCATGTTTTTTTTATATCTTTTCGTACTGGTTAGGTGTAACAAAGAAACTTTGCAGTGTAGAAAACTTGTACCATGTGCTTCATCCAGTTGGACTTTTGTGTATGTTTGTGTGTGTATATTTATCGTTTCTCAGAGTGGTCAACACATTCAACGGCTCGACTAAACGTAATCCCCGAGTGCAGTTTCGGACATATTCTGCAGGAACAAAGCAAATGCAAATCACTTTTCCCCATTCATACAGGTCAACAGTGATGACAAAGAACAAAACTTCCCAGCCCTCTCTCTCCTCACCTGGATCCTTTGGGCAGCTTCGTCAATGGCACGGTCCATCTGTGCCAGCTCATCTTCCAGCAGGTCACCCAGCTTCTGGGCGTCCCCCTCGCCCAGTGTGGTGGAGAGGGAGCCACTGGCCCGTGCCACTGCCTCCAGGGAAGCATGCACCGCCTCTGCCCTGCCTCGCACCTCCGCGCCTCGAGCCACTTCTCCGCCTGCAAGGACGATGGTGCCACCGTGCTGAGGATAAGGAATGGAGGAAGCCACACTAAGCTAGGAGCTATGAGAGAAGGTAAATCTTGCCACAACGAAAGCACCTAAAACTGACTAACATATGTAGCAAAGAAAACGCAATCCTTACCCCCTGATGTGAACAATAAGTACAGCTGGCAATACAGTAGAACCCCTCAATACTAAAGTCCCTCAGACCAGCAGAAATCTTTACTACATCAGCGAATTTACTAAATCAGTTGTTGGTGATGGGATGGCTCTGAGGATGCTGTCCGGTAATTAACTATACTTACTAAACACAAAGAGTTGGTTTATAAAAGAAATAGTCAGAAATAACTTACATTCTGCTCTTTTCTTTAGTGATGAACAATTATTTTCAGTTGTGACATTTAATGTTGTTACACTGTTAATTTTGACAGACTATCGAGGAAGTTCCACATTTAAACGAATACAATGCGGCTACACGAGTTTGATTCTTTACAAAAACAAAAGGTTTGCGTGAACACGCCGTTGTCGTGTTATTTAAGTGGCAATAGTTAAGAAACATGTGACACAATGGAGCGTGCCAAAACCGTCCATGCAGACACGCCACACCTCTGCTTCTTGCTGTTGCTGCCTGGTGCTTCATGTTGCCCAAGACTGAGAACTTTCATCCTTTTCTTCCCTTCCATACTCCTCACTGCATTTACAATTGTGTAAATATATGGTACTTCACTCAAGGGGGGGATGCAACGTGTTTTCTGGGTTTAAGGCGTTTTCTGGATATGCACTCCCCAAGAACTTCCGCTTCAGCACAGATGCTGATCAGATGCATTTTCGAGCTAAAATAAATAACTACGCAACCCAATTTGACTGGAAAGTACTTTTGACGTTGCTTTCAGGATTGTCAAGGGTGCACCTCTCAGCCAAAATTTCATCGCAACACCATAAAACATGCAGAAGAAGAATCCTCACTCAGCACTAAACTGGACTATGCAGCAATGTTTTGAGCTGGCCCTGCTTTTATGTTGAATGGCAAATGGAACGGGATCAGCTGCCAATGAAAACAATGGCACAAACTAGAACTGCAGGAAATGCAGCTCAAGGGCCTTGTCTGATTTGCAATGTTTCCCCACAACTATTGCTACAAAACGCAGTAACCAACCATGCTGTTCCGTTTTCCAAGTGCAAGGAGGTTTACAAAGTGCACACAGCAGGAGGAGGGCGACACGCACCTTCTGGCCGCAGGGACTTCAGGAGTGCCAGGGACTCTGCTCCCAGGTGGCGACAGGCTGCAGCAAGCTCTGGAAGAACATGAGGTGGGATCTGAGCCATGCGAGGACAGCTGGCAAGTGGGAAGAAGGTGAACGAGTCCCTCATGCCGTGGCGACTGGGTTGGTTGGACCTTCTGAGTTTACCCACTGCCAGATGAGTGATCATGGAAGAGACATGCCTCCAACCAACAGGGCGCTGGCGCCGCAGCCCCTACTGTGTGTTTAATAGAGTGCACAATTGAAAGCCTAGTTGAATGCAGTGTATTTCTCTTGACTGTCTCCACCGTGAGCCATTCTGCGAAAACTTCGGCATCCTTATCACTTGTCGTGACTTCGATAAACACAAGCTGTTCTTAACCATGCACACTGGCAACAGGGCAGACAGGCACATCCAAATAACGTTCAAGTCTGGCAGCAACCAGCAGTCAGGATGTGAGCAGCAGTCAGTTCGTTGTAAGATGAAGCGTGCGCACAAAATACATGATGTTCTCAGCACTCAGGGAAAAAAAACAAACAAAAAAAGGTGAATAAAAGAGCCCCTGAATTTTAACCTTTCCCACTTTTCAATGGTGCCGAAATTTCTCACGTGGAGTAGAGAGGGTCACTGAATATTTTACATCTCCCACAGAAAGGAAGTCGTTATAATTGCAACCAAATTATTGTATCAGTAATGCACACCTCTAATTTTGCCAATACCAACGACTAATTTAATTTCATTGATTTTCCAAAAAAATTCTGCCAGAATTTCTGACAAAATGCTGTTTCCAACAGCTTGACAGGTCCCAGAAAACATGAAAAAGGCAATAGACAATCAAACACAGAAAGAAAAAATATGCTACACATACATTTCGTGAACTAATTTTAAAAAAATTGACGGTTTTGACAAGCAGATGCTAGAATGTATTGAAGTTCCAAATGAACAGGCAGGGCTCACCGTCTCCCAGCTCGATGTTGGGCGACACTTGGGACACGCCCTTGCCGGCTGCCATCACCTGGGAGACCGTGTGGGCCAAGGGGCACACTGTGCTGATCAGCTCCTCTGCATCTGTGGCAGCAATGACACAAGGCAAAAGTTAAACACAGTCTTTGTCCTGTGGCCCCACACCCCATCAACAGCAACAAACCGTACCCAAACAAAGTGCCGTGGCATATATGTGCAAGTACGATGTTGTCATGGCTTAGTGTACCACAAGTGTGCACAAATGCAATGCTGTCAAGGCTCAGGAGGCCACAAGCGGGTGCGAGTTCAAGATTGTCATGGCTCAACGTGTCACAAGTGTCCACAAATGCAATGCTGTCAAGGCTCAGTGTGCCACAAGTGTGTACGAGTTCAAAGTTGTCATGGCTCAACATGTCACACGTGTGCACAAATGCAATGTTGTTGCAGCTCAGTGTGCCACAATTGTGTGCAAGTTCAAATTTGTTGCGGCTCAACGGGTTACGACAAGTGTGCACAAATGCAGTGTTGTCACTGCTCAGTGTGCCATAAGTGAGTGCGAGCTCAAAGTTGTCATGGCTCAACGTGTCACAAGAGTGCACAAATGCAAAGCTGTCACGGCTCACTGTGCCACAGGCGTCTGCAAGTTCAGTTGTCATGGCTCAACATGTCACAAGTGCACAAATGCAAAGTTGTTGTGGCTCAGTGTGCCACACTTGTGTGCAAATTCAAAGTTGTCGCGGCTCAACGCGTCACGACAAGTGTGCACAAACGCAGTGTTGTCACGGCTGAGTGTGCCACAAGTGAGTGCGAGTTCAAAGCTGTCATGGCTCAATGTGCCGTAAGTGTGCACAAGCACAATGTTGTCACGGCTCAGTGTGCCAGAAGAGTGTGCAAGTTCAAGGTTGTCGTGGCTCAATGTGTCACAAGTGTACACAAATGCAATGCTGTAACGGCTCAGTGTGTCACAATTATGTGCAAGTTCAAAGTCGTCGTGGCTCAATCCGTCACGACAAGTGTGCACAAATGCAGTGTTGTCACAGCTCAGTTTTCCACAAGTGTGTGCGAGTTCAAGGTTGCCATGGCTCAATGTGTCACAAGTGTGCACAAACGCAATAGTCATGGCTCAGTGTGCCACAAGCATGTGTGAGTTCAAGGTTGTCACAAGTGTGCACTAATGCAAGCTGTCATGGTTCAGTGTGCCACAGGTGTGTGTGAGTTCAAAGTTTTCATGGCCCAACACGTCACAAGTATGCACAAACGCAATGTTGTCGCGGCTCAGTGTGCAACAAGTGTGTGCAAGTTCAAAGTTGTCATGGCTCAATGGCTACACACCAACATTTCAGTTTCAAACGAAGTGCCATGAGGTTAACTAAGTTAACTGGAGGCACTGGCTTAAGGCATTCCCACAATTCACTAAATCATGGTTGTCAAAAGCATTCTTGACACTGTTGCACACTTATGTCGTGCAACTTCATTCAGCATTTTTGCACAACCATCAGCGTAAACTCATGTGCAACTACACATGCTGTTTCCATCAACACAAATCTTGCAATGTTCATAAAATAATGCCATATATAAAAGTGCAGTTAAAGTTACTGTGACAACTCAGAAGATAAAGATGCTAGGTGTGATGACAGGATCATTGCTATTGTCTGATGGAAGCACTACCGGGTGTGTTACAAGTAGGGGTGCACGAATACTGAAATATTCTAATACGAATCAAATATCTGTTCAGTATAAAAAAATGCTTGGCAAATGATGAGTAATTAAATATTGTTTTTCTTCATAGTAGAATATGGTCCTTGGAATTAAAATTAGGCAAAGCTATATCAATTCAGCCCTATAAAAAAAGAAAAAGAAAGCATGACATACACAAAAATGTATACAGTAAAAGCTCGTTAATTCGAACTCAAAGGGGACTGGAAAATTGTTTGAATTAAGCGAAGCTCAAATTATCGAATGGGCGTAGAATGAGCGGTTATCGTGTCCTGCTGTGCGGCAGAATCCGAAGCAGTCGCATCTAGACTCGTTATTGCGAGCTAGGTGCTACTACATGTTTGTGGTAGGTAATTCTGAGAATTAAATTCATGCGGTTCTAATGGCACATGAAATAAATTGATCAGCCAGTTATGCGCCAGAAACAAGTACTGCAATGCATTCGGACGATATTTATGCTCCAAAACACGTTTAGTTACTAGCAAGGGTTGTCGAAATTAAAAGTAATCAGTGATGTGCATTTGCTTACGTTTCGTCTGCCGAGACTCGATAAGCATCATTTGCCGAGGCTCTGTTGAGACGTTCTCATTGGCAGAGAAGTAGCGTGCGTGCTGCAACATTGAGTGCCGACGCTACTTCACATGCACTACATGCACTTGGCGGTGACATAGGCTCGTCGCCGCAGTCCGACTCATCATTGTCGGCTGCGCTCACCTACCGTGAGCCCTGTGGCGTCTTCTGACAGCATGCTGCCTCAATTATATCTGCGTCCCTCGAGGGCTCCAACATCTCCACATTGCTGTCCATGCAGCTTGGGGCAACAAATAGCATGATGCTGAACGAAAAGCTGAACGGCTTGCGCCGAAGCATCGGTGGTGCAGGCGAGTGCTCCAGCAGCGAAAACCTGCTTCAGCATGCACCGCAGCGCGGGCTCCGCCAGCCTCGTGCGCTCGGCTTTTTTTCTTTTCCATTGTTTTACATCTTTAGTAAACTTGCAGCTCGCTGTACTCGGTATGGGTCAACTTCTATCTACGAGGAACAGTGTCAGCCAGGGGCTTCTAGTTCGAATTGACCGTAGCGGTTGCCAACTTGTTCGGATTATCGGGAGTTTTCCCCCGTCGAAATATACAGGGCTATGCCGGGACCCAGGCATTAGTTCAAATTAACAAGCTTTTACTGTATTGCTTGATTAGACTGCATTCAGTATCCAACCTGTAATGTGGTTATGTAAAGAGTGACAAAATGAAATCCATGAACTGACAAGACAGCAAATTAGAAATAATGTAATGGGCAGTAAAACCTCCTTAATTTGGACTCCAAGGAACCGGAAGAAATGCCTGAATTTTTCACAGGTTGAGTTATTGAATGCCCCCCCCCCCCCCCCCCCCCCCCAATCCCACCCAGAAGAAAAAAAAATAAACCGCTGAAAATGTGAAAAGCGGTGAAGCCTAAACTGGCATACAATTTAAGAATGAAGCAGCAAGTCCCTCTCAAAGGAGGCCCTCCAGACAATGGCGTCGACAAATTTTCATGACATCGTGGTTAATCCATGTGGTTAACCCCCTGTCAAACTAATATTATAGAGGATTAGTAAGAATTAACAGCAAGGTGACGAAAATCTGTTGATGCCATTGGCTGGAGGGACACCTTCGAGAGGCATTTGCCACTTCATTCTTGAGTCATCTAAGACTACAGTGATGAGGCTCCTTTGCACTAACAGCAAACAGCCTGTCACTAGCACGAAGTTTCGACGTGCTGGAAGAAAAACAAAACGCAATGAGGGGAATGCACAGTGGCATTCTGAATGGCATGACTGCTCCTAAAAAGAAATCACCAGTGACACGCCAGTTAGTGGCTAAAAGCAGCGCACAGTTGGATTTTGTCAGCTGGCGAATACGTGGCTCTCGGTACCGTTGCCACTGCCTAGGTGACAAAGATGAGACATTGAAACCACACGGCCTGGCTATTTTTGAGCGTAGCATCAGGGATCCCCTATCATCACACCTTCCATTAAGCACATGTTAGAGGTACGTGTGTTACAATGTGCCATGCAGGGCTTTTACATGACCGCTTGCCCAGCAGGCGACGCTTAGACTCGGCCCCCCCCCCCCCTTCAGGTGTCCCAGGCAAAATTGCACAGTGTGCTTTTCCACATGATAGGTGACGAAAACAAGATGACGCTAAATGAGCTGTGAAGGCAACAAGACGAGGGCTACAGGTGTGGACGTGAACTATGCAAAACATTATGGAAGGATCAAACAAAAAAACTGTGTACTTTTGTGTGGTGATTGTTTGTAGCAGGTGGTATGCCGTCTGGTTTTTCAAGTGTGCCACCCTGTGGAATTTCGCGTGAGGTCCAAAGTGACTGGTCCACGCTATCAATGACGGAGAAGAAAGCGAAGAGGACGCCTCTGTGCTATTTTCCCGACACATCAATCTTCAGGCAATTTACTGTCATACTATATAGCTTTTCCGCGATCGGATTAATGAGAATCAGCAGCATTCAGTTGCTTCCAAACATTCGGAACTTCTTGCAATATCCATTTCTTCAAATGAAATAACCCAAGCTACATGTGATTAACAGTTAAACTAAGGTGACTGCCACTGCACCTTCAAGACAATTGTGGCACAGGTCTTATCCTATTCCTAATGGAATGGAGCAGAATGGTTGTGCTGCCAAAGCAACAGGATGGACATGGTACCCGTCAGTTGATTTACAGGCAAAGAAAAAAACACAGACCTTCATGGTTCCCTTCAAACTTTTCAAAGCCAGCTTTGAGCTTGTCCAGTGCCTGCGACACCACCAGAGTCTGCTGCAGGAGGGTCTCTGGAATGGCACAAACGACCAAAGAACGGCAACAGAGTCATTCACCAAGCACTTAAAAGCAAATCAATGAAATGGGGGGCACAGAGTCTGTCCACCTTCCTTACTTCCTGGAGCCTCATTCAGAGGGTGCCCTCGAGACACTGTCAGCAGACCTACAAGTACTGCAGTGGTGGCCTAATGTCTTGCGAACATGAGGCACGGGGTCTGACCCCCTGTGCCGCCAAGTACCCACCAGTTTTCTAATGGGTACAAGCGTTCTTGTGGCCAGGCAGTGCTTGTCTTCCCTGGGGTGAAATGCTTGGGAAAATGCTGACCTCATCAGGCCAAACTCGTTACCCATGGCAGCCTTTAGTTAAGCTGCCCCTGTGCCATTTAAGTCAAATTGTCATCATCATGTGGCAAGATTTGCAAAGTTCCCCTTATAGAGATGCATTTTGTCACTGGCTGCCACCTTTCTTGCAGGCTAACACTGTGCATGGGTGGCCCCTGCTTGTATCCCTTCCCTTTAGCGCCTTATTTGCGAGTTGGACCGTCTGTTGCTGCTTGAAAAAGCATCTCTCAGAAAGAAAGCCAAGTGGGGTGGCCCTCACTCACCGGGTGTGCCCATGTAGCCCTGGCGGCCAGGCCGGTCCATATCTTCCAGTGAGGAACCCACAATGGCCTCCCCTTCTTGAACCACGCCCACTGGAAACCAGAGGAGAGCAACCAACTTGTGAGACACTCTCTTGCCAGTTCAGCTTGCGAAGGTGCTCAAACAGCAGACGAGAGGTATGAGACCTCTAGTGAAATTATAACTGTCAGATCAATTTCTTGTGAGCCTAAGCCAACAGAAGTCTAGCTGCCTTTTATATTGGTCTCTCGTTTTCCTTGTTATGCACCGAATGAACTGCACATTTCAAATTTCTAGAGTATAAATATAAGGCAGATGCATTTGCCATTTCATTCTTGTGAAAGAAAAGGCTTTCTCGATTTTTCAAGTGCTTATATCGCTACGCCCCCAGGAATTTGCAGTAAAGAGATTTCTCCATTACTGTTGTTCATGCATACTTGCTGCCCCACAGCTGTACAAGGGCATCAGAAAACATCTCCATAAAGTGCATACTTCTGTAGTATGCAGCGTTTTTCCACTCATGTGAGGAGCGAACTTCTGACCACCAAGGGATCACGACTGATGCTGGCTTGTGCAGCAGTGATAAATTGGTGAAGAGCCATGCTGAAATGAAAAATTATTTTCCCAAGCTTCCACTGCATGACAGCACAAGTTAACAAAAACAACAAAACAATAATACGGAGAAGAAAAAATTGGCGATAGCTACAGCTGGCCGAGAGGAACTTGCTCAGTCGGTCTTTTACCGCTCTGTTTCGCTCAGCGTTCCTTCTTCATCTTCGTCCCACTTGACACGGTGCATGCGCACAGCTGTGGCAGCTCGGTTTTGCTGGCGCGCCGTGCCGCCAGCAGCAGCAGCTACTCCGCACCACGTGGCTGCTCACATGACCAACCACGTGATGAGCCACGGCGCAGCGCTGCCGGCAGCTGCTCCACACCACGTGACCAACCACGTGACAGCATGGTGGCGACGCCATGCTGAAGGCTCGAAATGCTACCGTAATGTAGCTATCGCTACAAAACACAAGAACGCTCCTGTTGGCAAAGGCTCACAAGAAACTAATTCTACAAAGTCTGCATGTCCAATAATGAAACATTACATGTGACGTGTTAGTCACACATTACTACATAGAAAACCACTCGTGGGCCAAAACATTGCAATGGAAAAGTGACAAATTTTTACTTGTCATGTTCCATAGATAAGTAAAAATACAAAAAGAAACAGGTGACAGAATTGCCATTGGCCGTAAAACGGTGAAGAAAAAAAAAGCAATAAAAGCAGCAACAAATGCGGAATCATCTCTGAGAATGATGGCTGATCAACTGTGCTAGCTCTCACTGTGGTTATTGTGATGGCAGCCGCCCTTACCCAATATGCGCAGCAGGGCAGACAGGGCCTGCTGCTGGAGCCTCTGCTGTGCCTGGCTGTGGCTCTCACCAAGTGCTACCATGGCCGCCTCTTGCTCCTGCCGGTCTCGGGCCATCTCTGCCTGCAGCTCTTTGACCCGCTCCTCCAGGCTCTGCATACGAGCGACGCATGCGTGCATGTGCAAAAAACAAACGCGTAAAGGTCAGGCAGGGCAGCCCAAACACCTCAAACCCTTCCCTTCTTCATCCTCCTCCTCTGCCTGTTGCAATGGCCGTGTTTTAATGGAGGCAAAATGCAAGAAGACACTGTGCTGTGCTGTGCGATGTCAGAGCACAGTAAAGGGACACTGAGGTCAAGTCCACCTAATTTTTGTTTACTGTAAAATTTGAATGTTGCCAAAGACTGGTTCTGCAAAAGACATTTATCGCTGAAAAAGCTGAATAAAAAAATTTCCCTGCTACTGGATTCAAACTCGTGACAAGCGCACCAAAACGAACTCCATGACCCAAGTTTTGAAATGCACGGCCTAAAAACTGCGTTGACATGTGCATTTTACTTGCGAAATCAACAGGTGATGCCAACATTTTGCTTCATTTTATGCACCTCTCTAGCTTATAAACATTCAGATTTCCGTGAAAGCAGCACTTTTTTTTTTTGTTATAATGCAGCAATTTAATCGATACAGGCCAAATTTAATTTCTCCTTGGTGCCCCTTTAAAGAAGCTGAGGCGCTGAAAATTATTCCAGAGCCATTTACTATCTCATCATTCTGTGACTCCCTCTTCCATTGAGAGTGATTTTTTTCTTCGTAAATACGTTTTCCTTTCCTTACAACCAATTTCAATAATTTTATTAACCCCTAACGTGCTGCACAGTACACTAGGGTAAAATTGTGCAGGTGCTTTTAATAAAACTACACAAAGGAGGAGTTTAAGTGGTATTGCTTCAATATAACCTAGACTCCCAGAGCACAGCAGTGTTGAAGACATCAAAGACACTTTAGGCAAAAAATTTCCATATTCACGTAGCAAATTCCTTCATGAGTGCAAAGAGTCAATCTTTTCAAATGAACCTTGCATGTATTTTGCAAGACTCTCACAAAGCAACAATTGTGGTCCGCATCCCAACACCTCAAAAGTAGTAGTGATTACTCACACAACAACATTACAAGTAGATCAACCCCCCCCCCCCCCCCCCCCCAACACACACACACACAGAAAAGGCGTGAAAAAAAAGCTACTTTAACACAGATGAAAGGAACAGCGGCCACAATTAAATTTGAACTGTGAACATTGTGGTAGCAGGAAGCACAACCATCCGTGCGGGAATGAGATCTCGACAAATGCCGTTACGGACGGACAGACAGCCAGCAGAGGCCGCAGGGCATGCGGGAAGGAGAGCAGTAAGCATGCGTACAGCACGTACCGTGATAAGCACATACTCCTGGTGCAAGAAGCGAGGCAAGCGTGAATGGTGAGGTTGAGGGGTAGGCAAAGAGAAAGAAGAGGCGCCACGGTGCAGAGAGCTTCAACACAGTGAGACAGGTCGCACTGCTGCAGAACACAGTGTAGTACATGGCTCCCTGACAACAACAATGCAGGGCCATTAACCGTACAGGCATCCTATTTGGCTAAGGTAACAAAGCAGTTGCAGAGAATGCTCCTCTGTACCAAGCACAATGCTGAGGCAAATGACAGCCCACAGTTGCTGCTGTCCCGAGTGTTCCCGTTAATTTCCCATCCACCAAACACTTGCAGTGTCAACTAGGCGGGCATTTTCCGCCACTATACACGAGTCGTGGTGCTTCAAACATTAAACCCTGTTCTGTCAGGGGGCCATGTCAGAAGACGCACTTTATTTCATGTTCAGTTCAATTTGCCAGTTACCGTGCTGGAAGTTTCCATGTTCCCATGGCTCATTTGCACACACAACTGCAGCAGCTAAATGGCAAAAGCCCATCTAGGGCAGCGCCTTGTGTCAGTACTTGCTTGACTCCTTAAAGAATGAGCAGTAAGCACTCTGTGTTGTTCTGAAAGAAAGCAGCAAGAGATAAAATGGCACCACAAAATGATATTGGCACTCGCTCGTCACCACTGTAACGTTACCTCCTTAAACTATTGTGCTCCTGAGCTCTAGCAACACAAAGACCTTCGTGGCAAAAGCAACTAATGAGGCACTGCACTGCGTTGCAGCCTCCTTGCACTGCCACTGCCCAAAAACTGCTTTGCCAGAACTACACATGCAGTTCTGGAGCAGTCACTAAGCCATGAGTTGAGGCTCCTGCATTCCCTCCCCATCATGGGGAGCAGCACATATTCTCTTTCTGCAAACTAAGCATCAACTGAAACTTTACTTCTACACGTGTGTTTCTAGTCTAAATAACCTTTCAGTTCATGTTCAGAGTAAATCCCGCTCTTTTCTCTTTGCACCCGTGTGAAGCACTCGGTGTTTTCTAAAAGATACATCAGCTACCTATTACGAGCTTTTGATGCCAACCGTTTATCTACCGTATCCTAGCAATGACCACACTCATATCCTTGCTTTTATCATGGGCAAACATTTATGGCCCTGTTGACTACCAAGAGGACAAGGATGTCCAAGAACACATGTTCCAATTTGAAACCAAGCTCCAAAGGATAGCAGTCTGCTCTAGGGGCTTGGCAGCCTCCAACTGCCCCATTACAGGAAATCCCGGCGGACAATAACAGCTTGGGACACCGCATCTTGTGACACACGTGTGATAGCACACCTGAACGTTCTCTCGCAAGGTGTGGTTGTCACGTGCAACCACTTCTGCCTCAGCCCCCCGAGCTGCCAGTCCACCCAGCTGCTCCTCGGCTGACCTCTTCTCCTCGCGAGCCTGCCTCAGCTGTTCGCCCAGGTCCTGCACCAAGAGCGGTGAAAATTGCCATGCTCAGAGGCTCACTGTGAGTAGTACAACGGGCCACAACAGTGCGCTCTGGATTCATCAATTCGTGACAGCGCAAACTCTGTGCCGCCTGTTCTGGACAGAAAGACAAATTTTAGATGGCTGTCAACCATAAGTCCATGACTACCTCCCAGCTGCTATGGACAAACTTAGCACAATTACTGCACTGTCTTTACTTGGTGCCTTCTCAACTTGGGACTGGTGGATTGGCTATTTAGCCTACCCAACTGCGCTCATAGTAAACTGTACTGCAATAACTAGAGCTTAAAAAAAGTATGTTCCCTAGAAACATGAGCTGATCCGGAGTCCTTCTCTTAGTATCCTCATGCATCTCACTGCAAATTACACTTGACTCCTCAACATTCAAGATTGAAGGAGACAGAAAATTTGTATTATGCAGAGCTCGAATTAAGGCGAGCCTTTCGGCTAAAGTAGGACATTCTTACGGGCTAGTTCGTTCATTTCAATGCACAGACGTGGTGTTGCTTTTATTGCTATGTTTCCTGTCCTGTCCTATTAGTGCAGTCCTACATTTCTAATACATTTAATGTCACCAAGACCACAGGTTCAATTTGAATAAGACATGAGACTGAATTAGTGAGATTTCCGTTTTAAGTCAAGCCCACTTAAAACGGCACTGCTTTTAACGAACACTTCATCAGTACAAACAGGGACAACGTGACCACCATAATGCACATCAGGGCTTCGGCGACACACCTCAGATAAATCAAGCTTCTGCGGACAAAAAATTCAGTTGCAATGAACATGCAGTCGTGCCAGGAACCACGTGCCGGGGCACATCGCGTAGTATTCATGATGGTCCTACACGAACATCTATACCACTTTAGCTTATTGAGCGAAGACCGTGAATAGGGTGCAGGTTACACGAAGAAAAACAAAAAAAAGGTGCGCTGCTGGTGCACAAACTCGCCTCAGCTTCTGCGCACTTAACTCTGAGGCTTGGCCACTTTGAGAAACAACCTCACAGGAGAGGAAAAGCTACACATTGACAGGTTGTCAATGGCACCTATCTTACCCTTCAAACACGGATCTTTCTGAGAAAAGCAGTGCTGGTGGATGACAAATGAGGACAAGATGTAGACACAACTGTGTTATATCTACTTCTGCAGTGCTTTTCTCAGAATGATTGTAACCAACAGACTGAACCAGCAACGTACAAATCTCATTGGGCCGGGTCATAAAAAAATCTTATTGCACCTGAAAACAACTACAGGAAGAAGTGCGACCCCATACTACACTAGAGTGCGTTCGTCAGTCGCGCCAAGTTATCGCCTGTGCTTATGCACCCGATCCCGGATTCCTTAGAGGCCAGATTAAAGATCATGAGCTGAAAAACCTTCAGCGTTTACTCCATGAAATCTGCGTGTCCATTTGGCTTCTGGCCAAGAACAGATATAGGTGGTTGAGCCTCACAGACATCAGGGCTGCAAAGGAACTTCCTAAACTCACAAAGTGCCCTTGCGATTTATTTGGGCCAGAATTTAACTCTAGCAAACACTAAAGCTTGGAGGGTGTTGTACGTTTTCTGCGCTTAAAGACCAGGTGCTGGTGCACCACTGCAACCATAAGCAGCGTCAGTGTGAACTTCTGTGAAATGCTGTTTCTGCATGATTAGCGCAAACACTACATATTGGCAAAAACCTAAGCACTGTTGGAGCAAAAAAAACCATGTTGGTGGGTAAAGGTTTCATGTCTGGCTGATACTTGTCTCGCAATTAAAACCTGTCTTTCATCGCATGACACTGCCTAAACGCACAGGGCCAAGCCCCCAGCTGGTCACAATTCGCGAGATGGTCACAGTGTCTCCTAACCGAACAGAAACGAGAAATGTCGCGAAAATGTCCCAACTGGTGCCACAACTTGGCTAAGCCGGTGGCGACTCATGGATATCGGGTAGACACAGCACCACGAAAGTCCACGTTGTGGTTGTCATCTATAATATGACCACTGCACTTACTGCTAACACCCAGATATAATGAACGAACAGTGCGTGATGATCATGTTCTTGACTGCATTTACATTAGTAACGTTTGTGGACATCTTCTGTTGCACACCAATCACATCCTTCATCGAGCAACCAAGCTTTCGCTCGGGGCGGCAAGGATGCTGGGAAAACCTAGCCGCTCCAACTAAGAAGACAGGCAGTATACGTTCCCTCCCTTTAAAAAAATAAAAAATAAAAGTGGCGAACTCACCAGACGCACTTTTTCAGCACCCTCGGCAGCCATTTTTGCAGATGCAAGTTGCTTCTCTATCTCTGCTTTCTGCGAGAGAGGCATTATATGATAGCAGTCAGCACAGCGCAAGAAACATCTCAGCAGGCAAGTCACATTAGGAGAAGCAAGTGTTGCCCAATTGGTGCAAGAATTTTTAAGATGTTATGCCTTTGACTAGAGCATCTCAGTGTCCAGATATGGTTGCCTAATCGCTGTAGCTCGTTCTTGCCAAGGCTGGCAGCGCTGTTTGCATGCTTACAACAACCATGTGAACACACAGCTGACCCAGCGATGCTTCATCGTCACGTCGACCGCGCAGAAGGGAACTCTGATCAGTGACGTTCCCTGACTCATGGATCTGAACGCGATTCGAACTCGATCCGAACTCAAGCATGAGATACTGCGACGGTGTGACAGCCTGCGCAAGAAATCAGATACATTTAGCATAGCACGTACCGGTACTGCTTACTGCCTACCATGGCCCGTTGCTAGGAGTGTGCTGATTGGTCACGGTGAGCAAGGAGCGCATGCTATTGATGGGAACGTGGCACCATCTGGCGCCGCTGCCCGGTAATCCTCCACAAGCTGACGATGTGCACTGCTAAATGTGAAACTAACGGCTTTTTTCTTTGAATCCTTCCTTGGGACCGAAATGAATGCTTGCAGAGTGTAATGGCTCGATCAGATCAATTCCCCAAAGCCGTTCTCAGATGCATAGAGAGTAGCCATAAGTGTAGTGTGCTAGGTCGTAGGATAATTACAGAGAGGCGCAAAGTCCTTTGATCCAAAAAGTAGCCAGAACCTCTGGTGGTGTATTTTTGTTTTACTTGTTTTACAGCGCTTTTATCTAAGGCAAACAAGTTGGTCTTGTTGATGTAATATAAAATGCAGAAACTTGACAAAACGTATCTCTAGTTATTAACACAATTTGCAGTATATTTACTCTTCGTCCAATCATCAAGCTCCCGCCCAGTGACGTCATATCCACTGCTAAAAACCGTCACTGTATGGTGACACCGCCAGCGCCAAGAATATGTTTTTGCGACCTAATTAAAACATTAAAAACCGGAGTATACGTGGTACGACCGATGCTAATAGCATCACTATAACTCATTCTATGCAACCAAGAGGCAAAACAATGCACTGAATATGTGTTTCGGGGCCCCTTTAATAGCTACACAGCTAGGAGTTTGCTGCCGAACACGGCAAGTGTGCTGCGGGCAGGAAATTCGATGCGGCCGAGAAGTGCGTCTGACTATGGTGCAACCAAAAGGTTGCATTGAGGAACACAAGCTGCAAAAAGGGCGCTTTCCGAGGCAAGCTGTGCAAGTTTCCCGAACTGGAAGAAGAGCTGCTCTGCTAAGTGATGGAAGCGCGGAACAACGGCTACGCGTTGGCAGCGGACGTGCTGCGCGACTTCTTGTGGGATGAGTGTGCACCAGAGCACAGCACCAGCTCGGAGTCGGAATACTCCGCGAGTGACGACTGAACATAGAATAAATGCCGCTCATTTCCTGATTGGCGTGTTTTTCCTAAAAAAAAAAACTTTCTTTCACAAATCGCATGTATGGCCGCACCCCTAAAATTAGCCCTCAAATCTGGAGAAAAAAAGTGCTGCCCTTACATGCATTTATACGGTAGGTACCCATACGTAGTCTATTTTGATTATTTCAGAACAAAATCAGCCTTAAGGTTTCTGCTACAGATGTTGAGTAATAACAATTAACACCCTCATTATGTCATCCCTAGATTATTAATTAACTTAGAAGCAAATGCTTAAGTTTTTGAAAGAAGATTCAACAAATATGCGAGTGAAGAAGAAAATGATAGACTCCCCTATCTGTATAGTCCGTTCCGCTTACTTACACAATAGCACTAAGAGGGACAGGTGAAACAGAATCTAGCAGAAATGCAGCCATCAAGTCACTGACCGCCCTGAGCAGGCCAATGTGCTCTTCACGAAGCTTGGTGTACACCTCCTTCATTTTGTGGAACTTCTCCTCGTTGCTCTTGGCCCTCTCTGCACATAGAGAACAGCATAGGCATGAGGGTACTGACAGAAAGACTTTACGCACAAATCAGAACACTCAGACTCCAGCAGTGGACCCAGCATAAGTCTTGAGAGGAGGTCACTGGTTGTTAAATGACAGAAAAGGTCCCAGCAAAAAACGGCACAAGGACAACTGAGACACACAGACAACAGGACAGGAACTACCAGCTGAACTATGCTTAACACTCACCCGCCTTAAAGACAGTGCCATCTGCTATGACACTGAGAAAGCTGCCATTGCGCATATCCTGCTGTTGCTCGATATTCTCAGCTACACAAGACACAGATGGAAGTAACATGCAGGAAAACACTAAAAACAATTTTTACGGATGTGAGCTATGACAAACATAGGGGCACCACGACTAAAAACAAAAAGGTTTGAAAGAAAGCATTTGCTGAGCACAAGACCTCAGCAAGAAAAGCTTCGCTTGGTGTTCTTGTTCTTTTTAGGCCTATGCCTCAAGTTTTCCCAGACGGCTTGAAATCTATGCTATTAAGGGGGGAGGTGGGGATCGGAGTCAATTTCCTTATTTTTTGTAGTAGAGCAACGAAATTTGGCATGGTTATTGGAAAGTGTGCAGAATGACTAAATACAAAGTTTCATTGATATATCTTGAGTAGTTTTGATATTACAAATTTTTATTTGCACTCAACTTGCAGAAAGCCTGGCATGACAAAAAAACATGGTAGAAGCCCACAGTTGCTTTTATATTTTAGCAAAATGAATAGTTCATGCAGTGACATTCTCCAAATAATTTTATCACTCTTAATTTTTTTTACATAGGACAACATATCCATGTCTGAAAAATGAGGTCGTTATCAACGCGCTAATTTAGCTAAGCAGTAAAAAAATGATAGTTATTAAAAAATATAGGAATGTCACTGCACAGAGAATTTACTAAGAAATACAACGCAATAAACCTCATGCAAATCCGACAAGGCATAGTTGTTCTATGCTTTCTGCAAGCAGGACAGTCGGCTCAAAACTCACTTCTGAGAAAACTGGCTCTAAAGTTGCACAGCCGCCACATGTTCTTCAGAATGCCCGAGGGCTGTAATACTTGGTGTCTTTGCTTGCAGAGGTCTTCTTATGCCTTTGCTCTTTCGTTTTTTCTGCACTGCATGCTTTTCTTTTTCTTTGTTTGTTCTTCTCCTGAGCTCTCTCAAGGGCAAGGCTACAGGGTTTGATGCCCACAGACTTGCATACTTCAGTGTAGGCACGCAAGTTACCAAAGTTGTAGCGTGCAACTGCTTCATGGACTGCAGTCTCCACTGCAAACAATGAAGCATGCTGATCTTTTGAAATCATTGACCAGATGACAGAATGTAAGCTTTCTGCAGCATTCTGCGTCTTGTTGCCCTTGCAATGCTCCAGCAGTTGCGGGTCAGACAGGCGTTGGTAGACAGGTAGCAATGCCTCTGCTACACGTCTTGGTAGCTTGTACTTATGAGGCGGTGGTGGCTCCATTTTGGCCTGTGCTGACCTATGTCTGCACCAACTGTCAGGGCCAGGTGGGCACAGCTCATGATGAGGCTCGTCATCTGTAGATGTCACATGGTACAATGTGGCCATCACGGCCCTTTGCATGTCACTGACTTCGGTGTTTCTGCGCAAGGCTAAACCATAGTAATTGGTCAGTTTTTTAATTAGGTCCTGCGTGAGTCAATCCTTTCCCACCCAATGGCTCCCCTTTCTTTGCTCTTGCAACCAGTGTGCGGAGTGCAGTGCCCATCCTCTTCTGCACACGGTTTATGCAGTCCTCCTTAGTCAGGGGTATGAAGCCGTATACCTGATCTTTGCAGAGTGCAAGATATGTTCGGCTGTCACCATCACATATGACATTCGTGTAGCAAAGGCCATAGCTGCTGAAAGAACGCCTGAAAAGTATTAGTGCAGCTTCCACCTCCATCTGACCTGAGGCAACATCTGTGTTTTTCTGGCACTGATGCTGCTCAATCCAAGTGCCATAGCTAGGGTCACTCTCCGCTGGTTGCTGACAGCACCCTAGGCAGAAATTTGACAGTACGGTGCAATCCAGCACAAGCCTGGTATAAAATTCGATAATACATCCTACACCAATGTGAGAGCTGTGGCCTCGTGTAAGCCAAGTGCCATCATACACAACTGTTATGTTACTTGGGCTGGATGGTTGCATCTTGCTGTAGACGTCTTTTACAGCAAGTGCAGCATCTGCAAAAATGTTTTGTGCAGCTTCCTCTGCTCCAGGTTTAAACAATTTTTTTAGGTGGCCCTGATAGGTTTTTTGATGCAGCCCACGATGTGAGACGTCCATTGTGGCCCAGAAGTCGTTCAGGGCAGTGGGCCCTTTTCCAATGGTCTTGATGGCTTGCATAGCTCTTATATTGACCTCAAAAGTCCTTCCTTCAGACTTCCTTTTTGATGACCAATGTGAAGCAATACGGCCGCAAGCACCACAGGAAAGCACCAATTTTACTGCTAGGCCCAGTTTAGTCTCGTGCTTCACTGACAACCTCTTCTTAGAGCACTTTGGGCACAGTAAAGACCCTATTATCGAATTCATTACACTAGCTTGAATTAATGTGAATTCATCTTCATCTGGGGCCGATTCTTCCTCTGTCTGCCGCGCGAACCCGAACTTGCGCTCCGTTGACGACACCGCGCGAAGTGTAGCACGGACGCTGCACGCTTGCTCCTCAGCTGCTTCCAAGGTCACAAAACGTGGTTCCAGGTGCACCTGAACGGTGCGCTTCTGTTTTGGAAAAAGCTTGCTGTCATCCCGTTGAGCTGGCATCGCATCGTCACTCGCCGCCGCAAAAACGGAACTTTGCCCGGGCCGGTGCTGCACTGCGATGTCACGGCTTGTGGACGGCGCCGGGTCCCCAGATTCACTGCCGGTCATTGATTCCGAGGGCAGGTGCACCTGAACGGTGCGCTTCTGCTTAGGGAAAACTTCACCGTCATCCCGTTGAACCGGCACCGCACCGGCACTCGCCGCCGCAAAAACAGAACTTTGCCCGGGCCGGTGCTGCACTGCGATGTCACGGCTTGTGGACGGCGCCGGGTCCCCAGATTCACTGCCGGTTATTGATTCCGAGGGCAGGTGCACCTGAACGGTGTGCTTCTGCTTAGGCAAAACTTCGCCGTCATCCCGTTGAACCGGCACCGCACCGCCACTCGCCGCCGCAAAAACGGAACTGTGTCCGGGTCGGTACTGCACTGCGATGTCATGGCTAGCGGACGGCGCCAGGCCCCCAGATTCACTGCTGGTCGCTGATTCCAAGGGCAGGCTTGCTTCCGACGACACATCGGCGTGACTGGATATCGGAGCGGACCTCCGTTCGTGCGATTCAGTTGCTGCTGGCCGCTTCTGTTTTGGAATAGGAGGCTTGCGCTTACGCTTCCCGTAAGCATACTTCGTCCTGTACTTCTGGCCCGTGCGACGCTCCATCGCGGGCTCACATACGAAACCACACGCAGCAGATGAGTTGACGAAAATGCAGAACGGACAGCACGAGTTGAATCGCAAACTATCGTTTTCGCGAAGCGCGCGCGCAGCAGACAACCGGAGAAGCGGCATGCCTTTCGGCAGCCAATCGCAGGGCGCGCTGAGCACCACGTGACTGGCGCGGCCAATCGGCGCCTAGCTGCGACTTCGCGGGTGCCCTCGTATTTTTCACGTCTGTGCATATATTTTTTATCGTAGACACGTGGTTCCACTGGGAGAAGAACCGTGGTGAAGCAAGCTTTCCAGTGACACCAAACTTGCCGTAGGCGGCGGTGAAGGTGCGGCGGTATCGCGCTCTGAAATCGGCCGTTTTTGCGTGGATTTTGGCCACTTTTTGCGACCCGCGGTCAGAAAAATATTTTTTAGGTACGCTTAGAGACTGTTTTCGGCGGAAATTTTTTTAGCTGTGATAGAAAAGGTAATGCAGAATCCGAATCTGCCGTTTTCCAAAAATCGATTTTTTCCGCGATTTTCGCGATCTGATCCCCGCGTCCCCCCTTAAGTCACTCAGCTTAGATAAGAAAAACAAGTACAGCAAAAGCTCGTTAATCTGAACTTACGGTTAGTTCGAACTGACGCCTGGGTCCCAGCACAGCCCTGTGTATTGAATGGGGAAAAACTCCCTATAATTCGAACAAGTTGGTATCTGCTATGGTTAATTCGAACTAGGAGCTACTGGCGGACACCACTCCTCGTAGATAGAAGTTGACTCGTAGCCAGTAAAACACGCTCCAAATTTACCAGACATGTAAAACAATGGAAAAGAAAAAAAAAAGCTGAGTGGACAAGGCTCACGGAGAGCTCGCCCATGCTTCGGCGCGAGCCATTCCAGGTTTTCGTTGTGCTCCGGTCACTGGGCCGTGATCACGTGGTGTAAACACTGTAGTATGGCGGTTCGGGCGATGACAGCTTTTGTTGGTGCCGTGAGCGCGAGCTACGTGGTCAGCAACGTGGAGACGTTGCAGCCCTTGAGTGACGCTGATATAATTGAGGATGCATGCTCCCAGCAGACCTCGCAGGGCTCACGTGCGGTGAGAACAGCCGACAATGATGAGTTCGACAGCGGCAACAAGAGTATGACACCGCCAAGTGCACGTGAAGTAGCGTTGGCGCTCGATGCTGCAGCACGCCACTTCTCTGTCAGTGAGAACCCTGACGTTGCGCAGGAGCTTTGGGCAAGCTGCAGATGATGCTGATAATGCTTTTAATTTTGACAGCCCTTCCCATAAATAAACATGTTTTAGAGAATAAATAGAGTCATATATTCCTGCAGCTTCACTCTGGCGAGTCGGGAAACTCTGCTCCCCGGCACAGGGCCGGTAGAGGGGTGCTGATCTTTGAGCACGTGAAACATGACGAAAGGATACAGAAAGGCGCAAAGACACTGAAATTAAAACTTTGTGTGACTACAGAAAACTAAGCTTTTACAAAGTGCATTAAAAAATTCTTGCTGAAGGATATTCGTGAAGCAGAGTCCTTTAACATCCTAGGTATTCCACACATTTATTGAGAGCCCCTTTCAGAGCCCCTTTAACCTTCACTAACTTGAATTTGCATATCTTGAAATATCAGCGCGATCAGAAATTCATTTCAACCAATAGGCACTACTTGTTAGTCACTACTTATCTCGAAATGTTTTTGACAAAATCTCAAAGCCTGGCCTGTGAAAATTTCAAAAAAGGGCCATCAGCAAGTCATGCTTTGCCCGGCCCACAGGTCACGTCAAGCAAGTCTGCAATTGCGAGCTGAAATGCACAGCCGTTGTTCACACCTTATGTCGCATCATATTTTACACGATGTTGGCGCTGACAGACAGTGCCAACGTGCACCACCTCCATTGCTGGCTTCAAAACTTGGAGATTAATGAGAACGATACGAGGCAATGGTAAAGTTTGTTTCCCAAGGCAATGATGCCCGGGCATTACCGAGAATGGAGTGGCCATCTCCAACTAGCCCCTACCTTCCTCCTGTTCCCTCATTCTACAGGCAGCAGTGTTGGCTGAGCCACAGAGGAGGTGGCAGAGGCGGTTGTGTCTATGCCTCTAAACAAGCAAAAGGTGGAAAAGTTATTCGTCATGAACGCTGCCTTGTTACAGGACAAAGGTGAACAAATTTCCAGGTCTTACTTTCTGCCTCCTCCGCTTTCTTGCACGCCTGACTGCCCGATGAGGCTGTTGTCTGCAGTGCCTCAGTCTCCTGCATACAAGTCGCCAGTCATGTCAGAGTCAGTCAGAGCCATGGTGTGGAAGAATCGAGGTAAGAGATGAAAAAAAGAAGATAAAAGGAATGAATCATAAGATGTCGAAGCCCCTGCCACACAGGCAGCCAGTCGACGACATCAGAATGCTCAGTGGCGGAGGGAGAGCAAAAAGCAGAAAAACATCTCAACATGAGGGTCACTGTGGATGCTGCGAGCTAGCAGTGCCCCATCGTGGCGCCGTCCATAACGTTCACACATGCCTCAGGTCCTCAGTATCCAGCGATTCCGAAACAAAAAAGTGGATTTGAGCCTCCTTCGCGAAACTGTGTGTTAGCAGCCATACTGTCTTTTTTTATGTTATCGTTGTTACAGCCACCAGCAAGAATGACAGAACGAACTCGATGCGAATATTGAAATCATCTGAACTTTAATTTAAAAGGACGCTGAGCAGAAATTGAAGTTGGCATGTATCAGTGCAGAGTACCACATCCTAACGACAAAGACGCTGCTTTCGCTGAAAATGGAGCATTTATATGCTTGGAGCAGCCAAAGAATGATACGCAGGTGTTGCAATCACAAGCCGATTTCGTGAGTGGAATGTGAGAGTCCAAGCAGTTTTTTTTAGCGCAGATCCCAGAGGACAGTCTACGCCCCCATTCACTTCTAAACAGCGATCACAGAGTCCATTTAAGCGTACAAGCCACAAGTTTGTATCGAGTGGCGGAGAAAATCTTTAAATGCTCTCTTCTCGGTGAAATATCAGCCTTTAGATGCTGGACAAACATCAACATACTCAGAGGCATAGAAACAATTTTCGCTACGAATGGAAATTGGATGGAGGTGTTGCCAGTGTCCCTGTAAAGCTTGAGCCTGGTCAAGAACAAAGTTCTGCTGACACGCTTGCTCCCCCCTCCACTTAAGCAAAAGCTAGCCAATCAAGCATGGCTGCACTGGTGACAAACGAGTTAACACTTTTCTATGTGAAATTTTCTAGTTTCAACCAACACTGGGCATCTACTCAGTGGTCTTTCTCTTGCTGCCAAGGCTGCATCCCACTTGAGGGCACGGTCGCAACAGCAGGTGCAGGACTGTGAGCGAGGGCATCGTCAGAGAAATTACTCAGTCCCCAGAGTCTCAAACAAAACACCGTTCGTCATGTAGAGAGTGCGCCAAACAGTACCCGACTCTGAATTGCAACCACCAAATTCTATTTAATGCAGGCACATATGGAGTATACGAGGCATTTATTTTATGTGTGTTATATTTCCTGCAGAATATTGCAGGTGTTTCGTTTTGAATTCGTGGAATCTCTAATTTTCCACCGCAGAAAATAAGGGGTCCTATGAGTTATGCCCTCACTCCATTTTGTTTAGTCCTGCAAGATGCAATAAGTGTTCTTTCTGTGATTACACCTCTTGCTTTTACACACTTTTACACTCTAAGAGATATTTGGAAAAGCCCGCCATGCGGATGCATCCATTTTAGGGGCACCTCATATGACGTGAATTTATGATGAAACAGACAAGTTGTCATGGTTCTAGCAAGATCGTCCCACTTGGTGTATGAACATGCATTCAATACGACACCATGGGCCTGCACTCACAGATAAGGCAGCTGCTCAGGCATCAAGCAACGCTGTGCACAACAGCTGTATGCTGCAGCATCTGTGCACTGTGGGAACTGCAGCGAGAGCTTTGCTAACAGGTGAACCGCATTTCGGCTCTAAAGAATTAGCCTAATTTGCTTGTTTTAATTCTACAGCAATGGCATTCTTCTTAACGAATCTACCAGCTTTTTTTTTCCTCTTTCAGTTCTGCACCACAGAGGCTAATAACTATGAAACGCTAGAAGTGATCGACATGTCAAAATGTCGAAAAATTGAACTGTCCACATATATTTGAGCACATCAATAAATCTATAGCACAAATCAAAATCGCCTGCTGCTGTGGCAGTGATGAAATTTTATTGTTGCTGAGAATTTTAGAAATGCTGAGAGGTCGCAGATTGCGCTATAAAAGCCAAAGGCAGTGCTTCTGATTGATCCTTGAATTTGGCGTATATATTCGTCACCTTCCAAAAGCAGGTTACAGAAATTGGTTGCACAAGATAAAGAGATTTCAAAGTTTCACAGATGGCACAAATCCCCGTGACGCACATCACCTTGCTGAGCTGGCGGATGGTGCGCTCATGCTCGGCCACCTGTGCTTCGAGCGCCACCACGTGCCGCTTGAGGTCATCGATGTATCGCTGGTCCTCCAACTGGACCCGCTGCAGCTCTAGCCGCAGTTCAGAGTTTTCGCGGAGCAGCCGCGCTATCAGCCGGTCCCTGTGTGGCACGGAGGGGGGGGGGGGGGGGGGGGGGGGGGGGGATGTGATTCACGGCGGTCAACCCCTTGACAACAAATGTGCCAAACCACAGACCTGACGTGCATTCTCCTATAGTGGAATCCTGAAAATACGATCTCGACTCATTCGAATTTAGGAATGGCATGAATTAATAAAATTCTCTGGTCAGAATACACAGAGCACAATGTTCAGAAATTCGGATGTTCCCAACACACTTCCACGTCACTGCGGATGATATGAATGCACGAGCCTGATGCATACGCTAAGTAAAGCTAACGCTTAAAAAAAAAGGAAAATTCTCAACGACAAAAGTTGCGGGTGGGTTCATTGCGCGAGTACATATAGTATTTCAACATTAAGCTCGCTGTTCACATGAATGCACTCTGGCATTCGTTCCTGGTGCATAGCTAACCAATCAATTTATACTCTCTTCCACCATCTGGGCCCCAAGAATTTAATTCTCTGAACAACCTACCCTAAACGTATAGCCGTGCCTGGCTCGCGATAATGAGTCCATGTATGGCTTGCTTTGGATTCTGCCCACACAGCAGGGTGCGATGAGTGCTCATTCTAGCACATGGTGGTTAATATGAATTCCACTTTATTCGAATCATCTTCTGGTCCCCTTGAAGTCTGCATCAACGAGTTTTGCTGTATCTGCCTGTCAATGATCGCAAACACTAGTAAAGGCACTCACTTCTCGGCCTCATCGCTTGAGTTGTTGACGTCAGCCCTATCTCCCGCAGCGCCAAACATCTGCAATGGAGGTGCAGGCCACAGATCAGCACAGAAACGAAATCTCAAAGCAGACATCACTGTGAGGTCACCATCATTTATTCGACGTAAACAGACTCCCTACTCTCACTGGCTGGGATATATAAGCCCAACAGACCCAAACAAGAGGAGCAGGGGCAAATTAGTAGCTGCAAGGATGCAAGCACTGTGCAAGAAGTGATGCTAACCATGTGACAAACCATGGAGGGGCAAACAGTAGATGCTGCACCCTTACTCAATGCCAGTAAGAAAGCATGACAAACTACAAAACAAAAGAAGTACTGCATTGACTTATGTAATTTATGCCCATGCATAATTTGTGCACCCCCAAATTTTTACCCGTATTTTTAAAAAAGATTTTACTCTCATATTTTGTGCTCCTTGATGCACATGCACACCAGCATGCATGCGGATGCGTACAGAGCAGGCTAGTGAAGATCGGCGTGCCCACATCACAGCGCAGGCTGTGATAGGTGAGTGGTGTCAAAAAAGGTTGTTCATTCCGGAAAGAAAAACTCGATTGCGCCCATTTACCTGGCTCACTCGAGCCGGCAGTCGCTTTCCCGTACAAACGACTGTGACAGCAAACTTCCGGTAACCACTGGAGCGTGTGTTGCGTCAAAATCCAAAACTACCGAACCGTTTGCCAGACTAGTCAGCTGGGCCGCATGCGAGGGTGTCATTTTTATCGCCTTGCATCTCTATTTGCCCCTGAGTGCTGGCTGTGTGATTGTATCATTCTGCGTTTATTGCTTTGAGCTGCGCACCCGCCATTGTGCCATGCGGGGGAGCTACAAAGCGTGGGTCTGGGGCAGGGCGGGCACACGCGCGTGTGTGTGCGAGTGTTGGGAAGGAGGGGGGGGGGGGGGGGGGGGGGGGGGTACACGTCGACTAATACTTAATATTTAAAGTCAGCATTTTTTTTCGCCCAGCGAGAGGGACAAGTTGTGGAGTTGACTTATACACAGCAATATAATGTACACATTTGGAGTTATGACTGTTGTAGAGTTTTTTTTAGGGCGTGTTTGTGAAATCTCTGTGCAATTTTCGCACCTCTATTTCAACCCTTAATCTAAAAAAAAAAAGTGCATAAACTATGCTCGTAAATATGGTAAATGTTTTCTAACGACACCTCCCCGCCTCCCTATATCGCCACACATCCGCATACAAAAATCTATAACAGCCCTGACATAATCAAACTGCATGCCATACACAATGTTTCTGAAATCACCCTGAAAACATAGTCACACCTCGTTGTCAACGGGCTGGAAATTGTAAAATAGTTTGATAGAGCTCAAATTTTCAGTATAATTCATCACTAATGCATGCAATAAAGCTAAATTAAGTCAGTGAAGGAATGGAAACTCGGGCGATCCTTACTAGACAGCACAAGGAAACCTTTAAAGAAATTTCTGTGCCGTTTTCCCATTTATTTAGGTACTGCAATCCACAAAAGGGATTTTAGCAGGGTGTAAATACATGTCAGTATATATACGCAGACAACAAAACAAAGTGAGACCAAAATACATTCCTTAAATGACAACAAGGTTTTGAAGGCATTGGCAGCCGTTCTCTAGGCCGCAAGAAACCAGCACAACACGCCGGTCAGGTAGCCCAGCGATGCACCTAGGACTGTGTTACAGTATAGACTTCTCACATCCCCAAGCAGTTGGTTGTCGAAAAAACGGTCTCACCAACTTTTCTTCATTGCCCACCCAGGGAAGCAGCTAAGTCACAACTTGTGGCCTGACTCGATCACGCACATACGCTCAACTCTGCTGGCTGGCTGCACTCACATGCTGCAGCTTTTCGGAGGGTGGTGGTATGGACGTGTCCACCAGGGTGGCATCCACTGCCTCGTTCTCGGGCGTCTCGTTCTGCGGCGGCAGGACCACCACGGGGCTCACGTGTGAGCTCAGGTCCGAAGCGATCAGGAAGTTGGGCGGCTTCTGTGTCCCACAGAGAAAGAGATTGACAGTGAGGCCGTACAATGACCACTGCCATGTGCCGTTTTTTTTTTTTTCACTACAAATGCTTCTGTCACCCATGCCCTTGGCTGCATTATAATATGAAAGCTCAATGACATAAGCTCTTGTGGTAAAATGTTGCCACTCAAAAATGCCCAACCAAGTACAGATTCAGTGTGACTTGCAAGACATATGAAGTCTTCAGAGCTCTGCTGAAGGAGCCCAGCAAGGACCCTCAAGGTTCTTGCAGTGTTTATGATAATTTAGTACAGCATATATTGGCACACAAAACCTCAGCGAAGCTGAACTTGCAGTGAGGTAATTGGTACTATGCTCTAGGCAGTAGCAATAATCCCAGGTCCTCAGATGAAAACGATGGCTGATGGCAATGGCATGACTACCACCAAGTCCATGTGGCCCACAGTGTATCATTAGCTGTGTCAGCAGAGTGGCAGTCGGGTCCGCACAAGAACACCGACGAATGTGGTGTTTATATGTGCTCGTTTTATACACGCGAGGGGAAATGACACATAAGTTCCGAGCATGTGTGCCACAGATATAGAACGCGAGCATGTGTCGCACACCGCTGACATGGACCGCGCCGCACTCGGCTTACACAGAACACCGGAATGCATCACACTCGGCTTATATGTATGATACACACAGAAAAAAAGAAAACTACACTCTTCTCTCTACCTCAAGAAGTGACCATTTTTATTGCTTCTCCTATTCCATACCTGCGGCAACACAGTCACGTTTTAAGGGGGGAGGCTACTCTTAAACAAAAAAATTGTTTCTGCACCAAATTTAATCAAATTGCACACCCATGACTACTTTTTCATGCTGATTCCAAAAATGTCACTGGTTTCATGATAGGATCATTAGTTATTGAGATACGCTTAATTACACCCTTCTCACTAATAAGAACAATTAAGAGAAAAAACACATTATAAAAGTTTAAAAATTGCACTTGGTTGGGTTCTAGAAACAGAAATGAATAAAATGTTGGAAACAGTTTTTTAATTTTACTATCATAAGTAGTTTTTAAAGACATTGAAACTCAAGGTACAAATAGTGCCTAACTTGCAATCAAAAACTAGAGCAAATTAAAAAATTTCTGAACCTTAATTACAAATTCTTCTCCCAACATTTTGTAGACTACACATATGGCTACTTGCTAAAAAAAGAATTATGGTTCTATCTGCCATAGCTGCTGAGATATGCTAGTTTGGGACATGATACGAGTCCAAAATTTCCACTTTGAGAAAAACAGCAAAAACAAACGAAGTGGTGTTTATGGCAAAGTACTTCAAATTTATTTATATACTGGCATCAGCAGACACTTAATAACCTCCTGGAAGGTAGTCTGTCTGACCAGAGTTATTAAAATGGCGCTTTTTGAGTTGCGCGCTGAAGATTTTCTGCAGATTTGCGCTTCTGCACAGATGCTGTTTTTCTTTGATGATCTTTTTCCCGCATACGCTTGGTTGTCTGGGGGCTAGGCGTTAGGCTGAGCTCTTGCAGTATATGTGCAGCAGTTCTTTCACTCCCTGCATTGAACTTCATCACTGCTTCAGCCACAGCAGCCTGCACTATGAAGAGAGAGGCATGTCTTTCTTTTCTAGCAAGGGACCATATCATCGAATGCAAGCTCTCATTGTTGTTTTGCGTTTTGCCTCGTTGGCATCGTTCTAGCAGCCTCCTGTCTGAAAGCCTTTGATATACAGGCAGTAAGGCATTGCAGACATGAGGAGGTAGACTGTACCGGTGAGGTGGCATTGCTTCGCCTCTGGCCTCTGCTGCATTCTGCCGGCACCAAGAATCGGGGCCTGTCGGACAGAGGCTGTGGTTTGAAGTGGAGTCGTTAGACGTCACATGATGGTAGGTGGCCATCACAGCTTTATGCGTGGCCTCCACATCACCTATATGGGATTCGAGTGCCCACGAATAATATGAGCTCAATTTTGTGATTAAATCTTGCGTGAGCTTGCCTCTCCCACCAAGTGATTCTCCAGCAGCACCTTTTCTATTTGGTAACCATGTTGCGCAAAGCAGTGCCCATGCGTTTCTGCACATGGTTTACACAATCCTCCTTATGGATTTCAATATATCCATAGACTTCAGCTTCTTGCAAAGCAGGGAACGTGCGACTGTCCCCGTCAGACAGCACTGTAGTATAACGGAGCTTGTGTTGCCGCAGGGAACGCTGAAATAAAACGACGGCAGCCTCAACCTCCATTTCACCAGCCTTCTTGCTTGTGTTTTTTTGGCAGATGTGGCTCTGCTTCCACGATGGGTACGTTGGGTCGTCTTCTTTGGGGCCCTTCTCACAGCCGGCGCAAAAATTGCTGAAAACAACAAAGTCAAGAACAAGCCCAGTGAACAGTTCAATCACAGTTCCGACGCCGATGTGCGACGAATGCCCGCGTGTCATCCACGAGTCATCGAATGACACCGCGATGTTGCCCGGATTCCCGAAATTCAACTCTGTATGGACCTCCTTCACCCCGCGATGTCACGAAGATGCGGTGGCGCTGATGTCAGCAGCGACTTTCGCATGGTAGGCAAAACAGCTACCGCCAGCCGATGCCTACCGCAGCTGCTGCAGCTACCGGCGGCTGCATCATGCCTGAGCACTGCAGAAGCAGCATGTATTGATCAGCTGCGTCACTGTTCGATCCACGTAGTAGCATAAAAGGAAATTTAAATTAGCCCCGATAGGCTTCTCGCGATAAATACCGCATTAGTAAACTGGCTAACGGGGAATGGGCCGCGGTAGTAAAGCACGAAGTCTGGGAGTCGATCGGCACTGCCACTCAATGTACTTAACAGCATGTAAGTTACTGCGTTCATTCACCTGAACATCAGCATAGCACGCTTATAACTGCGCAAGAAAAAAAGCACGTATGTAGCTGCGCACGCATATATCACCTGAGCCGGTGTGCACGGGGCCCCCGCCGGCAGGTTCACTCGCCCCCAAGGAATGCGTTCTTTTGTTAATAGCACAGCATGTTTTAATGGCACGTTTTATGGCATTTGATATTTACTTGAAAGTGTTTCTTAATATGACCGACGTAATTATTTGATTCGAGTAGAAAGAAATCTGGCAAGTTCATGCGCGGCCACGTTGGCATGCTTAGAATAGCGTACCTTAAGTGTGCTAAAAGCTGCATGCTTTTTCATTGCTTCATGCATGTGTTATGTTTCATGATGCAGTCCATGACCGCGAAGGTTGTTTGGAAAGAAGCAGCCGCAGGCGTGATACTAACAGACGTGTCGAGATTTAGAGGGGGCGCGGCAATGAAAAGTGTTTTCGTTATTTATGCACGCGATATGAAACTAAATTTGGTGCAAATATGAAATAGCTACGCTAGTTTCAGTAATGTCTTTTATTTTTAGCTATACCTGGTGCAGTTCTTAGGTAATTATAATTAACACCCTCGTCGAGTCACCTCAAGGTCTTAAATAATTGAGTAGAAAGTGCGCAAATTTTTTATGCCAGCATGTTCTCAAAGCCCTGTTCTGCATATGACGCTATTACTTCTTTTTTTAGATGATCATGTACTTATGCATGCATAGTTACGTGAAAACGTTTCTTACAAAAATAACGAACATAATACTGCACGTGTAGGAAAAAAATTCGAGATATAAATTACACTCCTCAACGTCTCAGGAATTGTTTGCAACAAATAGAATCATTCTATTTTCATGCGTTACGAAATTACGAAGGTGTGAGTGATGTCAATCGCAGAAAATGTGAAAGGTCAGAAAACCAACCTTAACGTTTACTTCCTCGTTTTTGGCCTCTTCGCTTGCGCTTTGGTCAAAGAAATGCGGCCCTGAACTCAAAGAAAGCCTCAAAGAAATTACCTCACAATTTTCGACGACCACTCATCTCGAAAGCGTACTTTATAAATTTCTACTGAATATTAAGCTATAATTTTTCGTCACGAAACAGAACACCCCAGGGCTAAGAAAGAAAATATTTCCTGAAATCAAAAATTTTCACCAAATCGACCAGTTTAACAAGGGGAGAAGTCGGCCTGCCTGGTGCGTGATCCTGCGGATAAAAACAGCGTTTAAGCGGGACAGCTAGAGGAGAATGGGGACACGACGCTGTCCCCGGGCCACTTTTCGCACAGCACGACACCTACGTATGTCAGCAGACGGTGAGCGCACGTCTGCTCCACCGAAAGAACGCCAGCACATCCTCTCACTACTGTCCCGAAGTAAAATTATTCTGGCTAGAGCAGAGTGTCGAAAATTTCCTACTTTATTCAATGCCTAGCGTAGAAATCAACGCCAGAAACGCTTTCTGTTTACTACTAACCATATATACAATACAAAGTGGCGATCTATTTCTCTGAATACGCCGCACGTGGCCAACGCGAGCTGATGTACTTCAAGAAATTACTAAGCTGTAAACATCAACCATTGCTGTGATTCACAGAAACTGAAAATGCGCCTACAAGCCTTGAAAACCCGTGCTCAACGCCTTTCCGCAACGACACTTCCTGGCCTTTTGCCTACCACGAGCCCGCTAGCGACTGCAGCGCCACCTCGTTTGTTTACAAACATGCAGGAGGTCTATAAACTTCCCGAAGTGCTCGCGCACCAGTGATGCCAACCCTAGGGATTTATCCCTAGATCGAGATTTTCTCTTTGCTTTAGGGATTTAGCATCTTTTTGTGAAATCTGGGGATTTTGAAGCCTTATAAATCGTATCTGATTATAGTGACTTTCAAACAGAAAAAACAATGGAAAATCCTGGTTACTCCTCCTCTATTTTGGTGTTGTGCCAAGCCGATAGATGGCGACACCAGTTCTGCAGCGCGAAATAATCGGCTGCTGCACAGAGAGGAGAAACGAAACCATATGACTTTCAAACTGTTGAATCGTGCGTGTCATCACTGCCGCTACGAGTGACTGCTGCTCTACGAAAGAAAAAAGTTGAGTTTTGACTTGTATTGTCTGGATCAACGCGCTACGTTTACACTCACCGCGTACCTTATCCGTTCAAACGTGCTGCATGTCAGATGGCAACTTCTGGACCGGGAGACTTTGAGGAAGGTGAGCCAAGCAAAAAGAAAGCGAAAGTATACGACCAAAAATATTTGACAAAATGGGAGGCGGATCCAAAGTACAGAGGCTGGTTATCAGCCAGTAAAAAAGGGCCCTTTTTCTTTTCCTGCAAAGCATGCAGATCCGATTACAAACGGGGAAAATCCGAAATCGACCGCCACCTTGCGAGCTCCAAACACAAAAAAAGCGCTTCGAGCTTGCAATCGACCCGCGCGCTGACATCCATGCCTTCAATAAGTGGGCAAACTCAAGTAGACAAATCTGTCAAAGAGGCTGAAATAAGACTTGCGGCGTTTATCACGGAACACAATCTACCCTTTAATGCCATGGGGCATTTAGTTGATGTCAAAGCGTCGTGTGACGACTCGCAGATTGCAAAAAACTTAAGTTGCCGCCGGACGAAGTGCGCTGCCATCATAAAGAATGTACTTGGAGAGGAGAGTCGCGAAGAGCTCTGTGAGCTTTTGCGCAAACAGAAGTTCTCCCTTCTAGTCGACGAATCCACTGGCAAGGCAACGGTGAAGCATCTGTCCCTCGTCGCCCGAGTAATGAACGTCGACGGTGGCATAATGGATGCGTTTTTGGACTTAGTACCACTCAGTGATGCGACTGCCAGCTCTCTCTACACTAGCCTGAAGGCAGTGTTCAGTGCTGCGGAAATTCCGCACGACAAAAATTTGATTGGTTTTGCGGCCGACGGAGCGAACGTGATGATGAGTGCACATCATTCCGTCGCGTCGCTTCTACAGGCAGAAATTCCAGGACTCTTCATTATGAAGTGCGTTGGTCATTCGTTCCATCTGTGTGCCTCGTATGCATGTAAAACACTTCCGAGAGGAGTTGAGGATCTGGCATGCGATGTTTCCAACTACTTTTTGTCGCCGAAGCAGACATCTGCCTTCCAAGAATTCCAGAAGCTTGCAGAGGTGAAACCACACAAGCTGTTGCAACCAAGCCAAACAAGGTGGCTGTCTCTACAAGTTGTTGTGACACGCTTACTTGAGCAGATGCCTGCCCTGATTTTGTTTTTCAAAAAAGCCACCACTGACGACCGCCTGCTTGCTGCAGAAGCCATTCTGGAAAAACTGATTGACCCGTCAACGAAACTCTACCTCGAGTTCCTTCAGTATGTCCTGAATTTTTTCACTAACCTAAATAAGGAAATGCAGTCGGAAGAAACCAGAATCCACTTGGTCCATGAAAACGTTTCGGCCATGCTGAAATGCATACTCGAATGCTACATCAAGCGGGACTACTTGGAGGCCACAGCGTTGTCCGATGTGCGGTACAAAGACCCAGCCAAGTGCCTGCCATTGGAAGAAATTTACCTCGGAGCAAAGCCAACTGCCGCACTAGCCGGTAACATGCACGGCTTAAACGATAATCAGGTTCACAACTTTCGGCTGCGGTGTTTAGAGTTTTTTATTGAAGCAGCTCATCAGATCTACCTGCGGTTCCCCCTAAAAAGTGAACAGATGAAAAACCTTCGAGTCATAGAGCCGAAAGTTGTCCTGGGAAAGACAGTGCCATCAATCGCGTCGCTTGCGGTCTCCTTTCCTCTGATAGTGAAAGAAAACGAATTGAATGAACTGGACAGGGAATGGCGACTTCTCCGCAACATGGAGCTGAGCGACTACGCTGACTTGACTGCAAGCCAGTTCTGGCACAAAGTGTCTCAAATGAAAAAAAGGAGACGGTTCACAAGAGTACCCCTTGCTGTCAAGTGTCATGAAGAACCTTTTGTGCCTGCCACACTCCAGCGCCGCTGTCGAACGCGTGTTTTCGCAAGTCAACTTGCTGAAAACAAAGCAGAGAAACAGATTGTCAACAGAAGCATTGTGCGGTTTGCTGCACGCAAAAAGAGCCTTGATGGACAGCTGCTGTTACAAGTTCAAGATCACTCCTCCTCATTTGAAGAGGATGAACAAAGATATGTACGATGATTAAGACTTTAAGATTGTGTGCGTGTCTCATTCCTTGTTCGTGTGCCATATAATAATTCTAGAGAGTTAAGAAAGATATGTCTCAAAGCGTCAGCATCGACACTGCACGCGCGTTTACGTTATTTCTGAATACAGTATCATTTGCATCGTACGTGTTTTTATGTTATTGAAGAAAGTGCTTCGATCTGTGCAGCTTTTTTTTTTAAAAGAAAAGCATTCTCCACGTTTGCCAGACCGCTTCGTTTCAACGTGCTGCTCAATTCCAAAACAACATATATATTCTCAGTTTTAAGAAACCATTTTCTGATTTTGTAATTACCAACTCTACGTCTGAATCACTGCTATATAACTAGCAAGACTACATTTTTTAGGATGTCAAGTTCTCGTGATGTCATTTCTTAGTCGCTCCAACTACTGTTTGACGATCTTTGATTGAAACTTTGATAAATAAAGTACTGGGCGGTGAGGTACGCCATTTCACCGCTTCTGAGTGTTCTGTTTGAGGCGGGAAGGGGACTTTCACGAAGTCAAACGTGTTCGTCTTTCTGTCTGCATCTTAAAAAGACTGTTAATGTTGTCTGAACAAAATACTTTGATGCATTAAGGGGGCTTAGCAAACAATGCAAGCTCTTTCAACTTGGGATCAACTCCATTCTATTTACAAAGGGCTGCAAGGGTTCTTTGCGCGTAAAGATGAGCCTGCTGAAGGAGCAGCTCAAAAGGCGATGCAGTGAAACAGGAGTCGTTTGCTCGAATTTTACTTCAGATAGAGGGGGTGTCAGGAGAGCGTCGCTGACTCCCCCTTTATCTGGTGGTGCCTTCTGTGGACCTTCTATGCATGGCAACTCTACAAAAAATTAGGAAAAAAGCTACAGTTGCGGCTAACACACATTTATTTATCTCTGATAAAATGTACAAGACATGGCATAAAGCGTGAACTGCGTTGAGACTTTGTTAAAGCTGTAATCGCCACATTAACAAGTAAACAACTAAAAGCTAGGGATTTTTCTTCAATCTAGAGATTTTTGGGGATTCATTTTAGGGATAAAACGTTGACCTGAGTTGGCATCACTGTCGCGCACAGTCGGAAGTCAACTTCTGAGCCGCACGGTCCACCGCGGGCGTCAACTTTGTCTTGACGTATTTCTGCCAAGTTTTCGAATGGAGACCGCGGTGCGATATATTCATCACCGAAAATATATCATTCAACGCGGCACGCTGGTTACCTGTTAACTGCATTGCGCGCGCGGCGAGAATGTTCACCACGAACGGGCTCACTGTCTGGTCGGTCTCCACACGCGGCGAACTCCATCGAGATGACACGTCGCCACAGTTCTCGCATGTCAGGGTCAATTTAACGGCGAGGCCATACTCTGTCAGATTTTTCAATCAACACGTCGCCGTTGCATACTTTGCACTTCACTGACGACAGCATCTCGTTCACCAAGCGCAAGCTGACGATGGAGAAGGTGTCGCCAGGTGGGGCAGTTGCGGCGTCTCCCATTGCACCGAAGAATGCTGCCTTTCGCTCTGTTGCTGCCGCCATCTCCTGAAGTTTCTCCTGGGCTTTTTTGTCCCTTCTATCCGCTGGCGGAGGCGTACCCACGGTGCCTGTGGTGTCCGCGGTGCTCGAGGTGACCGTGGCGCTCTTCTTGAGGTTGTTAATGAGCGATTTTTTCCTCTTTTTTCCATATCTGTGCGTCGTGCTGAACTTTGGCGCCGGCGTTGACATCGTCTCGAGATGCACCAGCGAACACACCACAAAATGGCTACCGCTTGGGCTCAACCACGGAGCAGGAACTGCGCGAAATTTAAAACAAAAAGCAGCTCTTCCAAACGAGACCAAGATGGCCGCGATCGCTGCAGTGAAACGATAATAGCACGTCTCGGAAAAAGCCCCGTTATTGCGCGAAAATTTGCCAAGAGCGAGCTCGGATCGAAGTTTTATACTCCTTTTACAGCCCAAATATTGGCTCTAGAGATTAGAAAATTCACAGGGTGGTAGAGAAACAGCTGCAGATTTCGAAAATTACATTTTTGAAAAATCGATTTTTGTCGCGATTTTTTCGCCTCTAAGAGCCGTCTCCCCCCTTAATACAGTTGAAAAGCAGGAACACCCATTTGCTGTGCTATGTCAAAGCGGTTTAAACAATCCCAGGCAGCCGATATTAATCTGGAACTTTAGACTATGGTGTCTGCCATAGTCTGTGATCCGCTTTGGGACATAACACCCTACGCACCGTACTTCTACTACATGGTTTGCGATAACATCCCTGCTCTCAACAACTTCGTGTCGGCTTCCTCTCCCACCTACCAATCAGCCAGTTAAAATGTCAGTTTTAATGAAGAAAGCAAAAAAAACTTGGGGGTGTTCTTAACAACATTCTCAAAAGAAGAAAATGTGACAGCATTTAGGTTGCCAGCTGTGTGGTCTATAATGAGCGTGTAATTTCATCTTGTCATTTCCCTGCCAAAACTCGAGCCGGTACTAGTTCCGTTGCCCTTGTATGGTATGCATATTTGGTATGCCCTTGTATGGTATGCCTTCTAGAATATTTGAGTATCTTTCACTGGATTATCCTATGGGATTATATTAGTCCGACCCATTAATTGTAAGTGGTGCAGTGCAAAACTGACGAAAGACGAAGATAAGACCGCACGGATGAGCGCAACTGAAAGTTTATTGGAAAAGACATGGAAAATTAACACTTAATCTACAGCGCGGAGTCCACGCACTTCCCGAACAAGAAACAGAATGTGTTACTGATGGGAATCCACTTACATAATTTCACAGTCATGAATAAGGACAGAAGTAATGCTCACGCACGTGTGTCACTCTCACAGATGTCACTCGTTAAGTGATCTAATCCACCATAATCCACGCACCAATCCCAACTAATCCGCATTAATCTACTTTCTGGGGTGGACCTTCTTTCCAAATTTTAGGGGTCCTAGGATTTTTCAAATTTGGCGGTTCCCTATGATTGGTTCACTGGTGGTGGTCAGGTGATGTTGACTTCACAATGCTCTCAATCGCATTCATAGATCATGGGGGAACCATCATAATGGCGCAGTCCTCATCACTGGTGCAATGGTGCAGCAGTTGAGCGATGTGTCACTGCCCCAACAGGTGGCTGTTTCAAACATAGCCACCGGTGGGGCTTGTGAGACCAAGGTTGCTCTTCCTGAGCTCTCACAAGGCTCATGCCCATCACCATGATGGGCAGGTGACAATCGCATTGAATTTATTCGAATTAGTTTCATTGCCATGTGCCACACGGGTCAAGTAGCTCACAACCTGGTGGCCAGAATGACATCTGCCATGGTGGGCTTGTCATGACTTCGCAAGGTCTCGTTACCTCTCTTGATCAATCATTAACTTCCACCTGCCACAGTGGGGAGGTTACGATGATGCCATAATGTCACGTGACCTCTCTCGACCAATCAAGGAATTTTGTGACACAGAACCTGGTAATTTTGTCAGACAACTTAAATGCTGCCATATTAAAAAAAAAAGCATACGAAATGTTGACAGACAGCCAGGCCTGCTAACAGTGGTATCCCTTTTGCACCACCCTGGTGAGGATGGCAGGAGACTCACCTCTGTAAGTCACAGGCCACCGCAGCTGTAGCCTGTGGGTGCGTGTCATTGCTTGTCGTGCTTGCTACGGACCACATTGCTCTACTTATTCTTTTACGCCCCCCTCATCCCTCTCCCCAGGGTAGCCAAGCGGAACATTTTACTGGTTAACCTCCCTGCCTTTCCTCTGCTCTCTCACCTCTGGCAGGAGGGGAACCTGGATGAGGTGCTTGAAGTACTGCAGGTTCACCGAGTTCAGGTAGAATTGCTGCAGCCTGAAACACGCACATGTAGCTCTTGAGCATATGCACTGCTATTGGGAATGTAAGGGAAAAGTGATTGGGTTTTTTCTTCTATGAGACGACTATTTCTTGGCGCTGGTTCATGGCAGGACTCCCTTGGGATTTCCTGCTTGAAGAAAGTGGTTTGGGATTTTGGCACCCGCTTATGTTGGCAACACGCAGTTGGCTGTAATTTGGTAGCGACGCCAACGCTAGCAGACGACCAAGCCTGCACTCAACCATTCGTTTTGGAAGCAGTCACTGCCAAGCTGCACTTGAACTGACGCTGCATGCTCGCGGCAGTGCCGCGGAACTCCACAGAATTGGTACAGCGAGTGCAGCCAAATTGAAGAGACCCTAACAAAGGTGTGTCAGACAACATGAGCTCATGCCACATGTACCAATGAAATTATCTTTGGCACCTTTATTCTTGTAAGCATGCTTGATAGTTTGGGAAATGAGTGTCACAAAAAATCAAAGAAAGGAGAAAGAGATGGCAAAGCAAAATTTAAAACAATGATACAAGACAGTCACCATCCTTATATTTTAAAAAATGCTGTTGAAGCCTAAGCCAAGTCATACATGACCAGTGCATGAATTTCTATAGGGCCCAATAAAATACTCAAACTCAACAACATACACTCTGTTAAAACAGTCTTTTGATCTGACCCATGGTCTTGGAGAGTTTCGTAGCTTGCACAGCAGAAGCAAATGTTTAAGCATGTCGAACTCAATAAAATATACGATTTGCATAAGTGCGAGTTCCTGTCCACAAAATTCAGTGCTGCTTCCCTCCAGCTATCCTGATCTAGTGTCCTGCTGTAAGCAACCTAAACCTTTCTTCCCGTTTCCTTACTCATGAGCGAGCAATACGAGCAATATGACAGGCACTACACGCAGAGAATGCCATGAGCTAAACATACTGCAACAGCGCGAAACACAGAGACAAAGAACGAAGCAAGACAAACGTGGACAAATGTGGAGTTCACAACTGGTAGCCAGGTGCAGGAAGTGGTAAAGGAATACGTCTCCTTAGGGCAGGTAGTGACCGCTGATCCGGATCACGAGAGGGAAATAACTAGAGGATAAGATTGGGGTGGAGCGCATATGGCAGGTTCTCGCAGATCACGAGTGGCAGTTTACCAATTTCCCTCAAGAGAAAAGTGTACAACAGCTTTATCCTACCGGTACTCACCTACGGGGCAGAAACGTGGAGGCTAACGAAAAGGGTTCAGCTTAAGTTAAGGACAACGCAGCGAGCCATGGAAAGAAAAATGACAGGTGCAACGTTAAGAGACCGGAAGCGGGTAGAGTGGGTGAGAGAACAAATGCGGGTTAATGACATCCTAGTCGAAATCAGGAGGAAGAAATGGGCTTGGGCAGGGCATGTAATGCGAAGGCAAGATAACCACTGGTCCTTAAGGGTAACAGAGTGGATTCCAAGAGAAATTAAGCATAGCAGGGGGTGGCAGAAGGTTAGGTGGGCGGATGAGAATAGGAAGTTCGCAGGCATAGGGTGGACACGGCTGGCGAAGGACAAGGTTAATTGGAGAGGCATGGAAGAGGCCTTTGCACTGCAGTCGGTACAGGCAGGCTGATGATGATGACGTTCTTTGACACTGTTGCAGTATGAATTCTAACCACCTAGCCCAGCATTTTCTCCTCCAGAACTAAGCATTCATTATCAATTTTCTAGACAAGCATTTAATCAATCACACCACAAAAAATGTGCGGTTACTTCTTACCCAAGAGCAGACGGCATGTCTGATTCATAACAGCCAAAAAAGTTCAGTTTGCATTGTAGATTACTGACTGCAGCCAGAGAAAACAGAAAAACTGAAGCGTGAAAAAGGTACTCAACAGTTTGAACTGCTTGAGGAAGCGCTCTCTGTGGCCCGAGAGGGTGTCGGCTGGCAGGGCTGCAAATGACAAGAGAAAAGCAGTGGCGACAAGGTTCAAAGGTCAAAAGTAAACTATGATGTACAGTGTATTCCATTCTGTTCTGTTCTCTATGCTGTTGTCATAAAATATGCAACATGGCCTGGGCAGGCGAGAGCTCGCAGATAGAGAGATAACTGGGCAAGTTTGTATGCTCTCATACTGCAGATTTAGATGATGCAAGAGGGAGCTGGGGCCACTTACCGGCGTGCAGCTTGAAGAGGACCTTGACTGTGTAGTCATACAGCTGGCTCGAGTCCTGTATGCAGGGAATGAGGGGTGCCAGGCGGCACTGGCCCGAGTTGGTCATGGAATTGGAGCGTGCCATGTCTAGGGACCCAAACACTGCACAGAGGGCATGTGTGTATGCGGATGCATGGCAGCAGATGCACTGCCCCAAGAAAGAACAGGGCCACAACCACACATAGGCAGTGCACGTGCGGTTTCTTTGCCAGGCGGAGGAAATTGGGGACTTGATCGTGATTTTTGCAGCACTGCAGTCGCCTTGTCGCGCAGATAAAATATGCTAGTTTTTTTTTTTCAAGAGTGGTAATCTGTCGGTCTACTGCAGCTTATTGTGCCTGTTAATATTTCCCTTTGGCATCCCTTTAAAGAGCACTACAGTAAAAGATAGCTAGTTCAAACTTCAAGGGACCGGAAAAAAAGGTTCTAATTATCCAAAAGTTTTAATTATCGAATGACCCAGAAAAATCTAATAAGAACAGCTTGCACCACGGTAAATTTCTTTCGTGAAAGACTGGGCAATGGTTGCTTGCATTAGAGATGAGAATGGTGCGACAATGACTATTCTCAGCAGTAGAGCTCCACCGTTATTGCATTGCACACCTCACAAGTGGCAGCGTTGCGTGTGAAGAGGCTTCAACACACAAACTGCAAACTGTGAACAGCTCAGGACATTCGTGCAGTTTTGGCGCACTCCAAGAACACAACCACATGCACGGAAATGCTAAACGGTGCAAAAGTGGCAAGAAAAAAAAATGTAGAAAAGGCTAGCGATGCGCTAATCTGCATCGGAAATGGTGCACAGCTCGGCTCTGTTGGCTGGCTGACGTGGGCTGGCGTGAAGCTCAGGAAAGTGAAACCGAAACTATGAGGTGTGACCGTTCTTTGAGATGAGGCCGTATGTTTGTAGCCACGCTTGTCGTTGCGCGCGCATCAGAGGTGGGAGAGCAACTGTGCACCACGGAATTCAGGTTGAAGTAGGGACATTTGGATGACCACTCGCCATGCCTATCATATCTGGACACAGCCTCCCTTCAGAAGCCCATTCGAATTAACCAGTGCGAGACCCCGAACACCTGAATTAACAAGCATACGATGTCGTAGAGCTATATGGGCAGTGACCGGGTCCGCGCTGGCGGTTCGAATTATCCAGATCTTTGAATTATCAAGCTTTTACTCTAACAGTTCCTCCATTTCATCTTGCTCAATCACAGCGCACCGGAGGCTTTGAACACATCAAATACTTAGTCCTACTCTTCAATGACTAAACTGTCTGGGTTGGAACCTGGTTCAAACTGGTACCATATAAATTTCTAAGCACCACACAAGCATCCACAGCATACCTACATGATACTAATAACTACATGATACTAATAACAATGACACCAACAAATAACCACTTCACGTACCTGCCTGCTGCAAAGCCAGTATCTCATCCATGTAGTCAAACATCTCGCATGTCAGCTGAAAGCTGGTCAGAAAAAAAAAAAGAAAGAAAGATGCAGTTTAGTAACACCCAGGTGCTAGTAGCTTGGAATCCACAAAAATTTCTTCCTAGCATCCACAACTTTTGACAGCAATTCTATGCTTTTAAGAAATTGGGAGGGTGTATACACACTCATGTTTCGCAAACTATGAACAAAAAAAAACAAAACAAAACAAAAACGAGATTTGTGAATATGATAAAACACGACAATGCACGCTTACATGTGGCACTACCAGGATCCCAACTCAACTCCAACACAGTAATAATATGCATGTCAAATGATAACATTGTCAACATTGTCAACATTCTCAACATTGTCGAATGATAAGCTTACATTCAAACTTGGGCCATTTATACGAATGGGCAGGTGTTCTAAGGTCTGAATGCCAATACGGACTGAGTGAATTACTTCAGATGTTTATGGCAAGTTCAGTATCACAGATTTCTGAGGTGATTATCAAAGATTTCTGAGCTGTTGCTGAGGTAATAGTTAAGCATGTGCCAAAGGGAATCCATTGAAATGTCATGCGCAAATTCAAACTACAGAATATGCAGATGAAAGTGCACTCTTGCATAAGAATGCAATTCACTTCTCTCATTAGGTTTTAAGTGAAAGAGTTATTCAAGATTCTCCTTTCATATGTCATACACAAAGCGTGTCAAAAGACATTTCCTCCTGGGCAAGAAAACTGTTGCTTTCCATGCCTGATGCTCGGTAAAAAATGGTCATTCTGTAAAGCATTCAGAGCTTAGTGCACACTGTACTGCAAGTATTGTTATTAATACATATGATTGCCCCATTACTCACAGCTATTTCCACTCCGAAATTCATTCTCTCATTTCAAGTTCATGCCTTTGGAAGCAACATTTTCCCGCAACAAGACAGATTCTTGTAGAAACACTGCCACTTGAAATCAGTAAGTATACCACAAATTTGGTTTAAGGAAGGAGCACTTACAAAACATTGACGTCCCCTTCCCCGATGTCATCCAGGGCTTCATCTGTCACTGTCAGGTTGCCTGGAAACTTTGGATTCTGCATAGCAGAAGAATATGCAGGACTTGAAAGTCAACTCCAATCACCTTCAGGTTCAGAACAAGATCTCGCACTAAAGAAATACCAATGGTCATTGATTATAGTACACCCATAATCTATGCTGCAACCATATCACAAAAGCTGACAGTGCATGCCATGAACAGCCGACTGGTATTGACATGTGTTGATAAACACGTGACGTTTAAGTGGATATGACAATACAGCTTTGCTCTGTGCTCAAATCAGTCACTAAATGCCATACCCTACAACTCACCCCCCCCCCCCCCCCCCCTCCCCCCTGCTCATTCACTAGTGACGTCTGTTACTGCTGTCCCGATGACTACACTTTCACTACCAACATGACCCACAAAACGGACCACAGAAACCACAGAAACGGCAAACATTAAAATCAATTTCAGGCACGATGAAAACATGTACAGGTACAAGAGAAAAACGTGGAGGCGCGGATAAACGTAAATGGAGCATGCTTTTCCATTCTACTCTTGCCTTCCCTTCTGGAAATGATGAAATATTGTTTGTCCATGAGAAAGAGCACTAAAGCACACCAGCAGCATGCATATACCATTGCTAGAAATTTCAAATGAAGCAACGCATGAAAAATATTAGAAGGCAACTAACTGCATGCTCCGTTTCCTTTTGTCCACATCTGTACAGTATAAGCTTCATTAAAATATGATAACCTCAAGAAACCCAGGAGCAGCCCTTCAACGAATCATCAGTTGTTTTGTCTTCACATTACATGCCCTACCCAAGCCTACTTCTTGATTTCGACTAGGATGTCATTATCCCGCCTTTGTTCCGCCACCCACTCTGCCCGCTTCCGGTCTTTTAACATTACACCTATCATTTTTCTTTCCATAGCTTGCTGCGTTGTCCTTAACTTAAGCTAAACTTTTCGTTAGCCTCCATGTTTCTGCCCCACAGGTGAGTACTGGTAAGATACGGCTGTTATATGCTTTTCTCTTGAGGGACATTGGTAAACTGCCATTAATTATCCAAGAGTATGTGCCAAATGCTTTACACTCCAATCTTACTCTTCCAGTTATTACACTCCTGTGCCCTGGATCTGCAGTCACTACCTGCCCTAAGAAATGTTTTTTTTACCACTTCCAGCACCTTGCTGCCGATCATAAACTGCTATTACCTTCTGAGACTGTTGAACATTACTTAAGTTTGCTGCATATTAATTCTTAGATGACTCAGCGTGCTGCTCTGCCTGTCTAGGTCCTCGATCATGCTTTGCAGTTCACCTGAGCTACTTAGCAAGGCAATGTAATCAGCAAATTGGAGACTACCATATTTAATTGCATAATTTGTGCGCTTCCTCTTTTCATTAAGACTTCAAAAAGGGGGTGCGCACATTACGCAAAAATTTCCTGAACATGTCCTGAAAAAAGTCTGTAAAGGTCATAACTCACAAAATATACTTTATATTGCCGCCTATAAGAAGACCCTCTTCTCTCAGCCCTCAATGGCCAAAGAAGTTGACTTCAAATGTAAGATGCATTCCACTCCCACCCAGCCCCACGTTATGTAGTTCCGCACGGGTTAGGGCAAATAGCCCCATTATCACTGGCTTCCTGCTAAGGGTTGCTAAACAAATGTTTTTGCACCACCACCACCGCACGGGATGGCATGATGGCGCGTGCGCAGTACAAAACAATAGACACGCAACAACACAATCGCGAAGCCAGCAATGGGAGGTGAAGGAGATAACGGCTGATAAAATGGCGCCCTCGTGTGCGGCCTCGGCTGACTAGCTGCAAACTGAACACTTCGGTAGTTTCTGATTCGGGCGCGTGCGCAACTGTTCGTTCGGAAAAGTGACCGCCACCGCGAGCGAGCCAGGTAGACTGCGTACAATTCGTGTCCTTGCCACTCGCAACCACACAGGGCGACGCGGCCGCGCCGATCTTTTCCCAAGCCTGCCTTGCACACACCCACGTACGTGCTTGTGTTCTGGCGCAGCAGTGAGTGCAAATATGCATGTAGTACTTTTTTTTTGCAAAAATCCGGGTAAAATTTTGCGGATTATGCGTGGGCGCAAATTATGCGGGTAAATACGGTATACTAAGGTACCCTTTATTAAATTTTATCCCCAACTCTTCCCAATGCAGTTCTCCGAATACCTCCTGTAAGCATGCGATGAGTAGTAAAGGAAAAATCGTGTATTCCTGTCTGCACCCTTCTTGCCAGCAACAACACTACTTGTGAGAAGTGACGTGCAGTAAAGGTCACGGGCAACAATGGCAGGCCACACATGAACACAACACCAGCAGCAGTGCGATAATCATAAGCTCAAGGCAGCCACACAATCAGATGTCAGGTCTGCTACGTGGCCAGTTAAAATGAATCACTGTACAAATTAAAGCATTCAAATTAGCGGGCATCTTATCTAATTGAAATGCACATCATCTCGCCGGGAATACCAATGAACAAGTTCTAATGAGCTGGAAGTTGAAGTTGAACAGGTTTGAATTATCATAATCACACTGCGGCCAGATCAAGTGACAACTCTTTGACAAAGACCTTGGAACACACTTGAATGCAGCAGAGCACCAAAACCAGGCACGGATGGGCTCACCCTATAGTGAAAATTGAGCTTGGCTACGATGAGACGGCAGTAGCACTGGATCAGCTTTCCATAGCCTTCTTTCAGCAGGCCCTGCACAAAATTGCGAGTGCGAAACAAGAACCAATGTCACTAGTGTTCTCACCTGCTAAAAAAAAATGCAAGTGTTTAAAAAGAAACGCACTCCCTGCATTTCTAAGTAGACATGGTCAGAACAAGCATGCAGTGTAAGGTTTTAACCTGCAACAACCCACTTGCTACATTGTATGCAACTGTTTTAATGCAATAAACAACCGAAAGTACAAAACAGCAGTGAGACACGAAGTAATGTAATGCTTGTTCTGTCCGAAAATGAAAGCATGCCTGCAACTGAATGATGGAATTAAAACCCTTGATACATGAAACACAAATTAGCGATGGCACCTCCTCTACACTACACTAGGTGTCTACATTAGGTGCCTACTATAAAATAAACAATCCAGTTTGACATACAAAAAAAAGTTTGGTAGTAATGACACCTTTGAAAGAGCAACCTTTTTTTAGTTTTATAAACTACTCATCAATTATTAAGAAATTGCATAATGCATATTTTGTTTAATGAGCAGAAAGAATAAAGTTCTCTTTCATTCTAGCTGAAGCTTGCACAGGACTACACATTATTTGCAGTGCACTATTTTCAGTGCTACAAGTTCAAATAAGGAGCCGAGGTAATGGTTCAAACACTGAGAAAACATCTAGAATTAAGTGTAGAAGACACACACATGACAAACATTTTACTGCAGAGTAACAATCAATACTGGAAGCAAAGCACTTTTCAGTTCTTACCTGCGCACTTTTCTTCACAATGGGAGAAATGAAGCAATAAACAAGTGCACACACCGTCATGAGATGCTACAAAGATATTAGTTGGTGAACTATGAACACACAGCTTTCTGGTATTTCTATTATTAGTATTAAAGGAAGCATGAAATTATATTTACTGAGGTTAAGAAAACCGCACAGGTGGTTGGTATTCCACCACTCATCCCTGCACTGCAGAAACTTTAAGCTAGCTTCATTAGAACCGAAGAAAACAGTGATTAAAAATGCTGCTCCTTCTATTCTCATAACTCATAGATGCCAATGCGACCAAAAAAAAGAAAGAAAACAGGTTGGGACTGTGCCCCGCCATGCCCTATCCTGCCCACATCACTTGGGCATGCCCAATGACAGGGATTGTCTAGAATGCCCATTCATGTCATCGGGGTAGAGGCGGCTAAGAACGCACGACGAGATGTTGCCCTAATCGGTTGCGAGCAGCAATTTTCAAATATAACGTTTGTAAATATAGGGTTCACAGAGCACTTTTAAATTTGACAAAAAAGCTCACAACGGCCACCTCTACAGCTTTGTTGCACCAAGATCCTTCAGAGTCCCTTTGAACCCATGGAGGTAATGCTCATGTGAAGCTACCCGCATGTAACATTCCCTATTTACCATTTCTTCCTGCCTCACACACAAGAACGAAAAAGAACCATACATGGTCCAAGATAACAGTACTGCATCAAACTCACCCAGAGTTTTCCGTACTCCAGGAATGTCTGGCGATAGCGAAGGGAGTCAGGAATCACCTGTGCAAGAAAATAAGGATGATCAGAAAAAGATGAAAAGATGCCATTTATTACGAGAGCAAAAAAACCTGAGCAAGTTTTCAGAGCCCAGCGGACAAGGCCACAGCATGGTGAAACAAACACTTAAAGCTCAGACAACCATACTGGCTTTTTTCACGCATGCAAATGCATTAAAAAAACATGGCAACAAATAAGTGACTTTGCTGCCAAGACGAATGAGCGACCAGAGAATCAAAATTTTCACAATTCCTGTTTACAGAGCCACATTTAAGGGGAGGGCACACTCTGTTTCCACATGCTCCCCCTGCCTCCCCAAGCCATTGAAATGAGACTTCTAGCTGTACTACTGCCTGTTTTCAAAAGTTTTTTGATGATGGCGACACATAAGCATCTTGGCAGATAGTGGGTCCTAAAGAGAGGACCTGGCACTGTTCAACCTAACTAGCTGCCATCCTAGACCCCCAAAACTCAACCTGAGTGATGACCTGGAGCTGACTTGCAGTGAAGTCGTCAAAAAAACTGCGATGAAACTATAACCCCAACCTTTATGCCAAGCTAGAATCAAAGTCACAAGTCAGTATCTAAAGCCCACCAGGCAAGGACAGCCTTTTTTGACTAGCCAAAAGTGGTTCGGAACAAAGAATTGCCTTCTAGTGCTATGGGTTACAGAAACTGCAGCCCGAAAGAGGTTCCTTGGAAAAAGAAGGGCAGTTGTGGATGAAGAACGCACCCGGTGGTAGCCTTCCCGCAGCAGCTTGTGCACGACGTGGCAGCATTTCCAGCACACAATGGGGTTCTCCTGCAGGGGCAGCTTCATTACCAGGCTCCAGAAGGTGTGCGCCCCCTTCTCGTGGAACGTGCCTATTATCAGGCCTGGCCATCACCACCACCAAAACGTTCAGGAAATACAAGAGATACAATGTGGCCATCGGCACTGCTCTACTCCACTTACTCGAGCCAGAAGGAGTCAGCTTTGCTCCTAAGCGTTCAATACAGACGTGAACAGCACTTTACAGCCATAAAATGTACTTACAGTGGCACCCTTCCATAAAAACTCTGACCTATTTTGTGCACACAAAGGCATGTGTACTCATGCATGGACTCAAGGAAGAACCACCACTTGAAACACCTTGCAACCAACCATTAAAGGGGCTCTGAAACGCCTTCCGAGGAGAGCACATTAACTCACCTAATCACTGCACTGTGTTGCCATGAAAAACGGAGCCAAATAATACTCTTCTACGCGCAGCAGATGACCCACAATCACGCGTCAAAGTTGGCGAGCCCTTTACGGCGACTTTTTTATGCTCGCTCCCTCCTCCGTACCCCGCATCTGCGTAGACAAGGTGAGAGGTGGTGATTGGTTAGATTCTTGCAGACATCAGGCAGCTACCGTGGCCGCGGCCAATAAGCCGCTTAGCTCCGGCGGGTCGGGAAGCTCCGCCCCCAGAGGGGGGGTCGGCGAACGAGCGCCTACCTTAAAGTGTGCAAAAAGTCACGAGAGGAAAGGGAAAGGCGCGAAGACGCTGAAATTCAAATTTTAACTACAGATAACTCAGCTTCTACAAAGCGCATTGAAACAATCCTTGCTGGACACTATTCGTGAAGCGGCGTGCTTCAATATCCCAGGCATGCCGCAAATTTATTAGAGCCCCCTTCACAGCCCCTTTAAGTATCTTATTACATAGAGCAGACTCTCCGTGCGCTGAAAATCTGAACTGGACATGTCTTACGGGTTGAAATGATGAATGTGCCACATCTATTTTCAAAAACAAACTAACTCAGTGAATGAAAATGGTGTCACCTGTAAGCAGCTGGACGAAGGACAATGTGCGCTGTTCAAATAAGGAAAAATGTAGCACATGGTAAACCTGCGGAAGGCTATCTCACAGTTTGTGCCGAGTACACGTCTGTGGCACAAAGTTCACATGAGAAGTGAAAAATTGGGAGCAGATGGTGCAACAGAATCTCGAAAAAAGAAAAAAGAAAAAAAAAACAGTGACACAGTCAAGCGAAAGAGGATACTCCTGACATGTTTCTCTTTCACTGGGCATTCCTGTGAGTTGATGGCCTTGCTGATGCTGACGGCCTGCAAAGAGGAAAAAAAGAAAAGCTTCGTCATGAAGAACACAGTAAAAGCCAGTTCTTGTACCTGCATGGAGTGTAACTTCCAAGCAGTGCTGCTTTCCAGCTAAGCACCACTCAACTCGGCATGAAGTGAAGTTAAGAAGAGCTTGAGAGTGGGTTAGCTGGAACATGACTATATGCAAGTGCGCTGCTTAGATTGATGAAGACAAAAAGCTCAGCAGTGCCCTCCAAAAAAAAAAAAAAAAAGGTTCATGACTGTTTAACATCCACCAAGCACACTGTATTTTGGACTCCTACGGTGAAAAGACACACGTAACACTGTGGCTCCCTTCCTCGTGCTCCTATAACTATACCCAAGTCTGCACAGAATCCAGGACATATTTAAAGTTACTTCCACAAGCATAAAATGCTTTAACTTTTTTACACATATAAGAAGTGGCTCATTTTTCCATCCTCACTGTGAACAAGGGACCCATTAAGGTCCCGAAATTTCATGTTTAAAATCCTTCTTTTCTTTGGCAAGTGCGTGTTTCCTTGAATCGTTTCCCCCTTGCCATACATGGAGTCTGTCGAACCCTCGACAACTTTTACTTATTCTTGAGAATCCACCTCGAGGAAACCAACACACACATACCAATGAATGGAACTGAGTAACATGCACGACCCAATGCGCACGGAAACATGCACAACAGGCCTTCCCTGTGCTCCTATAACTATACCTTAGCCTACCCCTTAGAAGAAAATTTGAAGAAAATCTCCAGAGAGCAGCAGTCAGCCTCTCAATATGCAGAGTGCCAGTGGTATGACCACGGAGATAGACAGGTGCGCTGACTCAGGCACACAGTGTTGCGCTCTACCGTCTTCCCTCTGCTCCACTTCGCTCACTGGCCTGGCTTAGTGTATGCTTTCCCCTTTCACTATCCTCCTTGCAGAAATAACCACTCCAGTGCGCCACTTGTCGGCACTGCCGCGAAACAAAATGCTGTAGCAACCAGTGGTGCAGCAGATGCAGCACACGCACCAGCAATACGAAGCAGATGACAACTGCGGCACATGCGCACTCTTGCAGAATAAGGGGGCAAGGGAGAGAAAGCATCCGATACCACTGACCAAGGAACCAGCAGTGTGGCGGGAGCATTCTACAAGTACCAAAATCAAATCCAAGTGCCACCTATCAGATGCCTCACTAAGCTTTAGCTTTCTCTGCTGTAGCAAACAAGATGACACCAAACAAGAAATCTGCAATGAATTGATCACAAAAAACGCTGTTGCACGCAACTGCTCGCCTCCCCACACCTTGAGTTTCTCCGCAGCCTCCCTACGTAGTAAAGTGCTCGCTCGTCTGGAGGGCGCATGATGGCCCTACCGGCATCATTACTGCGAAAGTTCGCAGGTTTGGTTCGCTGTTGCCACAGACAATAAAGATTTCCGATTCATTTTGACCAAATCAGGCAAGTACTCCACCCAAACGTAACATAAAACAAAACTGACCACCAAATGCCACCTTTGTGCGAATTTTGAGCGCTACCGAGACGGGCGGTTAGGCCGAGGGAATTTTTTTCGATTTTCTCTGATTTACGCAACATTCAGTACACATGCAAGCTCCGCCGCCTGTCCGAATTAACAGAAGGGTGGCCAAATTTGTCCAAATTAACGGGAGCTTTACGCCACAGAACAGTATATGCGGTTGAAGAGACCGGATGGGCTGTCCGAATCATCCGATTTTTCTAATTAACGAGATTTTACTGTATTTATTTTATGCATGTTATGTTTTCCACAGAATATTGTGGATTATTGGTTATGAATTCCCTAACTTTTGTATTTTAAAGCACAGAAAGTTAGAGGCCTTAGTGGTTACACACTAAACCAGAAGATTCTCCCCACCCTTTCAGCTCATAGCCACCATAGCTACGCCATCCCCCAAACCAACGAGGCTGTCATAATTGCATAGCACAATTAAGATTCAATAAATGGTCCAATATCGATACAATCGTCAAAACGTTAAATCCTGTCATGTCAGTTTAAATTATGTAAATTAAGTAAAACTCCAAAAATAACTAGAACACAGCTCGGCTTATTAAAAAGCTTTGATGGTTTCAAACTCCAGCTCACTGTCGCCTCTATTAAGAGGGAACGCGGCTTTCAAATCACGAAAATCAAAAGAAAAGGAATCAAATTTTAGAAAGCACCAGATTTTGTATCTATAATGCACTTCCAATTTCATGCCAAAAAATTTCCTCGGAAAAAGCCCAGAAGTGACTTCAAAAAATGTTTTTGTAGCAGTAGGTAACAAAGCCTGGATGAAATCTCTGAAAATGCCAGTTTTCTCGAAAAGAGTTTTTGACCCGACCGCCTTGTTTGCTACGCACAGCAATGGCTTCAGGGATTTTAATGCAGTTAGTTACATTGCGTTTCTTGATAAATTCTTAATGCAGTGATGTCTCTATACTTTTTTAATTCCTTTCTCATCTTTTTATTCTGCTCCTAATTTGACACGATACTTTCATCTCTAAAGCGTGCATCCCCCATTGGGTTATATGCTACAGAGGACACAATGGCAGCCACTATATGCAAACAGCGGCTGGCCTCCCGAGCTGTTCAATGCTGATAAGCCATGCTATCGGACCCTACCACTATGTCTCATCATTGCTCGTTGACCAGTTGTGTTCACTGAAAGTGCTATAGTGAGCACGCATAACAATTGGCTCACACGCGAGATAACCGAGGCCAAAAAGATAACCTGCGTGAGGTATGCGTAAGCACACCCTCCGTGTCACTGCATGAATAACTGCTAGAAAATCTTCAGTTTACATTCTGACGAAAGACTATTTTTACGCTTGTACCTTAGCTTTGTCCCTGCAACGCACATCAACCTGACATTTCCATGGTGTACAATTGCGATCAAAATATTACGGGACGCATGTTCTCGGAAAAAAGTGTATTGTAGCTCTGCCTCGCTACCCAGTGGCATGGTATTGTCGCCAGCGGATATAGCATACACAACCCCTCACACCTTGACACATTTCCGGCGGGTGGAGAACATGGCTGCACAGAAATAAATTTTTTCCCACCAACTCGTGCCCCTGTACTTTTGATCATGAGAGTACATCTGCACCAGGCATTGTGGATACAACTTGAACACCACCAAATCTCTTGTGTACGAAATGTAATGTCCACAAGCATCATCATCATCATCATCAGCCTGAGTACACCCACTGCTGGGCAAAAGCCTCTCCAATGTCTCTCCATTAACACTGTCCTTTACCAGCTACGCCCACCCTATGCCTGCAAACTTGTTAATCTCAGTTGCCCACTTAACCTTCTGCCGCCCCATGCTACGCTTGCCTTCTCTTGGAATCCACTCCGTTACCCTCAAGGACTAGCGGTTATCTTGCCTTCGCATTACATGTCCTGTCCAAGCCAATTTCTTCTTGATTTCGACTAGGATGTCATTAACCCGCGTTTGTTCCCTCACCCACTCTGCCCGCTTCCGGTCTCTTAACGTTACACCTATCATTTTTCTTTCCATGGCTCGCTGCGTTGTCCTTAACTTAAGTTGAACCCTTTTCGTCAGCCTCCACGTTTCTGCCCGGTAGGTGAGTACCGGTAAGATACAGTTGTCGTACACTTTTCCCTTGAGGGATATTGGTAACCTGCTATTCATGATCTGAGAGAAACTGCCATATGCACACCACCCCATTCTTATCCTTCTAGCTATTTCCCTCTCATAATCCGGATCAGCGGCCACTACCTGCCATCTGCCATAAGTGGACATATTTCCTTACCGCTTCCAGCACGTCGCTGCCAATCGTGAACTGTTGTTCCCTTGCCAGACTGTTGAACACTACTTTGGTTTTCTGCATGTTAATTTTAGACCCATCGATCTGCTCTGCCTGTCTAACTCACTGACCACGATTTGCACTGCACCTCCCGAGTGACTCAGCGAGGCAGTGTCATCAGCGAATAGCAGATTATTTAGGTATTCTCCATTAATTCTTATCCCCAACTTTTCCCAATTCAGGACTCGGAATACATCTTGTAAACAGGCGGTGAATAGCATTGGCGAGATCCGTGTCTCTTTTCCTGATGCCCTTCCTTATTCGAATTTTATTGCTGACTTTATGGAGGACTATGGTAGCTTTGCAGTTGATATATATATCTTCCAGTATTTTGACATAAGGCTCTTCTACACCCTGAGTCTGCAATGCCTATATTACTGCTGAGGTTTTCACAGAGTCAAATGCTTTCTCGTAATCAATGAAGGCTATACATAGGGGTTGGTTATATTCTGCGCATTTCTCTATCACCTTACTGATAGTGTGAATATAATCCATTGTGGAATATCCTTCACGAAAGCCTGCCTGATCATTCGGTTGATTAAAGTCTAAGGTTGCCATGACTCTATTAGCAATTACCTTAGTAAATACCTTGTAGGCAACGGACAGTAAGCTGATTGGTCTGTAATTTTACAAGTTCTTGGCGTCTCCTTTCTTATGAATTAAGATAATGTTTGCGTTCTTTCATGCTTCTGGTACGGTCGAGGTCATAAGGCATTGTATGTACAGGGTGGCTAGTTATTCTAGCCCAATCTCTTTTCCATCCTTCAACAGATCTGCTGTTACTCAATCCTCACCAGCAGCTTTTCCCCTTTGTATTGCTCCTAAGGCTTTCTTTACTTCATCTTTCGTCACTGGCGGGATGACACATTGCTGTACGTTACTGTCTTTCTTATTAACGTTCTGATTATATTGGCTACTGTACAAATTTGTGCAGAACTCTTTGGCTACTTTAACTATCTTATCCATATTGCTAACGACATTGCCCTCTTTACTTAGCACATACATCTGGTTTTTACCTATGCCTAGTTTCTTCTTCACCGCTTTTAGGCTACCTCCATTCTTTAGAGTATGCTCGATTCTCTCCGTATTAAACTTCCTTAGGTCGGCTACCTTGCACTTATTTATTATGTTCGATAGCTCTGCTTGCTCTATTCTGTCTGTACGGTTAGACAGCCTCATGCTTTGACGTTTCTTAATCGGATCCTTCGTCTCCTGAGATAGCTTGCCGGTATCCTGTCGAACCGTCCTACCGCCTACTTCTACTGCGCACTCCGTAATGATAGCTATCAGATTATCGTTCATTGTATGAACATTAAGATCGTCTTCCTCAGTTAAAGCTGAATATCTGTTCTGCAGCGATATCCTGAATCCCTCTATTTTCCCTCTTACCGCTAACTCGTTAATGGTCTTCCTCTTCACGTCTAAGCTAATTCGAGAACTTGCCATTCTGTAGTCACTACAGTGCACCTTTCCGAGGACGTCCACATCCTGAATGATGCTAGGCTTAGCGGATAGTATGAAGTCGATTTCATTTTTGGTCTCACCCTTGGGGCTCTTCCAGGTCAACTTCCTGTTCTCTCGTTTGCGGAAGAAGCTATTCATGACCCGTAAATTGTTTCTATCTGCGAACTCTACTAATAACCCTCCCCTGCTACTCCTAGATCCTATCCTATAGTCGCCTACTGCCTGGTCGCCAGCCTGCTTTTTGCCCACCTTCGCATTGCCCACTTTTGCTCATCAGTACAGTGTACTGTGATTTTACTTTATTTCGTTGCCGAGTCTACATCCTCATGGAAAATTTCAACGGTCTGGTCATCACGGCTGGATGTGGGTGCATAGGCGTGCACCACTTTCAGCTTGTACATCCTATTCAGCCTAATTGCTATAGCTGCCACCCTCTCTCATTAATGCTACAGAACTCCTCTACATTGCCAGCTATATTCTCATTAATGAGGGATCCCACACCTAGTTCTCGTTTATCCGCTAATCTGCGATAGCACAGTACGTGCCCGTCCTTTAGTACTGTATATGCCTCACCTGTCCTCGTAACTTCACCAAGCCCTATGACATCAAACAAACAAGGATGCAATAAAATCTGCTGACATGGAAAACCATGTGTACGAGCATGCTAAGACTAGGCATGCGAAATGAACACAGAAAATCGCTTTTACAAAGAATGCCTTTTTTTTAATATAGCTTTGGCATGGCTGCAGTGAGTGTGTGCAGAGTGCTTCAAAATGCCTGAAATGTGCTCATCAGCTCATGTGACGGCTTCACATGAAAGGAATGAGTTAAATATATCTTAGACCTTGAAATTTGCGTTTACTCTCAATGTGGACATATTAGGCTCCAACAGAAACTACATGAAAGGAATGAGTTAAATATATCTTAGACCTTGAAATTTGCGTTTACTCTCAATGTGGACATATTAGGCTCCAACAGAAACTTCCCAATTAATCATCAAAGAATGTGGGAATTTCTTCGGTGTAACCTTGGCACGCCCTTTATAAGAATCTGATTATTTGGAAATTTTCCCACCACTCGGATGACAACTACCGTTAAAACGGGATATATCCCCTTCAGATGCCAATTTAATCTGCTGGGAGAAAAAGTAATTAATCGCATAAATCATGATGAGAAGACCTGCTAGAGATGAACTGTAAAAAAAATTAATGTGCAAAATATGCCCATTTGGGCACCTTTTTATTGCGTCCACATTTGTGGACATTGCGTGTCAAAGCTGCTGCATGTACAAAAGCACTCCAATATTTTTAGTTTTGCAACTCATTTTCAGACATTTACTCGTTTACTTATGATAGAATATGCTGCACAGAATTATTCTTTGGTGTACATTACTCGTCAAAGAGATAAAGAAAGTTGTTTTGAAAGGGCGGACATGAAAATATTCCGCACTTCCTCCGCTCATGTGTGGCCTTCATGTCTGCACCGTTGCAAGCTTGGCGTTCTCACGTGCTGGGGCCATTGATTGCCCCCTAAATAGCACATTCTGCTTGTCTACAGCGGCACAGCGTTGTGAGGCTTCTCTGGGATCATCTGTGGGGTTTCTTTGCTCGGCTGGCCATGCTTCTTCAGAAGCACTTTCCTTCGAGTGACAAAGCTATAAGCATAATAAGTCTAAAAGGTGAGCAAGCCTGATGTTTTTTTTTTCAGCAATTTATTTTTTTTTTTGCATCTCCAAGATATTCCAACCAACTGTTGTAAAAGAGCAAATAAAACAAAAGGTGAAATGACCTGCTCCAGACATTTCCATGTTCTCATGCACAATGGCACATTAAAAATTTAGCTTGATGACCCCTCCCCCACGTTAAACTTTTGCTATTTGCCAATGACTTCAGTGTACCCAATATTGATTTGGGGTTTTACAGCTTCGCTCCAACTTAGAACAGCATCAGCTTGATCTATTATCTTGCCAACGGACAAAAACAATGTTTCCATTTTCAGAAATATTTTTACGGATTCTCCCTCCTCTTACCTTCAGCTCTTTCTTCATCTTCGCTGAACAACCATGCTAGCGATTCACCCTGACAGTACCACTCACTTCCATTCATTACCATCCACTTCATCATCGAAAAAGTTACTGTCAGAGACATCTCCACTGGTGATCTTCATAAACAATGCTTCGGCACCCAACTTTATCCTTTCAGCTGCATGATTTTGAACATCTGCTGTTAATCAAGGTGTTTAGTACAGTCTTAGATCATAAAAATGGCACATCGGGGCAAGAAAAATCCACTTTGAGATTCTGGGCATAAGGATGCCACGCCCCCAACTGTGGCTCAAAAATTTTAAAGGCTACAATAGCCCCTTTTCTTTGTCCATGACAATGAAAACTTGAGTGTCGTTTAGATATTAACAACACATGGCACATTAACTTATTTACACAGTTCACATGCTAGCTTGCATCACTTACAATCAGCTGGACAGAGAGTACAAAGCAAAAGCTACTTTTTCGTTCCTTTAAAAACTATGTGCAGATGCCCATCTTCAGTCATTTATAAACATTTCGCCGTAGCTGCAAGAGATGCAGTTACGGACTTGACAGGCGGGGTCTAGAAGAAAGCCATTCGTCACGTAGCAAATGCTCCCTATGATGCCCATACACAAGTACTATTTTCCTCCTTTAATGTGCTTCCTTTACAGCATGTCCACCAATTTAACCTCATTATGAAATACAAAGAAGCCATAAAAGATGACAGCGACACTTTTATAAAGCTTTGTAATCTCAGGAAAAATCTAGAGGCACCCTATCCCATTAGAAAAAGAGAATTCTGGTCAATTCCCTTTTCACGCACAAATTATGGCCTACACAGACTACAGTACCACATACCGAAGTACCTTAATCTATTGGAAGCAAATAATATTGACATATGTAACATCTCAAAGAAAAAATGGAAAGAATACCTCATATCACAAAGCTATTTTTTATATCTCTGCTATCATATCTCTGCTATTTTTTTTATGATTCTGGAGTGGCAAAGACGTATTTGACACAAATGTGCATTTGAATGTTCTATCCTTTTTATGTTTTCTGTCTTATTGTCATTTTTAATCTGACCTGTAAAATGACTTATGCGATGTGTTTGAGCGCGTGTATGATTATGGCGTTATTTAAGTTTTGTACGTAAGTGCCTGTTGTCTGCTACCCATGCCAAGACAGGGGCAGGAACCCAGTCAAGCTACTAGGATAGTAGCTTTTTGTTCCTGTCCCAGTGTTTTTTCCTGGCTTATTATGGAAAAAAAATGCTGAATAAAAGGATTGGATTGGATTGTAAATGTTTAGGGTGCATAATTTCAGGGCTGAAGTTCACCTCGTATATGAGAATGTAATTAGGTTTAGGTTACATCCTCATTTGTGGATGCAGCACCTGGAGCGTATAATGGGCACTTGTCTTTCCAAATAAAGGTGTTGCAAGTTCAGTGCCGTATGTGTGTGCCATCTTCCTCGGTCATATCTTTTCGCACTGCCATCTCAACATCTTCCTGTCTGGCCTGCGTGTACTCACTTGCAAATAAGAGGCCCCCCATAATCTTGCGAGAAATCCTGGGGGCTGGCCTCTGCGTTGCTAAACCACGTTTTTATGGCAACTAAGCTATACTGGAAGAAACTTTCGTCAGGCTTAACAGCGCGCAAGCAACAAAGGCTACCATGGGCTTAACACAAATTTATTTGTTTTTGAAGACAAGTTAAGACTTGCTCAGGGGGCAACTCTGGGGATTTTTTTTGTTATCATTGGCATTTTTATTTAATGACCATATTATATTCCGGTCACTCCTGGCATCTTTTGAAAATATTAAGTACAACAATTTTAAAAGAGCAAAATCATTAAATCAAAACGAAAACTCTTAAAGTAGCCACAGACGGTGCTTCATATGACACAGAGCTGATGTCACAAAAATTATAAAGAACTTTGTACTCGTTGCTCCTCGCTTTTAGCGAGGAGCAACGAGAATCTAGACTTGTGAAGCAGCCAAACAGAGCTTTCGCAATGTATAACTAGGTAAAGAATAGTTAAACCTCAGCAATTTTTTTTTTCTTTGATCCATCCATAATGTGTTACATACTTAACGCCCACATCTATGGCATTCTTCCTGTCACTTCACACTCTCCGAGCGTGTCCTCCGCCATCTTGTTTTGGTCAACTATGATATGCGGGAAAGCCCACTTGCAGAATAGCATGACGTTTCCTGAAGGAGCGGGTCGAAGTGTCACAACAGGGCAAACAATCGTGTAAAAATCCCACCTATTGCGTGTTGCATTGTGACTCGCGCACCTCTTAAGTGGGCATAACAGCAGGTGTGACAACGATCGAACGGCCCCAGTCGCCAGGCCTGGCCGCGTAGTTTCGGTTTCCGAGCTTCGCCGCTAGCCCGGACATTCGCCCATCGTCCGAACCTCGCTCTGCGCCAGTTTAGGACGCCGACTGGCACCATCGCTGATAATTATTCTTCCTATTTAGAAGCTGTCTCGCTGTACCGACATCACTGTGCGTTCCCCTCGCTTACGTCTGCATTGTGATGCACTGTTCACTGGTGAAATAAAAAGTATATGTAACAGGTAAAATCAATTTGTATGTGGATTTTGTTACATATTACATTTTACGCCCAAAAAATCACTGTCTTCGAGGCTACGTACCCGGCCCTACATGGGTGTTCTATAAATAAACTTCAACCTGAGTGGGTTAAGCTGTTCAGCTCTGCTAGAGTGCACTCTTCGTAAATGCACTTTATTCTGCGCACGTGAGAGAGGTATTACAAATGCATGAACTCCAAGAAATAAGCTGGAGAAAAAGGGTATGCTTCGTTGACGAAGCCATTAAAAATACTTTTCCTGCAGTTTTTCGCATTAATGCAAACCATAATCAGCTGAAACTGCACTTTCATAACTTCACATGTAGGCTTCTCTTGTTTTGAAAGTGAAGTTGTGAAATGCACATGGTAGCCAATATGAAAAAGGCACGAAATGAGCTCAAGCAGCATTTTTGACTCCTGCACGATTTCCTCTTTCCAAGAATTCGTTTTACTAGGTGAAGCTTGTTGTTTCCCCTGATTTCCTATTTAGCGTGGCATTTTTATTCCAGCTTTTTCAGTATATACTTGGCGCAGATTTGCAGGGTCTATTTATTTTCACTGCTGCCCATATTCGCTTTGAAAATGTCCGTTCTCTTGTTACCACACATCCCAGCATGCATGAAGAGAACAGCTGCCTGAACCTCGCACCTCTTCCCAATGCATGGAAGCCAAAAACTGCACCACCAAACATAAAATGCTGCATGAAAGCTACAAAATATCTGATCCATCCACTTAGCGGTATGATCAGGAGGGTAACGTACCTTTGCTACACCATCATTCGAATGTCGAGGAATTATGCGATGGCTTGAAACATAATTTGTTGCTTGATGTTTTTTTTTTAATATGCAAGATACATTCCTTGGTCATGTTGACCATAGCTGTGTTGTCTGATGAGTGAGATGGAGGTCTTAGCAGCATTCTATTATAGTCAGCAACCATTCTTTCTAGTTGTTTCAGTGCATTATAAACGAATGCCGGTTTCTGAATGAACCACTCTGAAGGGAAAAGATTCAAAGCCCTCGCTCGGCCACCTAGAAAGGCGGTGACCTGCCCCAACTGTGGAGCTGTAAGAGTGAAAGCCACCACTTTTAGTCATTTCCTGGCCACATCAAACTTGTTTGTTAGTGCTGGACGTCACATGTGCAGCACGCTAAACTGATAACAGCTGCAGCAAAAACGAAAAAACAAAAACAAATCACTGTCGATACTGACACCGCATAGGGATCTGGCCACCAAATGCTTTCTGGGCCAAACCAGCCAAGCACAGAGCCCAATTTTAAATCAAGGTGCAAGAGGGAAGGTTGTTCCTGAAGATGGGATGTTTCATTAAAGACTGATAAGATGGACATTTGCCTGTGTGCCCCCATGATGAGTATGGCAGCACTTCAACAGGCAATTTCCAGTACTGTAACGTGCCAAGTCTTGCATCATGAACCTTTCAATCTGTTCAGTGATAATTATGGCGAGGCAGGCTTAAAATATTTTGAAATTATTGGAGCAAGCGTTGCACAAAAGAAATAAATGGTGGGTTCAAGGATACAACCAATGAGGATGACTAAGTAAGTTCGTTTTTCATACCCTTCCCACACCAATCCTGGAAAGTTATTTTCTACTCTCTATGCTGCCACAACGGAAGCTAGATGAGTCTATAGACAAAAAGCAAATATGAGCAACCCAATGAGGATTTTGGACATCACAGAGCCAATTGAACAAAACAATCTGTAAAAGTTGCTGTGAGATGCCTTAAGACATGTCACTAAAGTGCTCCAGTTGGTTCGAGAGCACTCTATTGCCCCGTGGCAAGATCTAGGGACCGATACTTCAATTACACACACCCTCAAACACTGACTCCCAAGTTTCTACTGCGTGGTGCATGTCTGCAACAAAACGTAACCAAAGAGGACCCTCCCATTCCTGAATGCATATACATTACAAGACACCATGTGGAACACAACAGCTTGCATCTATCTCAATCTTGAAAAAAAAAAAAAAAGATGCTTTTGTTTTTTTCCAGACTACACGTATACTGCTTTTCAGACTACACCATTTTCCTGTGAAAAGCCTAGCAAGCTGCTCTCATCAAGCTAGCATGTATGTGTGAACCGAAAAAGAACTGCTTTCTTTAAATCCTCGCAGAGAAATCCAGCATCGCCGCAGAAACTCCTTCGAGATGTAGAGGGAAGAGGAATTTGGGCACTGGATCAGGGCCATACAACATTTTCCACCACAGCTTGCCGATTTGTGCCATTCCATGCACAGCAAGGGACACGTCAGCAACACTTTTGCTGTAAATGGCACACGTTAGCCACATAGTACGATGAGTAAACAACGAACCAAGAGGCTGCTCAGCACTGCAACGTCCAGCTGTGATGCAGCCTTGGCTACAAATGCACTTTCAGGTAGTGTGGCATCCAGGGTGACAGCCAAAATATGCACTACCCTATTGTTGCTTATGAAAATGAAGCGAAGAAATCCTCACAGCAACCATGTGCAACCATGTGCACTGCTTGTTGCTCAAACATTGCACCATGAAATTATTACCTAATGAAATTATTATTAAGTGCTAGCTCTTATATATACAGGCAATAATTTATAACACACTGAAACAACTAGAAAGAATTGTTGTTGACTATAATAGAATGGTGCTAAAGCCTCCATCGCACTCATCAAACACCGCCGCTATGGTAAACATGACCAAGAAATGTTACTTGCATAATTAAGAAAAACATCAAACAAAAAATTACGTTTCAAGCCACTGAAAATTCCTCGACATTCGAGCGGTGGTGCAGCAACGGTTACCCTGCTAGGAATGCACGCTTATCCTTGGTCGTATGGAAAAGGCACACATCCCAAGGACTTAAAACTATAGCCAAAAGGTTCGGTCAATGCACTTCAGCCCTTGCGTGTTCTTTCGTGATGTGACTTTACAGAGCATCGTCCTGCAGACATATCCGCATCGGGCGAATCTGACAATTTCTCCTTCCGAAACGCTACTCAGACAAAGACGATAAGAAACTCGTGACAGATATGGCTCCGATTCGCGACAACCTATACTTGCCGCAGGGTTCTTACGCACGCCTTTCATCGCTCGCTTCCAGAGGCGAACTGTACGCGTCGATCGCGTTTTGGCAACGACACTACTGCGGCCTCTCTTCTTCAACCAGGCCAACATCCACATCTGCCGGCCGATAAGCGGCAGAATGCTCCAATTCCTTTCCGAAAGCAGAACGCGCTGACCGCCCAACTGCGGTCGCGCAAACAGCAACAACACGTGCAGGGAAAAAAAAAAGAAAAGGCAGCGCGCGGCCGTTCTCCCCTCACCAGCACGGTTAGCCCGACGCGCGTGTCCCGTTCGGGCACTCATTTATTGCGGGACCGTGAAACGCCCACGACTGCAGTTCACCCCCACCATCTCTGGAGCCCCACCTCTCGGTGTCACCGACCCGAAAGAGCCGCCGACAAAACGACGACAGCCCGCACGGCGCTGCACGGCACGCGTAGCTCGAGAGCTATCGTAGTACGGCGATGCGCGCGGAAAAGCGCCAAGAGTGAAAGGAAAGGCCCCGAACAAGGAAAATGCAGCGGCCCGCGATCGGCTACCGAACAGCGGCGGCGACGACCAGACCTGAACGCGTGAATGCCGTCACAGGGGGGGGGGGGGGGCGCCCACGCGTGCGACTGCCGCTGTATATGCATACATCACTGCGGTATATGCATACATCACGCGTCGCTTCGCAGCTTCTCAATATAGCCTGTCCGTGACAGGAATCGCGTCGCCGCGGGTGGAGGCGCGACACGGCTCGCGACGACAGCGGGCGGACGTAAACATGATTGACGTAGCGCATCCGCTCTCCCAAACAAACGGCACGACGGGGAGGGACCCCGCCGGCGTGCGGAAGTCGCACCGCCGCGGCTCGAGTTTCGCGCTGAGCCCCGCAAAAGAAAAACCGGACGATTCCACACAGCCATGCAAGACAATTATTGACGAGCGTAGTGAAAACAAAACCAAAAAGAGGCAACAGGGTAGGGCCCACGCGTGCAGGAGGCGATCCTTCGCGGCCGGAAGAGCCCCGGGTACTTACTTGTGACTTCTCGAAGTTCTCTTTCTCCTGATCCAAACTGTTGGTCCTGCGCTGCGTCAGCGCCTTGGGCAGAGGCAGCGTCGACATGGCGATGTCCGCTTCGGGAGCTCTGGCCGAGCGTGTGTCGTCTCACTCGCGCACACTTCTCACGCCGCGAACGAGCGCGGTGTTCCTCGATCTTCGTGGAAAGCCCCCAGCGACAAACCACGGAGGGGCGAAACACCACCACCGCCTCGATCGCAGGCACAGCTGCCTAGCATCAGCCAGAGCTGAAAGTTGCCATTGACGATGGCGATGCCAGTGCTGCCGTCGTCCGGAGAAAGAGTTGCTTGGTTGTACCTACACGCTTGTACGCGGGCCGGCGCTTCGCTGGGGGGCGTGAAAAGCTATGCCAACTGCGCTCTCTTTTCGTGTTCTTTTGAAGCCGTATTCTCTCGTCCGTCTCGTCTCCCGCTCCCGGGCGGACGTTTAAACGCTCTGATTCACGCAGTTACGCGAAGACAGTGGGGCGCGCCGCGCGCCAATGCCATATTATGCTCGGCCGAAGGGCGCGATCAGCATAATACTTGCGAAAGGATCGCGCCCGCCGAGCCGTAATGTTTGTATACACAAGCGGCACCACATCCACGTTTCGCAACTGCTCCGCGGTGCGCTCGCGAACGGCATGATCGGCAATGACCTCATACCATCCGTCAACGGACGACGCATCGCTGCGGCGACCTGACCCAGATATGCTATAAAGGGCCAGCTCCCCTTCGTGGGGAAAGTAACAGAGTATGCTTTTTAAAGAGCACAAAAATGTTAGGTTATGGGGCGAGTACTGCTGGGGATAGGGTGCTCACCCTGCAGTGGGCACAGTCAGCCTGCTGACGACTTGCCTTAGAAGCACTTTTAGCATGACTCAATTGTGTCAGGACCAATAATGCTGTTGATAGTCAGACACCAAGTCCTGCAAAACCAAGACAGTTCAGGGCTGACACAAGAACCTAAAACTAATTTCTGCTCATACCATAGCAAAACAAGAAAACACTGCCTGATGTTGCCTTCCACTTGCTTACAGTTCATTTTGGCTATCAGTAACTTTTCATGCACTGCAAATATATTGCGCCAGTGGAACTACTCAGTTGCTCCATGAACCCAATGTTATTGTTCCATGGGTCAGCTCTCAAATTTGATGTGACAGATCAGTGAATGCACACACAGCACATATATATTTAGAAATTTCTTTCTCCATATACAGATGATCCATTTAATGAAGCTGAACAACAATATATTTTTACACAGGCTTCTTGTCTTGTCTTTAAAATGTCACAGGTGGACACAGAGGTTGCAGGTGCTCCGTTTCTGGGACGTTTCGGGAAAAAAAAAGTGACATTTCTTTACACCTATTAACACTCCTTTTTTTCACACTCACGATTAATTAAAAAAGGAAATCGGGTGCTTAGACTCGCTGCAAATTTAAAATACCAAAAGCACACTTTTCATCATGGCTTTGTAGAGGAAAAAATATAGGTGATAGGGGAGGAACAGACAAATGTACAGTGTTGTGGAGTGTTCAGAACCAAGAAAATATGGTACAGAATATTACAACCACAAGGACCCGACAGACCCCGATTGGTTCAATAAACACGCCAACTTGATATCCAAAAGACCACTGTTCCGCATTGTCACTCATTATTCAGCGGTACAATATCCAGAATCTCTTGCATGCAATCATGGGAAAATGTGCAAGCATTGCACATGATTACTACCAGGCACTCGTTACTTGCCCAAAGACTTCCAAGCTGCTTTGTTGGCTAATGACCCTTTGTTGTATACACTACTCTGTCGTCTAGATGACTTAAGCAGTGTTTACAGCAAGACACATCAATGCAAGCAAACAAAGGAATTCATGATTGCAAGATGTAATACTTATAGTATGTATGCACAATTGATCACAGGAATAATTCCAAAGCACAATGCTACATTGTTTCGTACAGCGCATGGTCTCTGCTCCAAGAAAGCAGGAGCGAACATCATGGCATGTATTGCACCAAGAGTTATTTCCACTACGCAAAAAAAAAAAGCTATTTATGCAAATTACATTAAACATGCCCAGCTGTTTACGAAAGCATATGTGTAAACCACATGATTATGCTTTTGTAGTGTGAAGCACAATAAATCATGACACCAAGACTACGATAAACACTTGTAGTTTCAGTTGACATCATCTGCAAACAAACGCGCGTCACTTTTGCATCTGCACAAACAACCAGCAAAAAAAGCTTTGCCATACAAAAAGATCACACGATCATAGCAAATTGGGTGCGGCAACCGAGTGCTGCCGATTTATCTACTGAAACACTATCAACCCCTAACTGGAAAAATTTCAATACAAATACCTCAACACAATATTTCTCCACCTCTGAGATAGTGCGACCTGTGTATAATAGCATACATTAAACACGATCAATTTTATGAAAATCCAAGGTTTGTATAAAAAAAATGTATTAATACAGGCTTGCCAAACAGGCTACTGCTGATCCTTGCGTGTAATCTTTCCAACGTCGCCCATGTACGAGATGACACACACCGCAGCATGACTGCAAGGGTAGAGCACAATTCCCTCCATCTCACAGGCCTGGGACATCTCCACGCAGGTGCTGGAACTCTGCTAAAGCATGCATGCTTCGCGCGTAGGTCAGTTGTAGGAATACTCGACGTCCGACCACACAGCCTCCACTTCGCTCTCTTCAAGCTCATTCTGAAAGAAATAAGCAAAAAGTATAGACGACCAATGCGACTGATGCAGCAGAGCATGTGGTAGCATTAGTGCTTTCCCCAGACTGAGCAGCTGCTGCTGCTTACTGGTTCAGATCGTGCGAGGAGTGGGTGGTGTGACCCTATCTAGCACTCACAGTGTGAAATACCGTACACCGTCTCCACCCTTCCCCACCTGCCACCAGTCGCCTCCCACCTTCCCTTCCCAGCAAACAACGTACCTCCCCAGGAGCGCCCAGAAAGGATGGAATGTCCCTGTCCCAGTACAACATTTATCGAACATTTCCAGGCCGTAGAGGCAGGACATAGAAACACAAGCAAAATGGAAGTGCGCCCACTAATGTCCTAGAAACGTTTTTTTCGAGGGTGTTGCCGCATTGACGAGATCCTGTCGTCATGAGGTTCAAGGCAGTTTTGACACCCAGAACCGTCGGCTGAAAGCAGCAGGTTGCCCGACAAGACTGCTATCCAGTGTCGCAGAAGGGATTCTGCAAGCACCTAGAGGCAGAAAATATGTCACAACCACATCAGAATAAAGGAAGCCGCACGCGGTCATTCCTTGCATTAATGGCAGTTCCCACAGTCTCAAAAGGGTAAGAGCAAGAGCTGGTGTAAAAGTGCTCATGTCGGCACCCAACAAGTTAAGGACCCTGTGCGCCAAAGTCAACAGCGAGCAAAGAAAAAAATCAATGCAAGAAAAAAACCCTGAAAAAAGCACGTGAAATGTGTGAAAAGCGGGGTTTATGAAATACCTCTGTCATGCAGACGCACATACATTGGTCAAACATGGCGCTGTTTGAATAAACGGCTTCGAGAGCACAAAAGATCCCTAAAGAGTGCCATCAGCAGTGAATTAGCAAAACATTGCAGAGAGCATGATTGCGCTCCGCAGCTTATCAACACAATGGTCATCCCGTCATATTTTGATCAACGGACCAGGGAGATTGAAGAAGCCTTCAACATCCGACCAAAGAGCGACATATGCGTCTGCATACATTCAATAGCGCTTCGTGACAGAGAAATTGATTATCTGCGTGCAATGTCTTAATATTTCACCACGTGTACATCTTATGCGTTTTTCATGCTTCTTTTTTTTCCTTCTTATACAAGCGAGATGTATATATTCGACGAACGTGCATTAAAAATCTGGTTGTTATTCAGCGTCGTGTCCCGCCTCTCGCTTTGTCTCGCGCTGCGCTGCTCCCGTTACAAGATCATGTACCAACCAGCCCAAATTTTCACCTTGTTAAAGCACATTTCATGTAAACAGGTTAGTCTGAATGGCCAAGCCAGCAAGCATTCACGCGAGTTGACAAATGTATTACACCACCTGTAACGTAAGCATGTGCCTGAAATTTGGCACATATGTGCGCTTAGATGCCTGAAGTCTGCATAAAAAAGACGAAATAATTTTATTGAGCCAGAGCCGAGAAATCTAGCATTAACCTTTTGGGGCTGTCCCTGGGATGCAACTTTTTGGACACGGCTAGTTGTGGGGACGTTTTTTGGACGTCTTCGGGAAAAATGAGAACCTCCTGGGGACATTCCAAATGTCCTGATGGGATATTTCTGGGAGATTTTGTGTTTGTTGGGTTAATTTCCCCCTTTCCAACTTCCCTCTCCATTTTGTCATCTGCCAACCGAGGCTTGAGACGGATGGAAGGACACATTTTTGCGACTTGGGAGTTCTTTTGCGAATACATTAAAAGAAAAAAATGACAACACATACTAAAGTACACATTATGGCTTTGCAATTCCTTTCATGCAAAAGCTGATGCCTATGCCCAGCCCATATCCGGACTTTAAACACCGAGAGAACTGATCCCTAGCTTCGCGCCCTCATTTGGCCGAAAGTAGACGGAGTACAGTTAGGTCTGTTTGGTGGCATGTATAAAACTGCATTTGTTCTGCACACATAATGAAAGCCACAACTGCAAAAATAACAAAGTAAAAATTGAAGTCACATGTGGGTGGTCTACAGCAAAGTGAACTCAATGTATCAGGACACCGGACTGCACAAAAGTAAAAAATTGGATGATGTGTTTGCCAGACTAAGAAATGTGAAGCCATGGAGTGCAGATCTCTGAAGTGCGGGAACTGGTTTGTGGTACCTCCCCCTTTACTGCAGCATGTGCAGTAAGCCCATGTATATGTACTACTGGGCATTTCAACTGGATTGTGTACTTAGAAATGTGGTCCACAATTTTAAAGTGAATGTAGCGTTTCGAAATCAGTGGTTAACAAACTGTATAAATGAAGTGTTTGTAAATTGGGCAAGATATAAAAATACCTGGATTTGAGCAATGTAGCTGCCAATGGTACACAGTCAATTTCATCCACGCGCAATGTTCTGCACCGCAACATGTTTATTTTTTAAAGACTAATGAAACAGCTGCTGTATTTTCTCCATGGCAGGCAACAAAGTAACGAGCCATGCGCAGCAGTCACAGATCTTCTCTTATGACCACAATAACTCTGTGTCTGCACTGCTGATTGCCGAAGATGGTCAACTTTTTTGATGGTGCGCTGTTTGTATAGTATCTGCATTTATCTATGTGTATCCCAGCGGAAAATTTCATTATTCAAAATTCGACTCCCGAAATTTTTGTGCGCTAGCGCTAAAACCCCCAATCCCAGCTTTCACCGGCGTTTGTCTGTTTGAAGCCTCTGGCAGGTGGAAACCTACCCGTCGGGTTGTAGACAACTTGCCAGGAGGCTTTATGGCCAACTATGCAAAGCAGTTTATGCCACAACACTATGGTAGTGAGTGGGTTTCGAACCAGTGGCAGCACGAACAAACCAGCTTCGCTAGCCACTGCATTAGACCACTATATCATTGCTGCAGCCGAATATTCCGTGTATTCAGCTGCCAGTCTCTCGAGCTGTGCGTTAGGTGTCGTCGTCTCCATCAACTCCCATCCGTGTGCAATGGATCCAGAACACACCATTATCACACTGCCCTCTTGAACAAAGCCTCGAACCAAAGCCAAAGTGAAAACCGCAGTGTGAGAGCACCTAATTTGCATTTGGCATAACCACGCTAAATTGCCAGTCATTTCTTTTAGTTACTGATTTGATTTCAGCCTTATTCAAACTGTCACATGCTTCCAGCTTTTGCATTCTGTCCTCATGATGAGCTGCCAGATGTATGGCTGAAACGAGGATATGAGCTCTGAGACGGCCAAGTGCATCAAGAATGGAGGGTGGAATGAAGAGCTTTTGAGCTATCGCGGCAAGATCTCTCTCTCAATCCCCAGAATGAGAATCATTCAGGCGATGCTGCACAAAGAGCCCAGCTGTGCCACATCTAATAGTACTACAATTGGTTCTACAGTCTATTAGCTAATAGAGCTGCCACACAAATGCACTTTCCTGCGACCCAACTACAGTTTCGTGCCCACAGTTCAAAACTTGCAGAGTGCAACTATAATGGGATCCAGAGGATCGAATTAACTATGAATTTCACTTGGTTTCACTGAATTTCGCTGCTCAAGACATGCAGGACGCTGCTTCAAAGTACTTCATGCTTCGAGAAAAGAGCACAGCGATTCCTACCTGGCAAAGAAAGTGGGACATGGATGAAGTACAAAGAAATAAAAACAAAGAGCAAAAAGAGGAAGTTTACAAGACTGTTGGACAAATGAATCAGGGTCAGGCAGACCACCATGGCAAGAGGGCGAAGGAAAACCACCCACCTCAACGTCTGACTCAGCAATCTCGTCCACATCCATGTCGTAGCCGCCCTCGACGTTCTCGGGCCTCTGCTCCACTCTCCGCGTGCCTCTCCGCGCACTCGCATTGCTGGGGTCCAAACTGCAAACGAGCCACCACAAGACAAGCCGTAGCACGAAATTAGCATAACACATGCACGTTGCACTGTGACTGCTTTTGGCAAACCACATCGCAAAAGCGTCCTGCAGATAGGTACCTTAACTATATGTTTACAGCACCTATTCAAATTGTTCAGTCTGAACGATGGCATAAAATGCCCCCTTCGGAGCTACCCGCACCACTTCTGGACAAGCAATGGTTTTCAGACTGTTGCGAAGGGACTGCATTTGTTTTGGAATAATTTTTTTTTTCATCCAGATAAGGAAGTACTATTCTTGAGCTTCGCACAAAACCTGTCGAAATAAAACGCTCGCCCAAGCATGCCGCCCAAAGTGGCCCCCTCTTCTCATACCAACCCTGCTCAGCAGTGACAGTGTTCTCATGACTTTGCAGCATCAACACTTTACTTCGTAGGTGCGAGCGACAGCTTTGTGCGAAAAGATGGCATCTATTCATCTTACTTAAATTCAGACGTTGCTCCTCCCTGCCTGCATTATAAAAAGGTGAACGCCTGCAACTTTTGTTTCCACCGTTGCTGAGGAGATTCACTGCTTTCAGGGCCTATCTGTAGGTACTGGACACGTTCTCAACAATTCCATGCCACCAGTGGACGCAGTTATTTGCAAGATGGCCTCGGGCCCACCTTGGCACTGCGCTGCACAGTAGCCCAAAGCACTATGCATGAGCAACTTATTTTTTGTTTTGCCGACCAGAAAGTTTAGCATGAAAAGTTCTTCAACTCTGAATAGTCAATTTAACATTTTAACCCACAAAATGTATATTCTAAATTTTGTATTCTCCTATTTTCCGACAGCATAGTTTATATTTTTGTAACTTTTTGTAAGGGGGTCTCTCGAAATGAAATTTGCCAATCAGATTTTTTTTGCCATAAACAACATATATTGTTTTTTTCTTTGTATCATTGAAAAGAGAGCATTAGCTACACTACGATGCACTGCAATAAAGAAAAATTTTTAAATTAGTGGACAAAAAAAAGTTTTATGCACACCACCCAGAAATTGTGTTTTCTCTCAGTAAGAAAGAGAGTCAACAGTAGCAGACTTTGGACACACACCTGCCGGCAGAATAAAAAAGTCCTCAGTACTGACTACAGGAGGCTAGTTGCAGCAGTATTGTGCTGTGATTTACGACATTTACAATACATTGTGAACAATGAGGGTGCGGGAATAGGCCATCAATAATGACTCAGCTTAGACTGTCTCTGGAACGGTATCGCAGGTTTAAAGACCCAAAGCTGAACATGGCATATGAAAAGCACCCCAGCAGAGGACCCCGGACATGTCAAACTGACAAAACACTGCTGCCATGCATCAGAATTTTGTGAAATTTTATACTCAGTTAAACTACAAAAAGACATGGATGTCACCAACACGGTGACATGATCAGGTGAGAGGGGCAACAGGGAGGGCTGCGCAGTGCTCAGTCTGGCTGAGGCTGATGTTTTTTGTCTTCACTGTTGTCAGCCCACACTGCCAGACTGCAAACGAGCCACCACAAGACAAGCCGTAGCACCGAATTAGCATAAAACGTGCACGCTGCACTGTGACTGCTTTTGGCAAACCGCTTCGCGAAAGCGTGCTGCAGATAGGTACCTTGAAGGGGCCCCGAAACACATTTTCAGTGCATTGTTTTGCCTATTGGTTACATAGAGTGAGTTATATTGATGCTATTAGCATCGGTCGTACCGCGTATACTGCGGTTTGTGATGTTTTATTTAGCTCACAAAAACAAATTCGTGGCGCTGACGGTGTCACCATACAGTGACGATTTTTAGCAGCGGATATGACATCACTTAGCGCGAGCTTGATGATTGGACGAAAAGTAAATATACTGCAAATTGTGTTAATAACTAGAGATACGTTTTGTCAAGTTTTTGTGTTTTGTAATACATTAACAAAACCAACTTGTTTGCCCTAGATAAAATCTCTGTAAAGCAAGTAAAACAAAAATACACCACTAGAGGCTCTGACTACTTTTTGCATCGAAGGACTTTGCGCCTCTCTGTAAACATCCTACGACCTAGCACTCAACGCTTATGGTTGCTCTCTATGTATTTGAGAGCGGCTTTGCGGAATCCATCCGATCGAGCCATTGTACTCTATAAGCGTTCGTTTCGGTCCCAAGGAAGGATGCGTTCGTTTCACATTTAGCACGCAGTGCGCATCATCAGCTTGTGGAGGATCACCGGGCGGCGGCACCAGATGGCGCCACGTTCCCGTCAGCAGCACGCGCTCGTTGCTTGCCGTGACCAACCAGCGCGCTAGGAGCGACGAGCAATGGTTGGCGGTAAGTAGTAGCGGTACGCGCTATGCTAAATGTGTCTGATATTTTGCTCAGGCTGTCACACCGTCACAGTATCTTGCGCTCAAGTTCGGATCCATAAGTAAGGGAACGTCACTGATCAGTGTTCCCTTCTGCGCCGTCGACGTGACGATGAAGCATCGCTGGGTCAGCTGGGCGTTCAAATGGTTGTTGTAACCGTGCAAACGGCGCTGCCAGCCTTGGCATGAACGAGTTACAGAGAACAGGCAACCATGGAATGCAAACTTCCGCCACGTGCTCAGATAGGCTGTTTTGACTGGTCGCATGAAGTGTCGTCATTGGGAGAGTGAAATGGAAATGGGAAGCTGCGTGAAAATCGAGTTGAGGGCAGCATTTTGTTTGCTTGCATTTTGAAATTTCTTCATTGAATAACTCCCGTTCCTATGCATCGATTCTCGTAATTCTTTTTGAGTCAGCATCTGTGTGACATAAAGAATCCATCTCAAGTGTAACTGGCATCCGTTCAAGCGGTGTTTCGCAGCCCCTTTAACTATATGTTTACCGCACCTATTCAAATTGTTCAGTCTGAACGATGGCATAAAATGCCCCCTTCAAGTAGCAAGCACGCATACATGCACTCCCTCAACATGGCCAGCCAATATCCAGCTGCAATGCAGTTGCTGCTTGATGTATTAATGTACCAATTAGCGACTGTTTGCCTTCCCAGTTCTTAGACCATGTGAAACGACAAAGCCACGACCACTGCCCCACAAGGCATAAATGATGCCACAAGGGAACTGCACCATTTTTTACAAGTTTCACAAACAGGGTTAAACATGCAAATCACAAGCGGACAGAGAGCTTCGATCAGCTCTGCTGTCTGTGTACAACTGTCTTTGAGCTTCATTTAGAAGTGCTCATCCTCCTCAAGATGAAAGGTGAACCAGTGCCCAGCACAACAGCGTTTACAACCAATGTTCCACGACATGCTTTGACCTTGACCTCCTACCAAAATGAAGTGGGAAAAAAATTTTGAGGCGATCAAGTGAATTGAATTGAATTTGAAAGACATGGGAGAGGCCTTTGTCCTCCAGTGGGTGTAGTCGTGGCTGATGATGATGATGACGATGTACTGAACTGATGTAGAGGAAATAACATAGTATTTTTCTCTCACTCGCCAACCTGTACCAATTTAGATTCTATTCTAATTCTGATTCCACTGTCTTTTACTTGCGAATCTATTCCAATTTCAATGCTATCCCAATTCTAATTCTACTTCCATTTGTAATCACTTCTCTTATTCATTGTCTGGCTTCTTCCTCTTCCCTACAAGTGGAGAGGAAAACCACTCTTAACCCCACCTGCAAAGGTGGAGGCTTCACAGAGACGCTGCTGCGGGATAGTTTTCGCCTTCATGGCCCTCCTGAAGGCATTGCAAAAAAAATTCGCCAGACGTTCACTGCTGTGGTTATGCAGGCTGCAGCGACAGCTGGGGTAGTGCAAAATGCTGATGCCAGTAGGAGTGTTCCATACTTCAGCACAGGTGCATAGGATGTGTGTTGCTTTTATGCCGCTTCACCTGCATCTGCACCGTGGGTAAGCTTCACAGTGCACGCCTTTTGCCGAGAAGCATGTTGGAGTAGCCGGGCGCAGTAATCAGTAATGGGGTGTGAATGCAATGATGCGTATTGCACAGTCCCTCACCCACCCATGTAATAATAGGCACAGTGAGGGAAAAGGGCATGGAAGATCAGACGCTGCCACAACTGACATGAGTGGGAAACATGCCATATACAGCTGTCCCCACAAAGTAACTCCACAGCAAACGTGCCACCCAGATGGTGGAGAAGGGACACACTTGAGGGCGATGCCGAAGTGCTGCAGGGCCTTGTCATGCTCGCCCGTCCGGGCGTAGAAATCTCCCAGCATCTGGTGCAGTCGACACGTGTTCTGGGTCTCCAGGTGCTTCTGCAGCCTGTGCACAGAACGGGGGAAGAGATGCCTTGCTAAGTGCTCCACACTTCAATGTAGTCGCCATCGTTTAATTACCATTAAAAATCCCATTGAGGACAAACACAATAGGGTCCTGTTGTCCACCATTCAAGAAAGTTACCACATTTCCTTTAGATGCTACTTTCAAAGCCTCAGTCCCTATCCGTCATGGCCCACTGGTGAGTCGCCCTTCATTTCCCTCAGCTGCAGTGTGACCCACCTGTAAGTCACCGGCCATAATAGCTATTTTGAGCAGCGATAAGCATGAGCGGCCTTGCTGAAGTGTTCTGAGCGGGCTGTTTGAAACTTACTGAGTTATGCTGGGGCCTCACTGTGTGAATCACAGGTGGTCCATTTCACACCGCACACAATTATATTTATTTTTGCAAGTACCATAAATTACATTTCTTTTTTTACAAGAATGCAGAGTTGTAGGTGCCGTAAGGCTATAGCTGTCTGATGGTCCAAAGCAATATTTCATTTAGCAAATTTTATTGGAAACAATTTTGGAATGCTTCAGTAGAAAAAAAAAAATCTCGAGTTGTAATCTTCACTCAAACAAGGCTCCTCATCTTCAGGATGCCCGCAAGACACTGATTATCCCGGGCCTTCTGTTTGTGCCCAGCATTGAAGCATGCCAGACACATACATAAATGGGCTTCCAGGAAAAGCCTGCACAGAGTGTGATGACCTCTTTCGCAATCAGATCTGTCCTCTGGGATGATGCTTGAAGTCATCTGATTTAAAAATTACATGGCATACCCGTCTAGTAGCTTTGCCGGTGCAGTCGAGTATGGCCCGCGGGGTCTCTCTGATACACGCAACGCTGGGTGCAACTTGTTTTCTCACTATGTCCAGAGGGTCTGTGGTGGGTCACAACAATTTTTCTAGTGCAGAGATTCATACAGCCTAATTACTGATGCAACAAAATTCTTTCCCCTTACAATCATTTTCCTCAAACACATCCCTGTTCAACCAAACAAAAAGACTATAAATGTTTGTGGCGGTAGAGCTGGCATAGATGTGATTCACTGGTGACCCACAGTGCAGTGGACATGTCAACTTAAGGACATCACAGTCAGCATCCTCCAAAGTTTGCACCATGATTCAAACAAGACATCCTTTATTAACAAGTGAGTGAGAGTCCAAGGTGGTTCTATCTAGAGGGTTCTTGACACCATGACTGTCTTCAAAGCTATCACCAGCACAGATAGTTCGCATGCACTCTAAAATGTGCATTCAGCTTAGTGACAAGCAAACCTAACAGCAATTTGAAAAGCCCCTTTTGCCTGCAACCAAGTGCATCAGATAACGTCTTACACACAAGAAGCACAAGCAGGTAGACAGCCACGCCTAGCAGTGGCACAGGACAGTTTCACGCCTTGTTTTCAGAGACGGCAGATGGCCCTGCCATGAATGTGAGGGCAGGAGAGGGTGCTCCGACTCACAGTTGGATGCCGCGGTCATAGGCTCGCTGCTGGTCGTAGATCTCGGCCAACAGGTAGACGGCCGGCAGGTGGGTGGGCTCTTGTTTGAGTGCCTTTTCCAGGCACACCTTAGCCTTCTCCAGGGTCACGGGACTCTTCATCAGCACACTGGCATACAGCTGCATGCACACACACACACACCAAAGAAAAGGAGGCAGCTGCCACAGTTGATGCCAAGGCCTAGTGTCTAGATACGCCAAGCACTGGCACACATTGGCATTGTCCCTTCCTCCATTGGGGAGACAAGGCACCCTTTGCAAATTGTGCATACAACTAGATAATAAAGCAGCCAAGGCAGCCCCTGTCTTCAAATGGCACAGACAGCCTGATTACACAAGCTCCAGCACCAAAGCTAACTGCACTAAGCAATTTGACAGTGATTAGACAGCTGCTACCCAGACACCTCTAGGAAGTCATCAAGCTTTAGAGGCATGTGGCGCAAGTGGCATCTAGCTCAACAAATCAAATTCAGTAAAATTAATGACTGCTTGAGAGCACTCCACAGCAATCGCATGTAATACTGGGAAGCCAGCATTATGCTCTAAAAATGTCAAAACGTGAGTGCCCCTCTCATTGAACGTTAGCATCAACTGTTGTTCTACTTGTACACAGTAACCCTCTGGACAATATAACTGAGCCAAGTAAAGGCATGCACTACATTTATTACAACATCGCACTTTAACACGGCACCAATACGCTAGGTAAACCTTTGTCAATGAAACTTTCACATCACGAAAAATAGCTTCTGAAAGTGTTGCATGTCAGGCAATAAAGTTCCAAAGATACTGTGCGTCATCACTTGCCTCAAAATGTTTTGTGACAAAATTGGACATCTCAAACTCTGGCTGAAGAAAATATGAAAAAAAAAGGACCATAGCTAGTGGTTTGCATAGACCGCAGGTCAAGACGCAAATCATGCTGCAACTAATCAGAAAGTCCGAGCTAGCTACTGCACAATGTGCACCTCCCCCAATGCTGTGCATAGCTCTGTGCTTTGCATAAGACAAGAATAAAGTGTTTTTCGTGTCAACAAAGACCTCACGGACGGTGAGAGGGGACACGCAGGAAGAACAGACCACCTCCGAGCCCCTTCCGCCCCTGCACCAGCAGTTTCACCGTTTGAGCAGTGGTAGAAATGGCCACTGCCACCATTGCGTTACCAATATGATTATGTGCTGGCTCATGTCGACCAGGTTTCTTGCATTGCCATGTTGCAACAAGAAGACTTAATTTTTAAAGCGCGTGATGAATATTCTTCGAGTTCACTTATGTCAAAACGCCATTTATTTTAAAATTTCTCTCCATTTTTAGGGTTCACCGAATTTCAGCACGTGATTGAACTGGTGTTGACTTTTAGGACAATAAAAAAATTTTAAAAAAGCACAGCCCCAGTGACACATAAGATAAAAAGAGAGAAAAATGCCACGTCTACTAATTCCAAACAGTAAACAAGTGGCAACTTGCTAGGAGGAAGAAAAAATGAAATAATGAAAACTGGTTGTGAGGAAAGGAAAGGCACAATAACTAGTTTTCTCACTTCTACATGGACACCTCAACTGCACCATGAGGGAAAGGATAACAGGGGCATGAGAGAAGGAAGAGAGAAAGAGGCACCCTAGTGGAGGGCTACGGATTAATTTTGACCATTTGGGGTTCCTCAAAATGAACTAACATCCCACAGCACAGGGGTGCCTTTTCTGTTTCACCTCCTCTGAAACACAGCTGCCACAGCAGGGACAGAAAAAAGAAAGGACAAATTATGGATTGAAAACATAGACGTAACATATCTAGCTTCATTCAGCACAGACAATTCTTTTTCTTGTAGCGAATGCCACTCGGCAGCTGTGTGCACCAAAAGAGAAGACCTTTAGAACAAGTTGCCTGTGATTGGCTGTGAACGTGGGAGGACTGACCGTGAGTGCTCTCGGGGTGTGGCCCAGGTGTTTGCAGGCATTGCTGGCAATGGCAGCTGCATCATTGTTGCGAAGCTGGGCCAGATAGCAGTCCACCATGCCTGCAAAGACGGACACCACATCCCTACACAGCTACAGGCACCCTTGCTTAGTTGACAATGTGGTAGAAACCAAAAAGGGAGGGTCAGCTTCTGAGGAAGACTGTAACATTTCTCATTTCTTTATTAGCTTGCCCAACTGCTCTGTATAGCTAACAGCCATTTATTTCAGTTCACCTACTAATGCCTGGCACTTTATTTGAAAGATTTTAAAATGAGCACGCAGATAAATGTCCAACCTGAGTACTTTTGGCTTTCTATTAACATGTCTGTTACTGGAAGTCCTCCATCATGCCCATGTCAACTGCTCAAAAACCTGCTATTTCCATGTGCTGCACGATAAAGATATGCTGAAAATAGTAAAACCCTGCTATAGCAAACTCAGATATAGAAAAGTGCAAATGCAGTCCCACTTTGCATTCAACTGACAAGAGTATATTTTTTTCCATTAATAGTACAGATATCTTCTATACAGGAACGGTTAAAGAGCGCCTAGCCTTGGTGGCGTAATTCCCGCAGAATGATGCCATCACTGCATGCGCACAGGCTACGATGTCTCAGAGCCTCAGGTATCTAACAGTGTAATTGCTAGGCCAACATTCGGAGACTGAAGACGATAAAACGGCACTCTCTGAGATGTCTTAACCACCAGATTAGAGAGTTGCGAGGAGAGCGTTCCAAAGCGTTGGGGCCATGAAGCAAAGCGCACGGTATGGACAGGGAAAAAAAAAACATAAAGCTGTATGAATGTGGAATCGAACTTGCGTTATATTTCTTTGCTGCGTTGCATTCGTGTAAATGCAGTACATCCATAAGGTGTAAACAAAATCGAAAACGTGATAACCGCAACTAAATTTTTACCTATACAGGCCTGGTCTGGCGATCTCCCCATTGTGTCCGTATTGTGTGGAGCCGGAAACAATAGAGCACTTTTTTCTTTTTTGCCGTCGCTACTCATCGATTAGGAGGCGACTATTAGAAGTTCCAATACAGAATCTCAGTTTGCGCCTGTCTTCTGCGGTTGTTCTGTCTCTTGGCGCTTCTATGCTTGGCCATACCAATGGGAATGTTTGCTCTGCCGTTCAAAATTATCTACTAGAATCAAAACGTCTACCTTCATGAGCTTTCGTCCTGCCCATCGCATTATCAGCTTCTGTATTTCGGTTTTTACAACCACTTATAGTAATCCCTACCCCTTCTTTGCCTAAATTTTAGTTTGTATGACCCCCCTAACCTCCTGCAACCACCTCGGCTACGAAAACTATGCGATCCAAATTTTGGTAGGTCATCCCATGCTTGCCACATGCAACTGGTCATTTAAATAGTCACCGCCTGGTTATGGCCAATCCCCCTTGTGGGTATGTGCCATTGTGTGAGGTCAACAACAACAACAACATAAAATGCAATAACCAAAAATAAACATCATCAAATCAAGGGTCTATCAGAACAGGTTGGAAGATGTATTTCTGAAGTGTTTCTTTTGTAACGCGACAATATGCCTTTAGTAAGCAGCCAATTAAATTACCAGACAGCATCCCCAGAGTCATGCCATCACCAACAACTGACAGAGTAAAGTTTCAGTGTGAAAGCACTACTTCACGGGGCCAAACACAACCACAAATCTTGTGGCGTCACTGACCTTGAGGGTGCAGAAATAAAATAAATAGTGCCACGAATGGGTTTTCAGCCCATGGCAGAGCAAGAAGAACAGTGGCCACTGCACGAGAGCACTATGCTATGGTCGCAGCTGATCATACCTCGCGTTTAAAATGCAACACACTCTCGCGCTGTGCTTTTTACATCGCACCACTTTTTTTGCTGGTACAGTAAAAGCTCGTTAATTCGAATTCCACGGGGCCGCCAGGCCAGTTCGAATTAACCAAAATTCGAACTTATGAAAGTGAGCAAAAATGGACGCGTTTGATGCCCGGAGGGCACGAAAAACATTTATTTAGCAAAACAATCTGTTATCATCTTCTGCTTCTTCTCTCTGAGGGCTACCGTAGTCACTCGGTCTTCTAGCGTGCGAATGCGACGCAGGGAGTCTTCTTCCCCCTCTTCAAAGCTGAAGAAAAGGCGGGCGACATTCAGCGCTCCCATAACTTCTGCCGCGGACGGACGCACAGGCTCTTGCTCCTAATCGTTCTGCCTCTTCTGGGACATATTGCTCCCCAACAATTTCAGCGACGATGTCCTCATCCCTTCGGGCACCACACTGCTGCATCACTGTCTACTTCAATGTAATCATCAAAACTAACATCCTGCAGCACAGCACGCACAGCCGCAGGCAGAGGCTCTGGACTCCCATCGTCGCCACTTTCTTCCATACTTCCGGCAGCAAAGCCACAGTGGTGGAAGCAGTTTGCACTTGTGGACGGCGTGACCTGCTCCCATGCACACACCAACATGTGCGGAGCCTTTTTCTGTTGCTAACGAAATCTTCGGCTTCGTAGGCATCCTTGATGGCCTTCTTATTTCGGACGTAGGTCGACAACGTGCTTGGTGGAATCCCGTGCTTTTTCGTGATTTCCACTTTGCTGGCCTTCCGTTCGTCCACCTCGCGTAAAATCGCCACTTTCTCCTTCACCGTCTTGGCGCAGTATTTCCCACGCGAACACATCTCGCGGACACAAGCTCACAGCAAGCGGCGTGCAATACGAGGGCTAAAACACTAAAACGTCGTTCCTTGAATGAATGAATGAATGAATGAATGAATGAATGAATGAATGAATGAATGAATGAATGAAAAACTTTATTGTATAAGGGTTATTTCTCGCAGCGTAGGTGGAGCCCTCAGTCCAGGGCCCCAGCGGCCTTTGCAGTCTTGCGAGCCCTGTCGATCAGCTTGAGCTGCTCTTCAGGCTTCGCGCTGGACAGCGCAGCCTCCCACTGCTCCGGTGTAGGTGTGTTGTTTATCGGCGCTGCCTGCATTTTCTGACAGGCCCATGTAACGTGGTAAAGCTTTGCGTGTTCACCGCATAGCGGGCATTTGTTTTCATAAGTGGATGGATAGATTTTGCTGAGTAAACTCAGATTGGGGTATGTATTAGTCTGTAGTTGTCTCCAGGCAACCGACTGCTGTTTACTAAGGTCTTTGTGGGGAGGCGGGTAGGTCGAAGCAGTCGCGGCAGGAAAGACTGGTTAGTACTTGTTCCAGCACCCTAGCGGTTCCCCGATGGTTGCGCCATCTATCGTTCTGCCGTGAAAGCTTCCAACGATGGTTTTCAACAGCGGCGCTTGGCGGCGCGCAGTTCGAATTATGGGTGGCGGCGTCAATTTTTGAGTGAATTAACGAGCTGTTACGCGCATAGACTTGTATGCACTGCGGACGGGACCACGATGACTATTTCGAATTATCAAAAATTTCGAATTAACGAGCTGTGAATTAACGAGCTTTCACTGTATAGGTGACTTTACTTGGATGGGTTCCACTGCAGTGCACCTATCCACAACTGCTAAACATTGGGTACTCGAACATTTGCAGCGTAAAAATGGTAAAATTTGGAACAAGGGGTTCTTAAAATTTTTTACCCTCGAGCAACCACAATGGCTTTCAAAAGCTACTGAGAAACCCCACTAGTCTTGGCTTCCATCCTGTCCTGTCTGACACACATCAAAAAAAAAAAGAGAGCACGCAGACGCATGGTAGCTCAAGAAATGCCCAAATGCAGTTAATAATGACTGGCTGTAAAGTGAAACAGTCTGAAACAAACAATTACAGCACAGCGAGTACCAAAATAAAGTGGGTAAAGGAAAAATGGGGGCTGAGACATGCATGCCTTTAGGTGCCTAATAGGAAACCCTAAAAGTACTCCAGAACCCTGGGGTTCCATGAAAGCCAGATCGAAAATGCCTCATCTGGAAAGAAAAAATGCCCCAGGGAATCATATTTACAGACCACTTTAACAACAAGAGGGAAAACAGCACCAGCACAAGAGTACAGCTAGGAAGTGGGAGTGCTCTGGAGCTTTCCACGTGTGACGAGTGAGATAGGCGAACTCTGGCAGCTGCTATCAGGCCAGAAAACATTTGGCACTACTTTGGCAAGATAGCCACACCCTACAAAAAAAAAAAAATTATGGTCTATCACACATGCGAGTCTTTCCTCGAATCAAGGTCAGCTGACATTGAGCCAATTTAGCCATCTTGCTTTACATGCATTCTGCAGGAGCAGCAAGCAGCACCAGCAAAGGTGGGCGCTGGACACACACCCACCTTTGTATGCCTCGTGCCGGTAGGGTGCCACCTTGAACACCTCGCCAAAGTGGGCGATGGCCTCGTGCAGTTTCCGGAGTTCCAGCAGCACTGTGCCTTTGAGCAGGAGGGCCTCCACGTGCCGCGGGCTCAGGGTGCAAGCCTGCATTTCGCCATCTACAGTCAAACATGCAGATGGGTAGCGTGCACTTTAGGTCCTCAGCTTAGCTGGTTGATACACTGATATATGATGCATGTAAGGAACAACTAGAATTGTGGCTTATGCTTAATATATGGGAGCGAGAGACAAGGATGCATTTTCTGCATGCTGCTCATGCCTCTAGTAACCAAGCATGGTGACGTCACTCGAAAGAATCCACATACCACAAAAGAAGCCAATTTGTCAGCACCTCAGAGCCCTCAATCGCTGCTAAATGTGTGTTGATTCAACTACTCTTATCGTGATTTGCCAGCATTTTTTTCATCCTAGCACTCAGTTTTAGCAAAACGTGAATTTTCTATCTGGAACATGCAGTGGCAATGACAAGTTCTCTTTTGTAATTGAGAGGACACTTTCAGTGTCTGATGGTACCTCCAGTAGATGGCACCATTTCAGTCGCACGGTCAGAATTCCACTGAAATAGGGCGCAGTGCAGTCAAAGCTCAAGTGCAAGAAACAGTTCAGCAGGAACACTGCTGCTCCCTCTCTGCAGTAGCACTCTGCTTCACGGCTAAAAGCAAGTAAACTGCTGTAACAAGCAATTGCTCCTGCAGGCAAGAACAGTTGCTTTCCCTTATAACCTGAATGCTTTGGAGAGCAAGATGGATGGCCATTGCAGAACGCAGCACCCGTAGAGCCCATACACAACCCCTCCACAAGCTGCAAGCACTGGGCAGTCAAACTTGACCGTGGCAAACTGCTGACTCTGATTAGCCATGGGAAAAACTGCGAATGCACCCTTTACAATTTGTAATTGTGCGTTCATGCTGTCTGCTGCTATAAACATTACAGCTTCAAGTCCTCCACACAGGAGTTCTTAAAGTGGGTTCCAGGGAACCTTCAGTTTCCTCAGACCATGTTTAGGATTGGTTGAGCCCTCAATTCCTTTCACAACCCCTTCCCTCGCCTGCTCCATGGTCAAAACTGATCACACATGACTTGGTCAGCAGACAAGGGGCAAAGAAAAACGAACGAGCGAGAAGAAGGCCGACGAACGGGGGCCCACCTTCTGGGAGAAGTAAATAGCCCGGTTGTTCTTCTTGGTGATGTAGCACAGGTAGGCCATCACAATCCATGGCTCGGGGCTTTTGCTGTTCACCAACATGAGCTGCGAGGAGAGCCTGCACACCACAGCAAACCACAACGATGGATGCAAAACACCTCTGGCTGACATCCCTCCAGCAGAGGCAAATATAAGACTCAAGCATGGTTTACATCCTGGCAGGCTTTGTGCCAGCGTCATCTGACAACAGAACTCTTGAGAGGTCAGGCAGTATATACTGCTGCCCTAACACCAGGACGCTGGCCTGGGGCATTTAAGCTTTGTTCCACGAAGCAGGGGACCAAGAGGACTCGAAAATTTTAGAGTTACCTGAAGTCTGGGGATCAACAGGAGTTTGCCTAAGTGCATTCATAAATGGCATCAGCACAGTGCAATATAGTGCAGCACAAGTTTGCTCCTCTCCGTGATATGCACATAACCAGAAGTGCAATGATGCTTTGTAATGGTTGTTTGTTCATTTCTCAAAGCCGCCCGTACACGGCTTTATCGCTTTGTTTGTGATGCAAGATGCGATGAGTTTTGTCTCGAATGACCGCACTCAGGTGGAACCGATCTTACATTGTTCAAGACTCTTGTGGTTACTTTGCACGCCGTATCTCGAAAGTTCGTTGTCAGCTTTAAACTGAGCATGGTTGAGAGCAGCAGAGATTCTATGCAACAACTGCGGAGCATGCTTGTTGCTACTGCCGCTGCAGAGTCATTCAGCTCTTTGCGGGCGCAGGTCAGCCCAATAAACAGCTTCTTTAGGAAGCCCTTTTTGCTGTCTTACTGACTGCCGGACTGCTGTAAACGTTACGTGACATTATTACCACCGGTGCACACCCACAGAGTAAACAAAGTAGGACCAGTTTTCTAAGAACTCCACAGCTGAGTAGCAAACTTTTTTCTTGGTTAAAACTGGATCACTACGATGAAATTCCATTGTACCAGGGGACCAGAATAAGCAGCTTAGAGCGCTGCACGAGCTCGGGCTTACCGGAAAGCCCAGCCCAGCCCAGGCTTTGGGCTGCGGGCTTTGGCCCGGCTCGGGCCTGCATACCGATGGGCCTGAGCTGGGCTGCTAGGGCTTGAGCAGTGAACAGGTACTTTCACTGAACGCCCGCTTCTTATGTCTCATATAACGAGTCTCATATTTCCTGATAATCGCAGTTTATTCTGTTTCACGGTGGCACTCCCCACTTGGGTTTCCCGGAGCATAGAGGAAGCTGCGCGTGCAGGAAAATCTGGGCCTTGGAGGTTGCATCCAATAAATGCTTAGGCCATAGCAACATGTAGTGTAGTTTCTCTCCTTTTGGTCTGCGTGCTCGTGCTAAGCACTTTTCATAATGTACGGCACAATACTTGTGAGACTTCTCTCTTTTCTCTGTCAAGTCCTGCCTTTTTTTTAATTTTTTTTCTGCCCTCCAATTCTGCAAAAGCTTTCCAAACTAATTCTCTATAATAAATAAGCACGACAGCGTTTACACTCACTTTCAGCAAAGAATAGGGCCTGTAGAAGTTGACATCTTTATTTCATAATATATCCGAGTCCAATTGATGTTCCTGCGTTTTGCTTTTGCTGGATGGTAAGAGAGAAGCGACAGTGGGAGAAGCAGTTGTTTGAACAGACTCAAGCGGATGCTTCGCTGCATTGTGGTCTCGCATGACTTCTTGCGTGTCAGTGGTGAAGCAATTGCATTGTTACAGGCTGTTTAACATACGCTTGCGAAAATTAAATTCAAAACCAAGAGGCAAAAACAGGCTTCAGTTGATTATTTTCAGCAAATTGGTATGTGTGGCATTCGAGGCATTGTACTTTCTTCTCTGCAAAAAATAAAGAAGTACCAACTGAATCAGAAGCACAAACTTGAAAATTTTAGACCTCTCTTTTCATTTCATTTCATTTCATTTATTGAAGCCTTAAGGGCCCGTGGGCATTACATAAGGCGGGGGCAAGAACAGTGTGTACAACATACGGTACCAGCTCAACAAAAACAAAAAGCAATGAAACGAAACAAAGCAAAACATTAAAATTAAAACATTAAGATTAAAAACATTAAAGGAGATAGTAACACAGGATCAGATTATTTGATGAAGCCGAATACATCACGTAAGACACAGGTGATTCGCTAATTCAGTGCGGAAAATTGCTCGATCTGTGCAAGAAGCAATAATATCAGGCAGGGCATTCCATCGGGCTATTGCATCTGGGAAGAATGAAACATTCATAGCTGATGTGCGGCCTTTAATGGGAGCTATGGGATGAGTGTGGTTTAGGCGAGGGGATATTCTTGATGGCGGCTGCAGCAAAGGATGCCTGTTAATAGGGCGGTAGAAAAAGGAATGAAGGAGGCATAGGCGTGATACGATGCAACGTGATTGGAGACTTGGGAGGGAAAGGGCTCGTTTTAGTGCAGTGACACTACTATCACGCGAGTACTGTGACATGATGAACCGTGCAGCTCGATTTTGAACGGCTTCTAATTCATTTGTAAGGTATGCTTGTGAAGGGTTCCAGATGGATGAGGCGTATTCAAGCTTTGGGCGTACGTATGTCTGATAAGCTAGTTGTCTGATTTCAGGTGGTGCTGATGTTAGGTTCCGTCGCAGATAACCAAGAGTGCGTGAGGCCTGGGAGCATATTGAATTAATATGAATGACCCATGATAAGGATGATGTCAGGTGAACACCAAGGTATTTGTAAGAGGAAGTTCGGGCAATGGGAGTTGGCAGCTGGGCAATGGCAGCTGTCTAACAACAATGCACTCTTTTTCACTGAAATTTATAGTAACAACAACATTTGCACTTCTGTAGCACACTTATAGCTTTTGTGTTTTTTGGGCCTTAGCCGGGCCTGCCTACCTGTTGGGCCAGGCTGGGTAGGCAAGAACTCCCTCAAGCTTGGGCTGGGCCCGGGCATGTATTAGAAAAACTGGAGGCTATAGCTTCACCCATTCTGTTATCCTACGCATACCCCGTTTCCATGAAACGACAGAAAGCGATATAGGCGCTGGTGCCTGTTTGGTTTCTTTCAGTACTGCGCTCATAGCAAGCCATTGACAACATCATGGCATAACAAAATGATGTGCTGCGAGATGCTGCACATTTTTATGTGATCTGCAAGTGAGCAGTGGTTGTGCCAAGGAAGCTCTCAGTGGCCATGAGCGCATCAGTTTTATCCAAGGCTAGCCTTACTGCAAGTGTGCTTTTTCTGTGTGCTGGTAGTGGATTCTATGAGGCAAGGCGTTGTAATTGACGTGCCAAGTACAAGATGGTGCAACCAGTAAGTGCAGTTGGAAGACGCTACAATGTTGGCCAAAGAGTTCTGATGAAGAGGAAATTTGTTAATTTCTAAATGTTCATAGTGCACAAATACCCTATAAAAAGGGTAAAAAATAACCTAAAAAAATAAAATTGCAGTGCAAATTGTATTTAATAGCAAGTACTATTCTCAAACCAGTACTGAATATTTCGAAAATTTGAACACCCTTATTTGCGAATGCTAGCACCAGCCTCGCAGGGCATTTGATCTGGAACTGAAGCATTTCTAAACTGTACTGGTTGTGAGAGCAATAACTAAAGAAATATGCTCTGAAAGACCTCAGTGCGATTGTCAGTGCTTTCAAAGTGCAGCAGTTGTCACGAAAACATGGATGCAGTTTACCCAGGCAGCTCATGCACAGCCATGGTCGCCTGTCTCCGCCTCTTTCTCGACACCACGAGTGGCGCAAAAACCCTAACAAGTCAGTAAAACTTGTGGGGCAGGCTGCATGTTCCAAGCCCTTTCTCTGTGCAAAGACAGCGCATGGTGCTCCAACCAAGTGCATCTGCCACCGACAGCGGCCATCCAAACCACAAGACAAGATGGAAAATTCTCAGAGCGATTTGAAAAGCAGTGAGATACAGAACAAACAGAAAAAAACTTGAGGGCCTTCTTAACCGCATTCTTAAACAATTAAATGCAAAAGCATTTAGGTTGCCTGCTATGGTGTCTACAATGAGTGTCTACTGTTGTTCTTGCAATTTTCCCACCAAAACTCCGGTTGGAGCCGGTTCCATTGCTCTTATATGGTATGCACAACTCATCACCTTCTAGACTGTTTGAGTACCTTCCATCAGATTATCATACAGGATTATACTAATCTGACCCGCTGATCCACCTTAATCCACCAAGTTATCCCCACTAATCCAACTTAATCAATTTACTGGGGTGGACCTACTACTTCAAAAATTTTGGGAGGGGGTGCGCCCACTTTCAAATTTTGGGGCTCAAGATATTCAAATTTGGCAGTGTCCTATGATTGGTCCACTGTTGGTTTAGTGGTGTTGATGATTTCGCGATCCTCTCAACCACATTCATATATCGCGGGCAGTCTTCATACTACTACTGGCGCAGTGGTGCGGCAGTTAAGCGATGCGTTACTGCCCCTGCATGTGGCTGTTTCAAATACAGCCACCGGTGGGGCTTGTGGGACTCAGTTACTCTTCCCGAGCTTCCGTTCATGTGCAGCACCATGGTGGGCAGGTGGAAAATCTGTTGGTGCTCTCTGATTGGTTCCTTCGAGGTTACATGACCCTGATGACGTCATCCCCCAAGAGACCTAACAGGGAATTTCAAATTTGGCGGCACTTTCCGACTGGTCAATTGGGGTCATGTGACACCAGGGTCACATGGCCAACTGACCAATCAGGGAATTTCATTATGGAGAAACTGGAAATTGCATGACGACAACCTAATACCATTGCATTAAAACAGTTTAGCATAAATAGCTTTCATAAGGAACAAACACTACATCATGAGAAAGAGAGTGACAAGTTTCATGTTATGCAGCTCTGTGTTACAAAGATGAAGTAACAACTGCTCCTCACTGAATATGCACATAACCATGAAAAAAACCTCTATCCAGAACAGAATTCATGCAGCTGAAAATAAGTACCCCATAGACTGCCGTAGCAAGCAATGCAACACTGCGTACCTATATTCCACTAAAAAAAAACTGAAGATTCCTTGCCTTGCTAGTGAAGGAAGTACTGGCAACAGTCAGGCTAACATGTTTTGATACTACTATTAATTGTGTTTATCAAAGTGCTTATGTGTTGGACACTCCGTGAGAACACATTTCGTATTGCTGGACGACGCCTAGATAGAGCAAGAGCACCTTTCCTCGGCCGATGGCACCTGCCTCCTCAACTCTAAGGGAGAAGAGGCAGAGGACTCTGCAGGATAGTTGCTGTGCCTCTCCACTGATTGTAACCTCCTTCTCCTCGTTAGTGTGCCTTTCCTCTTCCGTCAGAGCCCATGTGTTTTACCAAGACCTCGAAGTATGACAGGCTTTTCTACTCCAACCAAAGCCCCTGTAGCTCAATGGAGTCACTAAAATGAACCAACTACAGTACCCACCAAAGGAGTGGCGCCCAAGTCTGCGAAAAGGATTCAGGAGGACGGAATCATCTGTCTCCATCAGCAACTCAACACTCAGGCAGCACAAGATAAGGGAGGTCAGCCAAGAGTCTTACGATTCCAGCTCCTTGACCTTCTTCTCCTTGGCCAGCAGAGCTGCATATATATCCATGCCCCTGAGCAGGTGCGGGTCCAGGCTGTGCATCTGCGGTGGGGGTGTCAAGGAAAATTTGCTCACTCAACCCTTTCGGGTCCAAAATGTTTATCCTCTTTGCAGCTGTTTCAGTGCGAAACTATTTTGCCAGTTTCGAGCAATGCGAAACAATGTGAATGAACAACTAACGGAATTTTTGTTTTTGGTTTTCTTGATGTGCCGAAGTTGTTCAAAAATATTTGGGCAGCTTGTGTTTCAAGAGGTGGTGCATCATGCATAGTGAGGAAAACGCGCGCAATTAAACAACGAAAAACCTCGTTGGGCGAGGTACTGACTAGGATCTATAAAGGGTTAAAGCCTACTACTACACGTCTCTAGCATAAAAAGCTTCATCAACAAGCACTATTGACACTGTTTCCTGTGTTTGGAAGTTGTTCCCTGCAAGGAACTCATCTTTACTGTGTTGCCATCCAAGACCATGTTTTTACCATGTCTTCACTTCGTCCGTCTCCAACCGCAACTGGCGCAGCGGAAAACAACACCGACATGAAGATGACACACAGAGGGCCGCACATGGAGCACTCAGTGTGTGTCACCTTCATGTCCCTGTTGTTTTTTTGCAGCACTAAGCGTAGTTCGAGCCCTTATTAAAGTCATCCCTGAACATGTCCACAAAATAGTATAGTCTTCCCATTATCTGGCACTACCAAGGGATCACTCATGGAGTGCCTCTCCATGTTCTTGTGACACTGATGCAAGAGGACCCACTACACCATCATTAAGGCATACTTTGAAGTATGGCACTGCATTTTTGCATACTCACCTGTTTGCTATTGCCAGCGAGGTAAGTTCTTAGCATCGCAGGTGGCAATGCATGGCTACTCTCAGATGATGTTCTACTGCTCACACAAACTACTGCTGTCTGCCACTGGAGTGACATTTTAGGGTAACAGTACACCCAAAAATCTTTTTCAGGTGTTAGGCCTCCCAGGGTCCAGCCCAACAATCAACACTAATTTTTCATGCTTTGGCATGTCATTTTTGCACTTTAAAACTTTTTTTTTTTAACATACTCTGACACACCCATATGAATGCACAAATCTGCATACACATGGTTTGGTGAACAACTAGTCCATTAGGGCTAGGGTGGGTGCTTCCCCCTAAGAGCCATCAGGTGAAACTCTCATGTCTTTCCGCATTGTGGTTTGGCGGGCTGCGAGTTTTCAACCAGCCTTGTGCACCAACTCCAGATTCTAAACTTTTCTTCTTTCAGGTTCTGTTTGGAGCTGTTCAAACGTAACTGTAATATTTGCCAACTCTGCACCACCCTTTCAAACAAATAAAGTTGATCCCGACAGACATATCAAATAACTGCTTACACCAAAACAGTAAAAAAATCCCCTCTAAAATCTCATGGGAAACTAAAGCTCTATTGCTCGCATTTATAGAACTCCCGCTTGGTGGAACATTCAATATATAGACCGAGGTGCCGTGCCCTTGCAAGTAGTGCTTCTCAATACGGTGCTCTCGCAATCGATTATTTTTTGCGCTCGGAGACTGGTCAGCTGTGCGGCCTTGGGCACGTGTTGAGGGCGCTAGCACCATAAAACCTTGTGAAGAAGTGAACACGAGATCAACCGGGTGTTTGGGGGTAGCCCTCAGTTTCTTGTCTCAATTTCCACGAGACACCACTGCCATGCGGTGAAGCCAACCAAGCTGCGGCACTATAACAGTCTGGCCTGCTTAACTGCCGAAGGCGTTGCAGAAACCAAGTGATGCCTAATTTAAATGACAGATTACTCTATTTATAGTGTACTGTATCATGGCTAGACCTCTTATGTTAGGCAGTGGCTAGTTCCAAAGCAGTCTCCTGAGGCTTCAATGAGAAGTTGGTTAGGCCTAGCAACCCCTGCGAGCCAGTAAGATGGCGCACCAAGTCACTGCAGGAGGTGTGTCAATAGCGTGGCTGAGAGGTAGTCTTGCTTCTAGGTTACAGATAAGCTTATCATTGCCATTTTAATGTGTTAGCATTAGAACCACCGTGTTTCCAAAATATGTGCCTGTCTGTTTGAAGCCTCGGTTGGCAGCTGAAAAAGTGGAGAGGGATGTCCCCCCTCTCCACTTTCAAGGAGTGGGAGGGAAAATGGGACAAGGAGAGGGTGGGAGGAGACTGGTGAGGAACAGTGGAGAGGGGGTATGCTGCACCCCACTGTGGTAGATGGATTGTACCTTGCCACCCACTCGCACAGTCTGAACCCACCAGCAGCAGTGGCTGCACTATTCAGTGGGGGGGGGTGGGGGGGACACTAATGCTAACACATAGTACTCTGTCAGACCAGTTGCATTACTAATGTGTAATTTTTACACAATGCATACACAACATAATTAAGGTTATTTCCTCTTAAGAAACAACAACTAAATATCATGAACAAGTCCCGGGGCACTTCAGGAAGAGCAAGGCATGGCTGATTTACAAGGCATGTCCAAAGGTTACAAATTCAGTGCAATAGCTTGTGTGTGCGCATTAATCCCCTTCTATGTAGCACCTTTTATGAAAAAAAAAAACAATGTCAGCAATGCTCCTCAAATAAAACAGTCCAATATTCCCCTACCGCAGCCTTGTTCGGGGAATAATAAATTTTGAAATAAGGAGGTTAAAGGGACCCTGATATAATTTCAATGGGCACATTCCAGTGCAACAAATCTGCAGAGGTGGTCTTTGTGGGTATTCGAGTCATATTTGAAAGCTCTGCGTGGGCTCTATAATTTACAAACTATTTTTTAAAATCGCTGCTCGCAGCAGCTCGCACCTGACTTGGGCGACATGCCTCACAGCATGCCCCCCCCCCGATGACGTTAGTGGGCAGATGAGCCAGTCTTCAAGCTCGCCCCCTCTGCCCTGCGAGCTACAGCTAGCAGCGATTTAAAAAAATGATTTCTGAATTATAGAGCCCATGCAGGGCTTTCAAATTTGACTCCAATACCCACAATGACCACCTCTACAGATATGTTGCCCTAGAATGTGACCATCGAAATCATTTCAGCATCCCTTTAACCCAGTGAAGACCAGTCTTTCTACCAAGTGCAACTCCACTGACAAAGCTAGGGCCACAGTTTGACCTCCATGGCCAAGCAGTAACTCGGTGGACCAGGCACTCTGCATAGCAACAGTGTTCTGTCCACACTGACTCAACAATGGCTTGGAACTTGCTACCTCTACAGACATGGCGAGTCTTTTGGTCAAACATGGCATGACAAGACATCCATGTAAACAGAGAGAGGAGATGGGTTCCTCACCCTCTCAAAGGTGGTCATGGCGTTAGCATAGTCTCCCATGTGGTAGTAGGCCTCCCCAAGCGACGCCAGGATCTCCACGTTGTCTGCTAGTTGAGGCTGCAAAATATGAACAGTGTGCCATACACTGACTGTCAAGAACACTGCCTAAGTGTTTATGAGAAATCCAGAATGCTTTTCAAACACGCATAGTATTACGGCACACACATTTTATTTCATTTATTTGAATTTAAGGTGAATGTTCGAGAGGGCCATGGAAATGTCTGGCATGTGTTCCTGGGACTCTATACTGCATTGGCCTAAGTTTCTATCTTGTCATGCGGCGCACTCTAGTGAAACTGCAGTGCCCTGCTTCCCCGTACTCCGCGAAGTCAGCCACATCTCTATGCTTCCACCATTCATTTTTCTGCTGTGCTGTTCTCATCTCTTTCCCTCTGATCAAGCCATTTGTACATGAGAAGAAGCACTTTCTAAGCAATTTACACATTGTTTACATCGTACTTTCGTTGTTAGTTCCCTCAAAGCACCTACAAACTTGCTTTGGGTTCTGACACGTGCAAGTGTACTCTTTCAGCTAGGCTCCCACCGCACTATTGACAATAAAAACAGGTGTAGAAAACCAGAAAGGGCTTTAACTGCCACATTGCGCAGGGGATACATAGTTCAGCATCATGTTCTAGCATGACATCCCACAAGGTATGAGCAAAGAAAGACGACATGGGCACTGTCATTCCTTGGGTAATGCTGCACTGAAACATCATGATGAATCGTCACTAACTTACCCAATTCCCTATAACGTAACTGAGAATGCAGTATCTTAGAAAAGCATTAGAAAAAGAATCAGTGCGCATCAGTAACAAACAGTGGCAGAGTTTTCACTCGACACGCAAGGGGCAAAAGCTGCAGCCTGTCCGAGAGGCACAATCTCTACATGGCAGAGCTCCCCTGCTACCTGTTAAGCAGAGCCAAGTAGCAGCTAATGGGAGAAATTTTATGAAAATGGATGAGAGCATGATTCATTTCCATCAGTTATCATCATCAGCAGCAGCCTGACTACGACCACACTGCAGGACAAAGGCGTCTCCCATGTCTCTCCAATTAGCCCGGTCCTTTGCCAGCTGCGGCCACCTTATCCCCGCAAACTCCTTTATCTCATCCGCCCACCTGCTCATGTCACTCCCTGCTACGTTTGCCATCTCTTGGTATTCAGTCCGTTACCCTTAACGGCCATCAGTACTGTGGCACAATGGATTAGCATTGCGTTTTGGAATGCACAAGGGAGTAACCAAAGCCCCATGCTGAGGACAGCCTTTATTTTTTCATTTCAACATGAACAATTAACAGTACGCAAAACATTTACGGTCTCCCCTGGGTGTTTGTTACATTTTGGGTTTCACATTCAGATGCTTTCAAGAAAACATCACGACTTAAAAAGCTGTCAGACAAGCCAGAAGGCGAAAGTAGAAGTTGGGGAACTGTGCCGTTGAGAGAACTGAATGGAGGGAATAGAATGATGCACATCTGAGCCCTGCTCTCTGAGCAGAGCACACATGTGGCCCACTCATCGTGGTTTGTACGCAACTTACCTTGGCCTCCAGCTGCTTGAAGTTGGCTACACTGGACGAGTACTCTCGGGAGTGCAGGTATGAGTTTGCCTTGATCCACTGCCCGAGCCTGCATGGCACACCAAAAAAACGCAACCAATGACCTGCTTGCTCACATTCTCGTATTACTTCAGAGTGATAACGGCTTACAAAATGTAATGTCACAATGTAATGTAAAGGTGAAAATGTAATGGAAACTAATGCTCAAAACATGAGTGCAGTGCACACATTTGTCCAAGTGTTGACTGCGTGCCAGATTTCCATTGCAGCATTGGCTGTTTAGTTCATGCACTCCCACTGTTGTCAGTGCACATAGTCTACACTAATAATAAGTAGCTGCGAAGCGTTTTACTAAGCTAATTTTTTTGCTAGCTTGATGAAAACAAGTGCACAGCAGACAATCAACTGCCTGGTTGAAATATCTTACGGTCAATGTGCTGACTGCAGCAGACAACAGCACCGCTGGGATTCCAGCATGAATGTAAGGGGATTACCTCTATAGACAGATAAAAATTGCGGCTGGAATAAATGAGCAATACGATTAGGCTACAAGCAGCAGAAGCACTTCATGATCTGCAAAGTGAGCCCCTACCTCTGCCAATGCTCAAGGGAACTTTTCAGCACAGTATCACGGAGGTCAATGGGGCAAAGTGAAAACAAGGACATACAAGAATGTAATGGCAAAAGAAAAAAAAATGAAATGAATATGAAGTCCTTAGAGCAAAGCAGAAGCAGTATATGTTTAACCAAGCCGACATTCGCCAGGCAATGCACGAGAAAATCAGAAACAGAAGAACAGAACTGCAAAATGAAGCAGCAGGGAACATTAGCGCAAGCTTCCCAAATAAGAATAACAGTTACGTAAGAGGCACTCCATATTAATCCACAAACAAAACAGAATTTAACTAGCAGTGATGAAGTTCATAGAAACCAAAATTGTGTAGTGTCATGGTACTTATCCTAACAAAGCCGTGACTGTATTTCTACATAGCTTTAAAGTTTGGCTTCCATCGTAGGGGCTGCCATAAATTGCTAGCAGACTGATGTGTCTGGAAAGCGAAAAATCGAAGGGGACACTTAAGGGGAGACGTGGGTCTTGAAAAGGTAAAAAAATGCGAAGATTTCGTTTTTGCAAAAATGGCATATTCGGGTTCCATACACTCTGAAGTACATGCCTGCAAAGTTTCAAGGTCTAATTCAACCTCCACCTACTAATAATCAATATATTTCAAGCCTCAGAAGCATGGAAATGGCGATTTCAGAGCAAAATGTGGCAGAACTTGGCGTCCGTCACTTCCCGTAATCGTGTCCCCAATGGCAGCCATCTTGGTTTTGTTCAAAAACTGATGCTCTCCCCTACATCCTGCTATCACCGACTATTGTAAAATATTTCTGAAATGTCCGCATTCCGCCGTTTTTTGAAGCCTCTACAATAACCTCCGAATGGCTGTCGCGCACTTCAAGTGCGGTTTTCTCAGCTTCCTGTCTTTTTGCCATGACGTGTCCCACGGAAGTTTTGTTTTTATTGGAAATTTTATTTAATTTTATACCATTACATTCAGAAAGAACTAAACTATGAAGTTGCACTACCTTTTATGGCCGAGTTGAACATATCAAATTTTGTGTACCATAATGCCACTTAATTATATTTCCTAATTGCGATCCTTTGACATAACTGAACATTTTTATATGATGATGTACCTCAACAACAATATAAAAAGCATAGCTCCAGATGGCAGGTCTTTGGCTACAGCTTCACTTCAATCGCAACCAAGCAATGTTGAGGGAAAGTGTCGTAATGACCCTTAAGAAATTAATTAATTAGGCTTGAGTTATTTTCTCATAATGTGGGAACTAATTGAGATATACTGAAACTAATTACATTTTTGAAAACAGGAGGAAGAAATACATATACTAACCTAATTTCATTATGATACCTTTAATAATAAATATACCGTCTCCCTTATGCTTCACCTTGAGGGTATGACGCAATGACGTAGCAGGTTAATTCTCACAAAAGCAGGTCATTTGCTACTTTACATTCATAGATCCCTGGGAGTCCTCATACCCCCTCCTGGTGCAGTGATGCAACAGTTAAGCAATGCACCACTGCCCTGCAATGGCAGGTGCTTCCAGCAGCGGAACTTGTGCACCACAGGTTGATCTTCCTGAGCGACCGATCATTTTTAACTGCCACCTACCATGATGGGAAGTGTGCTCACTATCCGTTGGGCAGGTTGTGATGACACCGCAAGGTCACATGACCTAGGTGCCCACCTGCCTCCTAGAATGCTCTCTGGGGACCACCTGCCAGCGCCATGTGTGATTTTTCGATTAAAATGCAAACGCCGACAATGCCGACACCGGGTTTTGTGGAGAACGGGGCATTTAACGTTATCGCGTTAGAACTGCGTACCTTGTGCCAGATGCCAACAGATGCTCATCAGGCTCCACCTCACCACAAAATTTTCCAGTGCTCAATGAACAATCAAACCACTACATCTCGTTGTGGCCTGCAGTCTTTCTGACTCAACGTTTGGATTGCAAAAACTTTTCGTGAACAATGACGGCTCTGTGTCAAGCAGCAGAGTAAGCCGCATGATGAAATTGGCAGCACATAGCCCTTGCTGCAGTACACCCACCATTCCATGTGGGGTGGCAAAGAGGAGCCGCTGGAGCCACCCGGGTGCAGAACTAGTGCAGCCACCTCCACCGGCTTGACACCCAGCTCCAGGAGACCCTTGGCTGCTTCCAGTGCCAGTGGGCACTCCCTGCAGCGCGGGAGAATGTTCAAGATGCATACAAGACACTAGCATTAACATCGACGCAAGCACACCTGATCCCCGACGGAAGGCCAACAGAAAGAAAATGCACAGGAGATCATACGAGATGATAGGGCAAATCTGCGTTAGCAATGGTGGTTGTACATTTTGCTACAACAATGATTCCCTGTAGCGGCTCAAAGTTGTATTTCACAGGATTTTGTTCGGGTACTGCATGGGCCTCTGTGGATAAAGGCATAAGGAGGGCGGAAATGAGTGGATGGGTGCTGGGTAGGGACCTCTGGAGGGTGAAGCTTCAGTAGTTATGGAGGTGGGTTGGCTGATGGTGGGTGGAAGGCAACGCTGGGTGGGTAGTGGGCAGAGGCCATCTGGAAGGTGGCAGCATCGTACAACAGACGGACAGATTTTAAGAAAGTGATAATAGTAATGCTAACACATTAAAAATGCGAGTGTGAGGAAATAAAGCAACAAGATGGTGCAAGGGGCTGCTAAAACTGCTTTCCCATATTCCCATGTTGTAACAATGTGCATAACTTGTGGTGAATTCCAAACACAGATGCGGAGCGGTTTGCTCGCTCCGCAACAGAGCACCTGAATCCGGCAGAGAGCACCCACCCCAAATTTTTGTTTGGAACACGTGTGCTCCAGCTGCAGCAAGCTGCGGGTTCTTGCACGCTGCAGCCAGAGAAAAGTACTAGCGTTCCTTGCTCTCTTCCGTACGTGTTGTCTGCTATAAAACAGCAGACTTCTGGTCAAATCTGTAGATTTCGGCGAAGCAGTTCAGACAGCTCCATGGACCCATCTTAGCTCAATGAGTCTTCCCAAGCTCTTCCAGTCTGCCATTAGGACAAGCAATCCGCTATTCCGATCTGCCAATACAACAGCCTCGGTTCGAAAAGAGCAGGAAACATTGATTCGAAAGTGCTCCGAATATGCAACTGGAATTCACCATTAAAGACAGCAGAGGTCAGTGAGTAGAGCAAACCCTGAAGGGGTTTGCTCTAGCCACAGTGCACTCTAGGAGCAAGGTGGTAGAAGGCAGACGCATGGGCCTCATTCCCGAAGGTGAATCACAAGAAGGGCTGGAAGCACACGGTGAAGTAGCAGTACTACTAGCCTGCACCACTGTGCATTAACAATGTGTCAGCAACACACTCGCCTTGATCCTGGAAACAGAAGGAACGCAGCTGCAAAGAGGCAAACATTCCATGAGAAGTGCCGAGAAGGCCAACACACTCACTTGAGCACTTCCCGGTAGCAGGTGATGGCTGAGCGCTCGTTGCCGCTCTGCTGGTACAGCTGGCCCAGAGCCATGTTCACGCGGCTACTGCGCTGCTTGCCCGGTATGCTTTCCAGCTGAGCACAGTGCGGGAGGCAGAGAGGAAAGAAGCCGGAAAAACTAAGTGAACTCAACATCCTTCTGACGCCCTAATACAGATCCCCATGAGCGACGCGAGAACTTTGGTCAATCATGATGACTGCATTTACAGGTGACTATAAAAAAAATTGGAGGAGACACTTAAGCTCCGCCTTTAGCGTAGTAGGTTAACTGCCATATATGCAGAAGGTCATTCTCTACATTCAGAGATCTCTGGGAGCCCTCATACCCGTCCTGGCACAGTAGGCAGCGGTTAAGTGATACGCCACTGCCTTGCGATGGCAGGTCCTCCCAGTGGTAGGCCTTGTGTGGCCCAGGGTGCTCTTCACAAGTGGCCAATCATTAATTTAACTGCCACCTGCCATGGTAGGCTATTTGCTCACTATCCGGTGGGCAGAGGTTGTGATGACGCTGCAAGCTTACGTGACCTAGGTTGCCCACATGCCTCCAAGGTTGCTCTCTGGGCACCACCTGCCAGCGTCAAGTTGTGATTTTTTGCTCACAACGCCGACAACGTTGCTGCTGGATTTTCGGGGTAACAGGACCTTTAAGGCTGTTGCGTTAAAAATTGGAGAGGGCACTTAAGCTCTGCCTTTAAGGGTATGAGGCGACAGCGTTAATGTCCATTAATGCCGAATTGGCCATTCTCGACTCTACATTCATAGATCCCTAGGAGCCCTCATACCACTCCTGGCATCGTGCTGCAGCAGTTAAGCAACGCGCCCCTGCCCTCCGATGGCAGGTGCAGCCACCGGTGGGGCCTGTGCACCCCAGGTTACTCTTCCCAAGCAGCCTCTCACAACCAATCATTAACTGAACTCTGAGCTGCCATGGTGGGCAGGTTGTGATGACACCACAAGGTAACGTCACCTAGGTGGCCCGGCCAGGTTGCTTCTCTAGGGACTTTTCACTCACAATGCCGACGACGCCGCCTCTTGGCCAGATTTTCGGCACAACAGGAGCCTTAATGCTTCACGTTAGAACAAAGGGGAAAAAAATAGGAACTCCGAGACTTCCCGACATCTGCAAAGGGGAAGCAGCAAGAGCCACAGCTCCACCACACCGTCTCTTCCACTAGAAGAAACACACACTTCAAGGGGCACGGGCACATTGGATAACATGATGTGCAGGGCACACTCTCAGTTCCTAACAAGTCAACCAGAGCTCTTCAGTTACGGCATACTTCTGAGGTTTATAAGCACACAAGTATGTCTGCAGCTTAGACTGCAGAGGCTCTTGTGCACAGCTGTCCCTATCAAACTATCCCCTTTTTCATCCCAAAGCTGTACTGCAGCATATGAAAAATGTTATGGACGAATTTTCAAGCACTGCCAATCTATTAATGAGTGCTGAAGCTTTATTGGACCTCTAACTGGCATTACTTTACTTAGCAAGAAACTATGAAAGGCACTATGAATGTACTTGCCTTTTGTAGCAAGTGACGCAGAATAAACGGAGGACTTTTTTCTCTCGAAATAAACGAAATCCAGGCACCGTAACTAACTGTGAAATTAAGGGGGGATGCAGGTCTTAACACTGTTTTATTTATATATGGTACGACTTTTGTTCATGGTTTATGGGGTTAATGTCCCAAAGCTACTCAGGCTATCAGGGACGCCATAGTAAATGGCTCCGGAAATTTCGACCACCTCGGGTTTTATAAACGTGCACTGACATTGCGCAGTACATGGGCTTCTAGCATTTCGCGTCCATCGAAATTCGACCGCCGCGGCCGAGATCAAACCTGCGTCTTTCGGGTCAGCAGTTGAGCGCCATAACCACTGAGCCACCGCGGCAGCTGGTAGGATTTTTATTAAAGATTAACTCGATCTGTACGTGCTTTTTTAATGTCGAGTCCAAATATGCAATTAAAATTTGAATGGCACAATTACAGCTTGAGTTTAAGCAGTTTTGTGATTTTAGTTGGCTCTTCGTTACAGGCCATTAGTTAAAAAAATGCATACAAATTATTTGAAATATTTACAGAACTAAATCACCCAAGATGCACTTTGTGCAGTGATGCTGTTTTTAGACTTGCCTCAGTGAAAATACATTTGTAAAAAAATCTATGAATAGAATGTACAAAGCAGGTTGGCTGGTAATTTAGGGAAGCAACTAATTAAATTTATTGCATAATGCAAATTTAAAGCTCTACCTTCCTGAAAAAATTAATACCAAGCCCATTTCAATTAACTAAGACAAACCAGACAAAAATCCCGTAAGGCAGAGACCGTATTTGTAAGATCACGAAAGGAGATAAAGAGGCTTGAAGTCTGTGTGCATTTACTGAAGTGCAAGAAATAGAGTCACAGGAAAATGCCTATAGCTTTAACTGTGCTGATGGGATGCTATCTTGAAAGGCGCCAAATGAAAGGGCGTGAAATGAGTTCTCAAGCAATAGCAAAATGGCAGCAATCAAAGCAGTTTCAAAGTTCCAAGGGCATGAAACTCGCGCTTAATTTTCAGCCGAGCGACTCTTCAAGCATTTGTTTCTTACGTACTTCGGGATCATTCTGAGTGTGCCTATTTTGTGGCGATAAAGTTCGAAGTATATTTAGTAGAAAAAAAGTTTTTTCCAAAAATGGGCTTTTTCTGCGATTCTTTCGATCTCAAGACCCACATCCTTAAGGTGTAATCGTAAGTAAATCCACACATCTTTCCCTTGTAGAAACTACCAGAACGAAATGTGCCCAATAACTAGCAAGTAAAGCTTATTATACATAAAAACTTGCATAGCGCTACGTTTCCTGCACATAACGAAATCATGTTCCTCTGTTTCTGGTTGAGGTAAATTAACACAACCTCCTCAATTCAGCATGACTGTAAAACTTTTGTGCTTTGTTACTACAGGCTAAACATATTAGTAAAACACACCTTCCCAAGGCAAGAAAGCATGTTACACAAGCACGGAGGTATTACAATGATGGCTAGCTTAGCATCTCCACAATTTCTGCCAGAAACTGCCGCCTCTGAGACATGACAGACTGCAAACTGCACACACAGAGAGGAGTTCCTGCTCCTTGCCATGAAAGTCACTTGACTGCCAGCATTATTGTCTTTAAAGGACAACTGTAGGGTTTTCCATATGTCTTCACATTTTACTGAAATTTTCATGGTACATTCTTCACAGTTTTCTGGTCCGTTGTGCCAAATTTTGCATTGAGGTGGTGTTTTGTTGCAGCGCAAATGATTTTAAAAATTTACCATCTCGCGGCCTCGATCAGGGAGGTTTCTATAGTAACCTTGCATGTGTGATGTCACTGGATGCATGACCGTCAACATTCACTAGAGTTTGCAGAAGGACAAAACTCTGATCTTGCTTTTGGTCATTTCAGACAATGACCCAAGCTGTCATTTATAACTTGTAGCCGGCGCTCCTCCTTGCCTGGCATCAGACGGGAATGTCAGGGCATCGTTACAGTCGCCAGTTTAGCCAATCAATGCATACACAACAGGTTTTGTGATAGTACCCGTGACGGTGCAGGTAGGTCTATCAGAAATCATTGGATGGTCAAAACCCAATTTCGGTTTCGGTTTCCGGGTTTTTAGTCTCTTAAAACAGTTCTACATGGTATTTTGAAAAATGGTTTTGTGCCGGAGAGAGAGGACTCTAAGGAGTGTGATCTGATCATCAACATAACGTTCAAAAAACCACCAGAGCCGGCCTTTAACCACTACCAAAAGGTAACAAAACAGTCGACAGGGTAGTCAGAACAAAGGAAGCGTTGTGTTGTGTTGTGTTGGGTTTAATGGCACATAAGCAGCTAAGGCTATCATGCGCCAGGCTCAAGGTATATGAACACTTTTCTGTAGGTGGGAGGAAACATGGTTGTGTAGAGGACTTAAATTGCTATTTCGTTCTGGTAGTAATAAGAGAAAGAATTTTTAAAAATGGCTAAAAATAAACGCTTTCAAGAAGGTCAGATAACCTCAGTAGCCATCCTTGGCTGGGCAAGGATCCTGAGGCTCCCAACCATTCAAATAACCACCTCAGCCCTCTTCTCATGGAATGAGAAAATGGCTGAAATGCATCACATTTTAAAGCAAAGCTGTAGATCAAAGTTTACAGTTTCTGAAGAACATCTGCTTCTTTTAAAAAGCTAAAAACGGAAGATATGTTCACAATGGCATTTTCGCCTAAAAGCAGCGCTGGGTGTAAAGGAATGTATTCATTATAAAACTTCATAAAGTGCTTGTTTCGTTAGTAAGAAATAATGTGTAATGTGTGTATGTCCAATGCGGAGACGACATAAAATTACTTCAATAAATCGTTCCTGGTGCCTACAGGTCTTCCATTCACCCAGGACAGGTTTTACAAAGTGCAGCTTGTTGTTAACCTCGTTGTCCCAAGAGGCCTGCCATTTTTCTCTCAATTTATTCTGGACTGACTTGATGCAGTCCTTATGCGGTATGTTTACTGGTTTTATTTTTGCATTAAGGGCAAGTGCGGCGCTTGCATCAGCCCTCTCATTTCCGCTGATGCCCACGTGACTGGGAACCCAGCAAAACTTTATTGTATGTCCATGTGAATAAGCTCGTATTACATTATGTATTATGTTTCCTATTAAGGGTTCAGTTGCATTTCTGGGGTTTATTGCTGTAATTACGCTGAGAGAGTCACTGTAGATAACACTGTTCTGTATGTTTTTCTTCAATATTTGTTCTACAGCTAGAGCAATGGCGTAGCATTCTGCTGTAAAGATTGAAGCGCACTGAGGCAGCCTGACTACTTTTTCCCATTTCCCTTGCACTATCGCGCTCCCTACATAGAGTGCTGTCTTAGATCCATCTGTGTAGAAATCTGTGCAATTCTTGTATTTTTCACTTACTCCAAGAAACTCTTGCTGTATATATTCCAGTGGGGTATGTCTTTTTTGAATGTGTGTCAGTGCGAAATCGCATACACCAGGAAACAAGTACCAAGGTGGCAACCTATCGGGTCTCTGGGCAACATCAGGAAGTGCATCTAGTATGTTTATTTCTTTGCATATTTCTTCAAAGCGGAGGAGCAATGGTTTTACAGCTTGAGGTTTGTTGGTGAACAGTGTTCTGGATGGGCATTTTGTAACTATGGTGTAACAAAGATGTTTCGGTAGCGACCTTATTTTCAGTACGTATGCACAGGTAAGCATTGTTCTCCTGTTGGTGAGGGTCGGTTCATTTGCTTCTACGTGAAGGTTATTTATGGGTGATGTTCTGTAAGCACCAATTGAAAGGCGCAACCCGAGGTTTTGTACTGGATCTAGCTTTTTAAGGTATGATGGCCTCGCAGACCCATACACTATGGATCCATAGTCTAACGAAGAGCGTACTAGAGAGCGATAGATGTGCAATAGGCACCTCCTATCGGATCCCCAACACTTCCGTGAGAGTACTTTAAGTATATTCAGGGATTGGGTGGCTTTCTTTTTTAGGGTGTTTATATGTGGTAGAAACGTTAGCTTTTTGTCAAAAGTTAAGCCTAAAAATTTGTGTTCTTGTTTTACTGGAAGTGTGGTGTCGTTCAAGTGGAGGGTGGGATCAATCTGCAGTCCTCTCTGCAGCGAGAAAAGAACCGCCACAGTTTTCTGTGGAGAAAACCTAAATCCATTTCTGTCTGCCCAAAGTGCTAATTTGTTTATTGTGAGTTGTAGTTGTCTCTCACAAGTTGCCAGGCTAGAAGATGTGCACGCAATTTGAAGGTCATCAACGTAGACCGAGTACATAATGGACTGTGGAATTATACTGATTAAAGAATTCATTTTTACTATGAACATTGTAGTACTTAAAATGCATCCCTGAGGAACGCCGTTTTCCTGAGTAAAGTTATTTGAGAGGGTTGCGCCGAGACGAACTTGGAAAGAACGGTTGGATAAAAAGTTGCTCAAATATTTCAGCATCCTCCCGCGGATACCAAGCTCTGCCAGGTCACGAGGAATCCCGAACCTCCAGGTCGTGTCATATGCCTTCTCCATATCGAAAAAAACTGAAAGGCAGTGTTGTCTGTGTATAAAGGCCTCTCGGATTGTGTTTTCCAGGCGGATTAAATGGTCGACTGTGGAACATGTTTTTTTAAAACCACATTGGTGGACATCAAGAAGCTCTCGGGATTCTAGAATAAACATTAATCTAATATTTATAACACTCTCAAAAGATTTGGCAAGACAGCTTGTAAGGGTTATAGGCCTGTAACTGCTAGGGGAGGTTGGTGGCTTTCCTGGTTTTAGAAATGGAACAATAATGGCTTTTTTCCAAGCAGCTGGTATTTTCCCTACAACCCATATTTTGTTAAAAAATTTTAACAGAACTTCTACAGATTGCTCAGATAGATGGGATAGCATTTCATAATGAATTTCGTCGGGGCCTGGTGCAGTTTGTTTACCTATAGACAGTACTCTCTGTATTTCTTGAAGTGTAATCAAATTATTGTAAGGCTCGTTTGTACTGCCTGCCGTAGGAAGTCTTTGTTTTTCGGTTGTGTTTTTGTATTTTAAGAATGACGGTGTATAGTGGGAAGAACTAGAAACTATAAAAAAATGTTGCCCCAAAATGTCTGCTTGTTCTTTAATACTTGTCTGAATTCCAGGATCTGTCAGCAGAGGAAGGGTGAATGGGGAATAGCTGCCATTTACTTTTCTGACCTGCTCCCACAGTTTTTTTGATGTTACCGAGCTGTTTATGGACGACACATAATTTTGCCAAGACTTTTTTTCCGCGTTCCGCCGTATATATCGAGCTTTAGCTTTTGCCTTTTTGAAATTTATTAGATTTTCGTGAGTAGGATACCTACGAAATACACCCCAGGCCTTATTTTGTTGTTTTTTGGCTTCCCAACATTCTCGCGTTCACCATACCTTGTGGTTCTGGCGCACCACGCCTGTGGACAGGGGAGTAGCTAGCCGTGCAGCATCGATGATACGCTTTGTAAGAATTTCATTGATTTCATCTATGCTAAGTGTTTCTGAGTAAATGTCCTCTAATCTGGCCTTTTCTCTAAACAACGCCCAATCAGCTAGATGTAGCTTCCATCGCCGTGGTTTGGTCGGGATGACTGCAGGTGAGGATGATAGGCTTATAAAAACTGGTAGGTGATCACTCCCAAACGGGTTGTCTAAAACGTCCCACTTAAAATCACTAAAAACAGAAGGTGAACAAAAAGACAGGTCTAAACTGCTCATTTTCCCAGACGTTGGGGAACAGTATGTGGCCTTTTTCGTATTTAAAAGACATACATTATTCGTCAGGATAAAATCTTCGATTATTTGACCTCTAGCGTCACAGCGTTCGCTTCCCCACAGGGAGGAGTGAGCATTAAAATCCCCAAGTAACAGATATGGCTCCGGAAGTTCTCTGATCAGTTGCTGTAGATCATGGAGTGTTAACGTAAAATGTGGAGGAATGTATACGGAACAGATTGTTAGTGTTTTGTAGCTTACGATACTGACTGAAACCACCTCAAGTTTTGTTTTGAGTTTAATTTCTTAAGCAGGGACACCGCTTTGAACGACTATCGCGACGCCTCCCGATAGCCGATTTGCCTGCTCTCGATCGCGTCTAAAAGTTTTATAATGTTTCAGGATATGTACATGTTGTGGACCAAGATTGGTCTCCTGAAGACATAAAGCTGTGGGTAACATTGACCCTAAAATATGTGTTATGTCGCTGTAATTCCGCATAAGTCCTCTACAATTCCAATGGATTAAAAAAGCCATGTTTATGTTTTTGAGAGGAAATGAAAGGGGATTTACTTAAGTAGTGGGCCCGTTATTAGGGGCCTGTCTTTTTTCCGCTCAAGAGAGCTGTTCCGCCTCTGTAGTGGAGGCGGAGTGGCAGTTATATCCATCGCCTCACGCGAGGCGCTGGAGGACCGCGGGGAAGCCGTGGGTTTGTGGGTTTCAGTCCTCCCCCGGTAGGGGGAAGTCCTTCGGGATGCCGACGCATGGACCGGCGCTCCCTGCTTTGACACTGGCAGGGCAGCTTTCGCTGACCCTGCCTGGGGCGTGAATGGTCCTGCCATTGGCTCGATGGAAGTGGCCTCGGCAGCGACCGGGGTGCTGTGTGGTGCACCGCCCCTGCGCACCACATCAGCAAAGCTGGATTTTGCTGTGAAGGAGAACTGGTTGGTAACGGCAAATCGCCTTCTTGCTTCTCTAAATGAAATGTTTTCCTTGGTTTTTATCGTGATAATCTCTTTTTCCTTCTTCCAGGACGGAAAGGCCCTGGAGTATGCAGCATGTTCTCCTTCGCAGTTAGCGCAGCGCAGGGCTGCGTCACATTCCTCAGAAACGTGATCCTTGGAAGCACATTTTGCGCACGTTTTGCGGCCGCGGCAGCTCTGTGAGCCGTGGCCAAACCTTTAGCAGTTGAAGCATCTTCGTGGGTTTGGAATGTAGTGCTTGACATTTACTTTTAAGTATCCTACATCGATGGTTTCTGGTAATGTACTTGTATTGAATGTTAGAACCAAGTGTTTTGTCTCTATTTCTTTATTGTCTTTCCGGATTTTGATTCTGTACACATCTGTGACATTTTGGTCAGACAGGCCTTCCAGCAATTCTTTCTCGGTTAGGTGTATGAAGTCGTTTTCAGAGATGACACCACGGACTGAGTTTCGGGATCGGTGCGCTGTTATGGAAACTGGGATTTCTCCGATGGATGCAATGTTTGCGATTTTCGAGTTCTGGGTGTTGTCAAGGAGTTCTGGCCATTTTAGACACCTTGTAGCCAGGGCCCAGGGTATCTGTTAGGCATTTAGACACAAGGAACGGAGAAATTATTCTTGCTTGTTTTTCATTACTTTCGCTGTGGATTACATAGAACTTGGTGAATGTCAATGTCGGTTTCTTTTTTGAAAAAAAGTCTGCCGCTTCGTTCCGCCCTCTCTTGAGAGAGCGATCGGGTTTTGAAAGGGGGGGAGCCATAAAAAATGAAGTTTTTCAGTCATGGTGCCAGCCACCCACCATGGAGTCCAACAAGGGGACGGGACAAGAACTTGAACGCAAGTCCTGCCCACGCCAGCTGTACACCTCAACTATAACCAAATCCGACACAACTCAGGGTGGTTGGCCACACATGGTTAACCCTGGCCGCCTATGAGAAGTGAAAGAAACTAAGAAGTGAGTAGGAGATAGGAGAGTTGTGAGAAAGAGATAGGAAAGTGAAAGACAGAGTGGAGGATAGGAAAAGGCGACTGCCGATTTCCCCCGGTCGGGTCAGGCCGGAGGTGCCGTCTACGTGAAGCTGGGGCCAAAGTGGTGTGTTGCTTCCGCCGAGGGGCCTTAAAGGTCCAAACGCTCGGCATCGGCTCAACCACCAGGATCCCCTTTTCCCCGGACACGGCGATGCCACGCACGGCGAGGCGTGGGTGCTCGGGTCCGTGGTGATGCACAGTTCACCATCATCCCCTTGCGGGGATGTCCCTGCGGATGCTCGGGAACCCGCGGTGTCGCCAATCACCGTCACGACGCCTGCAAGCTGCAGGCGCCCCCCTGCGGGGAGAACAAAGGAAGCAAGCAGAAGGTGAGAGCCCCCAAGCCAATGGTGACACACGGTAGACTGACTGAGGGAGAAACGAAAGAAATACTGTGTGCATGACATCAGCATGGGCTTTTAGGACAGAAGGCTAAACGCCCTGCTGCATGCTTCGAGCGTAACTCCACGGCCAGATTACAGTGAAAGGCACTGCTGACGTAGGTTCACATGGAGCTCGGGATCCAGAAGCAGTCGAGAAGGGTTGCTGCTCTCCGCTGCCCTCTCTGAGCATTTTCCATTCCCTCTCTCTTCTGCTAAAGGAAAACAATCCTTGTAGTCAGATAAAACTAGAGTCTGAAGCAAAGCTCCACTCACGTCCACAATCCCCGCCCACTCTTCGCCGTTAATAGCCAAATATTCCATTGGTAAGGCTTTTCTTGTGACCTAAACAGAAAGGCAATCACAAGATGAGGTCATTAGTGCAAGAATTTTGATGCTTTGGCCTGCTTAATAGAGTGAAACATTAAACTTAATTTTGGTTGCTGCTTCCATGGCCCGTTTGTTGTTCCCAACTCCTATTACTTTAAATTGTCTCCCGATATAGTAGCAAAACAATCAGCTCAGCAACCAAGTTGGAATGTTCACCGCCATTTCAAACCAGTACAGATTCCTTGCTCAAAATGAAAATAAATACCAATTTCTCATTGAGGAAAACCACATTTTACAGACTCCAAAATGTCAACCAACATCACGAGTTTTTATTGTAATGTTACTGTTTGCCCAGATGGTTTCCCACTACACCATGGACCGAGCTATCTTTACAGCACTTTTTGACATTCACTAGCTCATTGTTGCATCTCTGTGATCAAGCAAAGAGGAAAACGGGGAATGCAGGTTGGGTCAGGATAGTAACAGCCAATCGCAATAATTAAATAATATACATTGATGTCCCAGCCACTGTGTGCAATGTGCCCTTCCAAGCCCAGTTGGAGATGCAAGTGAAGCACCGCACTTCAAATAGAAAGCACCCACCATGTTGTAGATCACTTATTACGTATTTTTCTGCCGTCAACAGTGTCCTGATACTAACAAGGTAGCTTGCAGCCGTTACAGAAAGCATTTGTGAAACCAACAATAACGGGCACTATGTAAGCTAATGAACTGCCTCACAGTATGTCTTAAAATTAGCCTCACTTTCCAGATCACTGCTACGCCCACTTCAGTGTGAAAAAGCAGAATACGGCAGCATTCAGACCGGCAATATGGGCATTGCAGCCATTGCACTGTTACATTTATTCTTCTGTCACACGGGCACATCCAATCATGACTGAGTCCGATCCTGATTGCAGCTCTAAGCATGCTCAACATAGGGTCGTTGGAATCAAGGCTTGAAGGAGCCTTCGCTAAGATAGATTATAGACTTAATTGCATAGACGAGAGCACAAGAAGAAGAGATGAAGAGATGGCTGCTATGAAGAGCAGACTAGATGAAATCACCATTCACATTCAAAATGGATAGAAGGCCCAATAAGAAGTGCGTGGCTGAAATCTCGCAGTGGAACTGTCGTGGCTTCCGGTGCAAGCGGGGGGGTGATGCAACAGGTTTTATCAAGACTAGAGGAGACGCCTCTTGCTATAGCCTTGCAGGAGGCAGGGGAGGAGGTGAAATTAATGGGGTACAAGGGCTACCATAGTGATAAAAGAGAGCACTCGAGAGTTACTACCTTTACGTAATGTTGCCACAGTAATGCATGACCTGGGAGACAAAGATGTGGAAAACGTCTTTGTTGAAATTCTTACTGGCAAGAAGGGGGACTCTAACACTTTCATTCTAAACATATATAGCCCGCCTAGGCAATGAAAGGCTAGGTTTAGGGCCATTATTGGAAAAGCCTTGAAGATAGCGGGGAAACAACCCCTGATAATCGTGGGGGACTTTAATGCATGCCACCCTGAGTGAGGGTATGACAAAGAACAAATTAAGGGGACAATGCTATGGGAGGATTATCACAATTTGGGATTAACTCTCATGACAAATCCGGAGCTCCCAACGAGGGAGGGTAATAGTGTGTGCAAAGACACGTCCCCAGATCTTACGTTCAGCCAGAACGTAGGGGAATGGGAGTGGTGCAATACTGGGCAAAACCTTGGAAGTGATCACTTTGTACTGATAGTCAGGGCAGATTTGAAAAATAATTTTATAGGCCCAGGAAGGAGGCCCCACTGTATGTGACAAAGTGGGATAGCTTCAGGGCGATTAGAAGCAACAGAGATGAGTATGAAATTCTGGACTATGAGCTCTGGTGTGAAAACCTCAAGAACAATGCTAAGGGCGCCGCTAAGAAAATTGAGGGGTATAGCGCCCCGGATGTTGCAGACAGTCGGCTGCTGCATATGTGGGAGGCCAAGCAGAGCATGGAGTGCCGTATGAAGAGGCAAGGCAGGCGAAATCGCAATCTGAAAAGGCGCTTGGCCAGACTCAACAAAGAGATTGAAGACTATGCATTCAAGCTGTGCAAACAGCAATGGTACAGTAAATGTGGAGAGATGGAGAGGGGCATGAATCTTCCTAGGACTTGGAACTTGTTAAGACACTTGCTTGACCCGGAGAAATCCAAAGGTCAGGCGAGGGTAAACATGGCCAAAGTTGGACATGCGTGTGGGGATCTTAGTGATCAGGCATTCATAGAAAAATTGGTGGAGACATATATAGGGGACACCAACTCGGTACAGCTACCAGACTACGAGGGGGAGGAAAATTTGGCATTGGATTCGGATTTCACTGAGGCGGAGACGAGGGCCGAAATAGTTAGACTAAATGTTAGGTCGGCACCGGGGCCCGATGGCATTACTAACAAAATTCTAAGAAATCTAGATGATAGCTCTATTAGGGATATCACTAGATTTATGAATTTATGCTGGATAGAGGGGAGAATCCCGGATCAGTGGAAAATGGAGAAGGTGATACTAATTCCTAAGCCAGGAAAGGAACCTGGAATAGGTAATCTTCGGCCAATCTCATTGACCTCGTGCATCGGAAAATTGATGGAACATGTAGTGCAGACTAGGCTGTCTAGGTTTATGGAGAGGAAGGGGCTATGGCCGGACGAAATGTTCGGTTTTAGGCCGCATCTTAGCACGCAGGATGTTATGCTGCTCCTGAAACATGACATTGTGGATTCTAAGACAAAGGATGCGAAGGTGATTTTAGGGCTGGATCTAAAGAAGGCCTTCGAGAATGTTAAACACTCGGCGGTCCTAGAGGGGCTGAATGAGGTAGGAGTAGGTGCGAGAACCTACAACTACATCAGGGATTTCTTGCGAGAAAGGAGAGCCGAGGTAGTGTTTCAGGAGAACACTTCGGAGATGATCCAGCTAGGAAGTAGGGGGACACCGCAGGGGGCGGTTCTGTCGCCACTACTGTTTAATATGGCCATGAGGAAGTTGCCAGGGCAGCTAAAGGCGCTTGATAACCCGAATCTTAAATTCAGCTTGTATGCAGATGACATTAATTTGTGGATAGATAAGGGCAGTGATGGAGAGATTGAACAAATTCTCCAGGCGGCAGCCGACTGTATTGTAACATATGCAGCGGAAAGGGGGCTGGAGTGCTCTCCGGAAAAGTATGAATTATTCCTATACAAGGACAGGGCACTTAGAAATAAGCCGCCTTCAAAACTCCAAATTCTGGTACGTGGGGTGCAGGTTCCGGAGGTGGAGACGATTAGAATCCTGGGCTTACACCTGCAGGCGAATGGCCAGAATACTGTTACCATCAAAAAGTTGGAAGGCTACGCCATGCAGACTTTGGGTCTCCTTAGGAGAATCTCAAGTAAAAAAGGGGGTCTTAGAGAGAAAAATTTGATTAAATTGGTTCAGGCCTTTATTACAAGTAGCGTGAGCTATGCGACGCCTTACTTGAACTTAAAGGCGGCAGATAGGGGGGAAATTGATGCGCTTATGAGAAAGTGTATCAAGATGGCTCTGGGGCTGCCTATGACAGCGTCCACGGAGAGATTGTTGGCTATGGGAGTGCATAATACTTTGGCGGAACTGATTGAAGCGATAGATGTATGGCAGTTAGAAAGGCTCAGCACCACAAGGGTGGGGAGGGCAATTTTGGAAAAAGCGGGGCCGAATCCGGAGAGGGGGAGGGGCAGCCAGGCCACCATAGGATGGAAGACATGAGAGTGCCTTAGAGTTCCCCCTTTGCAGAGAAACATGCACCCAGAATATAATAAAGAGAGAAGGCAGAAAAGGGCGGAGGCGCTGGAATGCATATATTCAAAGAAGCCGAGGGAGCAGGTTGCATTTGTGGATGCGGCGGGTGGAAAAACAGGAGAAGGCACCTTAGCGGTAGTGGTGGACGGGGGGAGGGTGCCCGATCTCGGCACTATCGGTTAAGAGTGATGATATTGATGTGGCAGAGGAGGTTGCAATAGCTCTTGCTTGCGTCGGCACAAAGGCCACGTATGTGTTGAGCGACAGTAAAACTGCAATTCAGAATTTTGGTAGCGGGAGGATATCTCCTATGGCACTCAAAATTCTAAGACAAAGAGAATTGGATAGGACAATCAATCTAATTTGGACCCCGGCGCACGAATCTGTAAGTGGCAACGAGGCTGCTCACAACCTGGCTCGAGATCTCTACTGCCGAGCAGGTCGGAATGAGCAAGCCAAGGAGGGCCACAACAGAGAAGGGCGTCTGCTGTCGTATTATGATGTGACGCAATATTATAGAGGGCGGAGTCTGAAACTCCCCCCTCCAGACAAGACTCTAGACGGAAAACAGATGACGGCATGGAGGTGTCTGCAAGCAGATACTTATCCAAATTCGGCCTTGGAATAAATATATATTCCCAGATTTTGAAGATGAGAGCTGCAGGGTTTGCGGGGAGAGGGGTACCCTGAACCACATAATATGGGAGTGTTTGCATTCCCCAGGCAGGGCAAACAAAATTAATAGCAGGGAAGCCTGGGAGGCCTTGCTGGAAAGCCCAACCCCAGAGCACCAGCTGCTAGCTGTTCGACTGGCTGAAGAGGCCGCCGAGATCCAAGGGATTTCGGCATGCATCTGAAACGGATTCCCACCTGCCTTAGGGTGCCTCTCCTCTAAGGGGGAGGACCTGGGGCAGGAAAGAAGCCTTTTCTGTTGGACAATAAAGTTGATTCATTCACTCACTCAACATGCAACATTAACGTAGTATGCTTCCAACCAATCTGAATTGACAAGTTGGGGTCCTTAATGTCAGATGGCACTGCTTGTACACTTAGTTGCACAAACGATGGAAAACAAATGGGTTTATAACAAAAAAAAGAAACAAAAGCACTTCTGATTAAAAAACAGACACCTGTGAATCAGCTATGGCAGGTTCCATCAGAAATATGCACAAAACACCATACTAATGGCCCATGCACAACCTAACATAAACTTAATTTTGGTGATCAAACTGCATTGAATAAAAGAATTTGAACATTTTTTACCTTTTATTAGATATCTTTCTGCACATTTTTTAGTTTGCATTTCAATTCCTGAGCACAAGTGTAGCAACCCTTAAATCCCAATCGAAAAGCTGGTTCGCACTTCAGGAAATGGTTTGTAGTAGAGCAGGATTGGGCTCAGTCTGAAAAACCTGCCATGTAGCAATCCTGCATCTGCAAAGAGTTAGACTCCGACTTGACCAACATCAAACGCGCCTGTCTGACAGCAACATAAATTATACAAGGGCAACTCAACAACAGATGTGGGCCCGTCAATTTGGTTGAGGCAAGTTCCCAGCGGAAGACACTGATGCAGACCGCTATAGTGAGAGATAGTATTCTTTTACAGCTGTTAGAGATTGGTTCAGATGAGTAAGACTGATTACACAGGTGGAGGCTCGGACGCATTTTATGAACGGCTGCCTCTCTGGAACACGGCTAGCAGTTCTGCTCGCAGTGTTTGCCAGGGTAAACAGCAGCTTAGTATGTCATGAGAAAAAGCTCAAGTGTGCCAGCTTGCCAAGGTGAGATTTGCGTGAGCCTATCCAACAAGGGGCATGGAGTGTGGTACAGCTCACATCAGACCACTCATGAGCATTGTATACGAACTAAAGCTCGGTTGCAGCATAAACCTGCAAATATTTATTTCTAGCACTGCCGTATACAATCCACATCTGTCTCCAAGGCACTCACTTTCCTCCGCATTCATATCACATAAATGGGTGCCAGTATCGAAATGACATTCTCATAAGGCACTGCCCTTCCGGCATCTTCCAGCTGTGCTGTTGAAGATCCATTTTTACCATTTTTACTAGTGCTACTCTCTGAACAGCTGCTTTCAGTTTTGTCCAACACAACCTCTTCGGTCACTGTCCCATTGCTCTCGCTGCCTGCAACACCTTCGGCAATGTTGTCCTGGCCAGTTTCCAGCCCTGACATCATGACTTGGACGGGCCAGCCGCCTGGTGGAGGTGGCAGAGGCTCCGTGAACTTCACGATGACTGCCTGGGGCTGCTCACCGGCGGCGTCCTGCTTGCGTTCCATGCGCAGCTGCCTCTTGCGCAGCCTGCTCTTGGCATGGTGGCACTTGTCCGACATGCCACCCCGAGAGTTGCTCTCGCCGCTACACTCGGCGCTGTGCAGGCGCGATCCCCGCGTCTCCACGACGGGCAGCTCGGCGGCGAAGGGGAACTGCTCGATCTCGCCCAGACCGGGGCACCGCCTGACCTGGTCCAGCCTCTCGAGCAGTGTCCACGGGTAGTCGGTGCCGCCGGCGCCCTCGAAGCTGCGCAGCCTCCGGCCGTCCAGGTAGACGCAGCACTCGGCGTGGTCCTCGTACTCGCGCACCAGCACGAGCTTCTCGGTCTCCAGCCGGCCGGGCTGGTCGTCGCACACGCGGCACGTGCTGTACGCGATCACCAGCGGCTTCTCGCTGATCACGTGCCGCGCCCACCGCCGCGACGGCAGCGGCAGGTCTTCGTACGGGAACGCCGGCGTCACCTCGCACTCCACGATATGCTCCACGCTGCCGTCCGGCACTGCGTCCACAGGAGTTTCGGGATCTTGGGGTGCCGCAGCAGACGCCTCGTTGGCGCCGTCGTCTGTCGCGGCAGCAGAAGAGGCGGCGTCGGCTGCCTTCGCCCGCTTGGGCTTTGGCGGCGGCAGGGGCGCCCGCTGGGGCGGCTTTCGGCGCCGTGGCACGCGCCGCGTGTAGTACTTGGGCGACTCCGGGAACACGGTGGGCACGGCGTCGGGCGTGAGAGCCGGCTTGCCCCGCAGGATGCGCACCACCTCGCCGTTGATGATGTGCTCGTAGTAGCGCGCCACGAACTGCGGGTCGAAGTGGCGCTCGCAGAGCGAAGACTGCGGCGTCAGCTTTTTGCCATCGCTCCGCGGCGGCAAGTACCGCTGCCAGCGACGGAACATCTCCTCGTTGCGGGGCACACCGAAGAGCGAGTAGTGGCGGCCGTCGGGGTCCCAGCGGCTGCTCTTGCCGGACTTGCATCCCGGCGCGAAGCAGTGGTTCTGTCGGCGGTTTCGCTTCGTCTGCTTCTGTTCGGAAGCGGCATCGCCAGCGGCGGCTGAATCCGCCGGTTCTTCCGCGGGCGCAACCAATTCCTCAGGCGAGTTTGGCTCCATTCGTGCACTGACCACGACACTGACAGCCGAAGACGAGAACCGAAGGAAGCAGGACGCACACCGCGAGTGTTCTAGGAGAGAGCACCCCGTGCACTTCGGGGAAACCGTAAACGCTCGCCCATAAACGCATGCACAGGGCGGGGCACCATGATCTTGAAATCATACACCGTGATCAATGACGACTTCTCGAACGCGAAACAAACCGCCGACGCAACACCAAAACAACAGAGCCGGCCGCACGCGCCCACTAAACGCGGCACGTCAGCCAGCGAAGATGGCGCTATGATCGCTGATGGCCATCGCCCTGGCGCTGTTCGTGTGCAATTTGTGCCCTTATGCCTGAAAAGAATTCGCCCTATGCAAAGAGACTGCAAAACACTCACGCCAAGGTCAGCAAAATGCGCCACTATAGGACAAATTATTCGTATCGGGGCAGCCAAGCCGGAAAATCCCGATTCCTAGCTAGAACTGGGCGTACTGTTAAGGATTCGTTAGTAGTGATAGTATAGAGTATTACTCAGTGGCCGGTTGCGCCACAGAGATGAAAACAGAAATATGCATACCCATGCTCGCGGCAGCAGGTTTCCTACCACTGCGTCCAAAATGAGAATCCGCCGACACCCACAGCAGCGAGATGCCCGGCGCAACTAGAGAGCGCGCGATTCAAACTTCACCGCGGGGTAGGCTCAAGAGCCGCTCGGGCTCCACTTACCGCGGAAATCGCTTGCGTAGGCTGCTTCATGTTGACGTGACAAACGTGTATTTGGTACTTGATGTCGTTCTCCGACGTAACATCCTGCACGCGGCAAACAGCACCGAAGAAATCGTCAAAGTCGGCGACAGCATGCTGCAGAGAACTGCGGCTCAGAATACTTACACCAGTGATTATTGACGTGGGCGTTTTACCCTTGGTCTTTGCGGCAGACTTCTTGAGCTGGATCGCTTTCTGGTAGTGCGCCTAAGGAGAAGAAAGGTATGAATCGGCGACTCAACCCTCATTTAAATGTGCCGCCTCGCTCACTTCTGCAGTATAACGTACCTCGGCTCTCTTGAAATCACCCAGTTGCACGTAGGCGTCGCCGCAGTACACGTAGCTCTGAAACTTGGCCGACACTGTCATGAAATCTGGGCAGTGAGTGCTGATGGGATGAGCCAAGCTGAACTGCGATTTCGGGAGTCGGGTCAGTGAGAACGGCGACGCTTGCTAGTCGACGCTGCGCGACCCGTACACTTACCAGGGCTGTGACGTTTGAGTACAACTTGTTGTCGTACAGCAGTTTAAGCTGGTCGATGAAGGTAGCCGCTGAGCCGGTCGACATGTCGATTTTTCAAAACGAGCCAGCAAGGCTACCCTGTCAGAATACAACACCTGATGCTTCTTGATCCGAAGAAAAACTATCGAGCTCTGTTGTCACGAGAGCACGGCTTAAGCAGGCGTGTTTCCAAAAAGCAGCACTGCAAAGGAGTGAAGTCCACAAGTTGTCGCTCGATGCAAGATCCCCTGCGCGGAGCAGCAAGACAACCGTAGTCGCAGCGAGCTTTTCAGAGGATTGCGGATAAATGGGATAGGATGCGACTGGGACGCCACCAGCTGTCGGGCAGCAATAGTTCTGTGTGCCTAATTATATTTTTGGTACTATCTGGTACTACTTCAAATAGTTACGTGCTGAATAATTAAAAAATGTATTGTTTACTCAGGTTACGCTGCTCAATGTTAAAGTGCTCTTATCTGATGACTCAGTTTTTTTTTTTTTACTATCCAGGACAAGCCGTTCGGCAAGCCCAAGATAGTTGCGCGCGTGCTTGTGCCTGTGCCACCTGTGCGTTGACACTGAATGTTGATCATCGAGTGTTCCCACATACAGCAGTGTACTCGCCTCTGTTCCGCAGTCTCTGCTTAGCAGTGTGTGCCGTGAGATGGCCGAAAAAGAGGAAGATGAGGTTTTCGTCGTCGTGGAGCTCACCGGGGTCATCGACAGCCAAGTGATGGAGCTGGCCGGGAAAGAATGCACCATTCTCGGCATAGACACGCCGGAACCCGTGCTCAAGCTCGGCTCGTATTTATTTACGGGCGAGTACAAGGACACCATTGGTACGTGCGTGCTGTTCGAAGAGTGCGAGGCGGGAACAGACGACGAGGCAGGCAGGGCCAGCAGCGTCAACCGTCCGCGTCGGCAGAAGGAGCTGAAAAAGCTCAAGTACTTCGGTAAAACCGAAAAGCGGCTCGACATGAAGACATCTTTCCTGCAAGAGAAGGCGGCCGGTAGAGCCGCCGAGCTGCTGCAGCCGGCAGATGCCCCCGCGGAAGACCTGTCGACGGAGTTAGCCGTGGACGATGGTTAGGCAAGGCCGGTCGCTCACTACGTCGAGCTCGTTGACAGGTTCCTACTTCATATGACATAGGAAAGCTCGAAGCCGAACACTGAAGCAATGGTCCGCGCTGCATCCTGCCCGGCACGTGCACCCGTTCAAAGCGCTCAGTTGCTGCTTTCTGCGTGACTGCCTTCATGTGTGGTCTCGTGTGAGCGACTGTGTGGTGCAGCTTTAGCTTGCCGTAGCTTGAACGCGTTGGTAGTACCTCCGTTGTGGTCTCCGCAGGTCCTGGTCAACTGTGGTGTGACTTGCCTGCCTGTTTAATAGACCAGCAGCAGTACGGCTTCCTGAGCTCGTTCCTTCTACGCATTTAGAAACGTCGCAGCAGCGTGCGTATTATCCACCGCACTTCACCAGCAGCGGTAAAAATAACGCGCGTTTGCCGCCTCAGTAACCTGCCGCCAAGTCGTGCTGTATTAGCATCCTCGAATATCTGTTATGCAAACAAGTGGCGGCGTTGGTTTGGTAGCTGTCCCGTGCGGGCGAGGCCTGCCTGGCGTTGCATATGTCTCCTCGCCCAACGTCACCTCTCCTCCCCTTCTTTACCCTCCTCCTTCTCCCCCCCCCCAAAAAAAAAAAATAAAAAAAAATCTCGTAACAGAATCGGTGACTTCATGCCCGGGAATCCTTTCCTATCGGGTTTGGGACACACCCTTACCTAAAGCCTATTTAAACACTGGAACTGTGCCCACCAGAGTCATTTTAAGCTGTTTCGTGTTTGTCGGCTTCTTTCATGAGCATGTGTCCTTCCGAAGAATGTCTGCATCCGCAAGGACCCGAAGTTCGCCGAGATGGGCCGCATCACAGAGGACGACGAGGTCCAAGAAGCGTTCGTGAAGAGGTTCAACCTGGCACCGCAGTCTTCGGTAGTGCGACCCCAACAGCTTCCATGGGCCGGCCGGCCACTTCGGAATACTGGGGAGTTTGCGGCCAGCTGGGGTTTAACGACCAACGGCTGAACTGTGATGGCCAGGTTGTCACATACTATCGCCCTTCAGCTAAAGGAAAGCGGGCCCAGTTTCGCTGCAACAGATGCCGCAAGTAGCTCTCTCAACTCCGCGGCACCGCTGCCTTGCACGGGAGTGCTGCTCTTCAAGCAAGTGGAGGGGACTCGGCAAGCTTTTTTGCCAACAAGGATCGTCTGGGCCACCCGAACATCAAGTTGTCAAGAGCACACGTATTGTACCTGACGTACTGCATGTTTAAAGGGATGCCAATTTGTGTCGCCACGGTAATGCAAGGTGGCGAAATATGCAAGCCAGCTTGCACAGACTGGACCAGTTACGTCCGGGAGGTGTGCTGCAAAAAGCTTCAGCGAGCGCCTCCGATGGGTGGTCATGGGGAAGAAATTCAGGTCGACGAATGCCCGATGAGAGGTAGGCGAAAATACAACCGCGGCCGGCTTATGGCTGGCGACAACGTGCCGCCTCATCGCCAAAATAACTACGGTGTCGTCGTCGACCGAGGGCCATGGATTTTTGGTATGGTTTCTGTGGCCACAAAGGAGCTGCGCCTGTTCATAGTAGAACGAAGAGACGCGGCAACCCTGGGCACCATCATCGCTGCCAACGTTCTCACAGGGACCGCCATGAGCAGCGACGAGTGGGTCGCTTACCGGTGCGTGCCAGGACTGGTTGACGGGAACGGCGTCTCCATGGGCCCGTCTCACAAGACTGTTAACCACTCCACGAACTCATCAAGACAATTCGTTGAAGCGCACTCGAGCATTTAATTATGCAACGCCAGGCAGGCGGCAGCAAGCTCATGAGGGCGCCGAGCTAGCATGCAGCGCTGGAGATACGATGGGGCGCGGCGGGTCTCGAGGGGAGGGGTGGTGGAGAGGAGGACGGAAGGGAAAGAAGCGTCGCTGCTCCCCGAAAAGGTGTAGAGGAGGAGGAGGAGAGGTGACTTTCGGCGAGGAGACATATGCAACGCCAGGCAGGCCTCGCCTGTCCCGTGCTCCCTCGCCCACCGGGCATTACACCCACATTGTCGACGTAAAGAGCGCAGCACTTTCCAAGAGTGCTGATGTACAAGGAAGGAAGTTGCCATTTTTTAGAAAAGTAGGAATAAAAAAAATCAAGAAATGGCTCGAGAAGTGGTGTACTTTGTGATTGATGGTTCGTAGAGAAAGTAAAAGACAAGCATCCAGTGACAGCATGAAAGGGTGCCACAGCGACCGTCAGGCTGCTGCGAGATGTTTTTATTTGGTAACAAGTGCCTTCAACATCTTACTAGCCACAATAAATTGCACCTATTAAGCAAACATGTGCAGCTATCTCCGCATTACATTACGTTAGCTTCCCCGGGTGGGGGTCCAGCTCCCTGGTTCGCCAGCCTGCTGGCCCAGATTTTGCCCTTGGATTCTTTCGGTCGGAATGGCATCAGTCACATCCCAGTGGCGCTTGTACCCATTAGAGACGGGGCCCTAAAATTGAAAAATTCTAAAATGATCCAGGAGCAGCTAAAGGCTGTTACCAGCCACCACCTGGAGATCTCTGAAGTGCGCCCTTTCGGCTGTAGGGGCATTCTGTGCCAATCCTCGGATGTGCTGTGCGTGTCGGAGTTGTTGCATTGCACATCCTTCGCATCATTTCCAGTTAAGCCCTCCATTCCAGGGCTACTCGCATGTTCAAAAGGTATCATCCGCGGCGTGGACCCATCGACATCTCCTCAGGAACTACTTGACTTTCAGGACGCGGTGTTGGCATGTTACCAGTTTACCGCTGTACCAGAGATGCTAATGGCTCAAGTGTACCGACAGAGTCTGTGAATGCAACATTTGCAGGATTTTCTTGCCTTTCTGAGCTGAAGGTTTGGCCCCTAGTGTACCGAGTCGAGCCGCTACATCCTTGTCCTTTTCAATGCAGGAATTGCTGGTGCTTTGGTAGCTTGCAATTCTGCGACGCGTTGCCAACTATGCAGGGAGAACCATTCCGCAGATGATGCTGGTTGTCCCAAACGTTCAAATGAGCAGAATGTTCTGGACATTATTCAGCAGAGAAGGTGCTCTAGAGCTGATGCGCACAATTAGACTGGAAGAGGCATTCTTATGCGGGTCTTGCTAGGTCATCTGGGTCTGAGGTCGAGGTGTTGCTGACAAAGTCTGTGGTGTCAGCTGTCGAGAAGGCGCTTGCAGGTGTTGTGGACCATATGTTGACTACCTTCAGTGAAGCTCTATCCCAGGCCATTTGAAGTCGGGTTGCTCATTCAACTGTTGGTCTTCCCGTTCCATCAGCTAGTCCATCCCCTGTGCCTGTACTTGGTGCCGGGGATACCAGCCTCTTTACCGTTTGCGCTACGGACGTCGAGATGACAAATTCTTCCCAGAAGCGTCAAGCTCCTTCCTCTCCGTCAAAGTCTGCCCTCCCAAGCAACAAAAGCAAGAAAGGTGCCCCCAGTAATCCGCATAAAACTGATGTGGTAAAGGAAGCTGTCACAGCCTCTCTGCATTTACAGTAACAATGGCCGGGTTAAAAGTACTACAGTATAATTGCCGTTCAGTCGCACCTTCTTTTCACAATTTACAGAACCTTGTCTCACAATTTGACCCAGACATAATTTTACTTCAAGAAACTTGGCTTACTCCTATTAAGTAATTCTCTCTCAAAAATTTCTGGGTATTCCGAGCCGACCACAATTGCGGCCGGGGTGGTGGCTTGTTAACATTAATTTCTTACTAAATTTTTTCATCGGGCGCATGTGTCACACCAAATTCAAAGACGTGACTGTGAATTGTTGGCTGTTGATATCGCAATTCCACAGTGTGCTCCCCTTACCGTTGCTAACGTTTACTTTCCTTCAGGTGTCCATAGGACAGATCATCTAAAATGTTCTTTTGCGTTCTCACAACAGAGTGGTGATTGCTGGTGATTTCAATTCTCATCACGTAATTTGGGGTTTTCGTACTGATGCATGTGGGCAGCTTCTTTGATCATGGATGTCGGCAAGGTACCTGCGTTGCTGCAACAGTCCAGGAGTTACTTACATGCGTTCCGATTCTTGGTCTGTCATTGACTTAACATTGGCAGTGAATGGGGTGCAGGTTTCTTCGTGGTCTAGTCTATAGTGCATTGTGGTACTTCCAATGATCACTTTCTTATAACTTTCACCATAGTAGCTTCTCCCCTGAGGGCGACTGCTTCTCGACGAAAATTCCTAAACCACACACTTTTCAAAAACCTTGTGCAATCCTCTTTCTCCTCCATTGCATCATCTAATAACTTGGATTGCGCTCAGCAAGTTCTCTATTCCGTGTTAGGGGCCTCTGAGTGTTCCGCACGGTGCAATCTACGGTCAGAAGTTGTTTCCCTCACAAAATGGCACATACCCACAAGGGGGATTGGCCATAACCAGGTGGTGACTATTTAAATTGCAGATTGCATATGGCAAGCGTGGGATGACCTAACAAAAATTGTGTAACTCTGTTTCCGTAGCAGAGGAGGTTGCAGGAGGTTAGGGTGGCCTAACAAACTGAAAATTAGGTAAAGAAATCAGTTAAAAAAAAAAAAAAAGATTGAGAGAGAGAGAGTAGGAATTGCAAAAAGTAGTTGCCCAAATACGAAAGCTTATGATGGTATGGGCAGTACGAAAGCTTATCAAGGTAGACGTTTTAATTCTAGGAGATAATTTTGAACGGCAGAGCAAACATTCCCATTGGTATGGCCAAGCATAGAAGTGCCAAGGGACAGAACAACCGCAGAAGACAGATGCAAATTGAGATTCTGCATTGGGACCTCTAATAGTCGCCTCCGGATCGATGAGTAGCGACGACAAAACAGAAGAAAGTGCTCTAATGTTTCCAGCTCAGCACAATACGGACACAATGGGGAGATCGCCAGACCAGGCCTGTAGAGGTAAAAATTTAGTTGCGGCACCCGGCAACGAAGACGTGTGAAGGAAACTTCAAGCACTTACTGTGGTGGAATGATGAGTGTGAGAGAGAATCTCGACTTAGAAAAGCTGCCTGGAAAAGCCTCGGTCATAACCACTGCTTGCAGAATTGGATAAATTACAAATTTTTCGTGACTTCATTTAGAAGGACTATTGGTAAGGCGAAGGGGGAGTATAATGCGAGTTTGAACAGTTATCAAGCCCAAGTAACCACAAATCTTTGTACCGATTCATGGAACGCTACCATAATACGTCGTCCTCTCATGTTACACAATCAGCGGTGTTACCACCCCAGGATGCAAAAAACAACTAGACCAAATAGCACAAGGCCTTGCTCTGCGCTTTCAAGCGCGGTCGGTGGTTCCATTCGTCCTACCCCCTCCGCGCGCAGACTTCATTGTGGTTACACCCTCTGAATTATTTTCCATAGTTACTGGCCTGCAGCTCCTGGATGTGATGGGGTGTCTATTGGTATGTTGAAGTCTCTTGTGGAAGAATTTACCTCTGATGTATTGCATATCGTTAATGTGTCCCTGGAGACAGCTTGGGTCCCTCCTGAATGGAAAATTGCGAAAATAATCTTACTTCTTAAAGATTCAAAGGATTTTGTAATTGATAACATTTGGTCGATTCCCTCTTGTCTAATTTAGTAAACTTATTGGACACATTGTTCACAGTTGTCTTGCAGATCACGTTCTTGCAATACAAGCCTTCAGTGCTTCTCAGATAGGGTATGGTCGGGGGTGCTCGATCTGGTCTGCTTATTTAGATTTGGAAAGCAGAATCAGGGTTGCAATCGAGAAGAAAGAGGTTGCGGCGTTAGTCACTTCGGATATCGCTAAAGCATATGACAGCGTAGAGCATTCAATACTATTGAATAAGTTTGACGAAATTCGGCTCCCTTTTTACATTCTTCCATGCATGCAGGAATTCCTAAAACATAGACGCTTTTTCTGTTCCAACAGTTGCTTTACTTCCGAAACCTTTTCACAGACTAGAGGTGTGCCTCAGGGGTCGGTTCTGTCTCCTTTACTTTTTAACATACTTATGCGGGACATACCAATTCAGGGTGACATCAAAGTGTATGGGCATGCGGACGACATAACCTTTCTTGCTTCTGCTAGAGACATTCATTCACTTTACTAGCTATTGCAGGCCTACCTCAATGCCCTGAAAGTATGGCTGGGCAAGTTGCATTTAATTCTCTATCTGCACGAATCTTCCATCCTTGTTTTTTCCCCCATCTTCCCCTCTTTATATCTGTCTACTGTATTGTTGCGCCAAAATCCTACATGTTGAGTCCTTTAATATTCGACCCTCATCTAGACTGGCAACCTCATATCAGAAGTATAGCCCTCAAAGGTGAGTGAGCTCTCGGTCGCCTGACGCTAATCAGCGATATGAAATTCAGTATGCGTAGAGACACTCTCTTATTTCTCTATAAGACATGCGTAAGACCAATTTTGGAGTTCGGTTGTGTTCTGTTCTCCGGTTGTCCTAGATACAAAATTCAACCTCCGGTTCTTTTGGAGAGGTGACTCTACGACTTTGCCTGTGTTTACCAAAATCAGTGGCAAATTTGGTCCTCTTTCTGCAAGCTCGCATACGGGACTTGAACTCTCGCTTCCAGCTTCTCACAGTGCGCACCTTCTTACGGGGACTTGGGTCAATGCCTGGAGTGGCTCCTCCAATTTTTTTGACTAACCCTGCTTTGTTTCTAGATAAACATTGGCCGCTTTACAAACTGCCTCAATTTGTGTTTACTGAGCGCCTCTTGTCTAGAATTGCTGTCTCGCTTAGGTCCGCGCAATGCATTAGCAATGTGCAGGCTGCACCAGCTGTTTGCTTCGAGCATACGCTGCCGCTATATGCAAAGCACATATCTGCCAATGTTCTGAACAGTCTCCTGGAGGAATATCTGTTCCAGTATTCGAGCCATGCTGCTATTTTCACAGATGCCCCACAACAGTGTGAAAAGGCAGCAGTAGGTGTTAGTTATTCTATCCGGGTCCCTGATTATACCCAAATTTTTGCTGCTGAATTTCTCGCTATTGGTTTGGCTCTTCAAAAAGTTCCTCGGAAGATTTCTCAAGTTATCATTGTCTCGAATTGTCTCAGTCTTGGCAGCGCTAGAAAGTTCAGCATTTAGTCTCTTGTACTGATCCCTAATGTACTTCGTGCCACTTCGTGGATCCCAGGGCACTGTGGCATTACGTCAAATTCGATGGCCAATTTCTTAGCAAAATCAGCCATCAGCGTGCCTGCTGCCATGTCGTTCCGAACTTCACACTGCTGACCACGTTCCGATATGAATGTTACCAAATACACCAGTACCTGAGCCATGAGCCTATCCTTCGTATAGCAGATTTCGAACATTTTAAATTCCCATGAAACACGTGTTCTTGTGCATCAAGACAATGCAAGGTTTCCAAGACGCTGTTGCGCTTGCAGGATTCCTCGCCTTAATCTATATTTATGCTGTTCTCGGTTCACGCCGTCGAATCTATGTGCGTCATGCAGAGACGTTGAAACGATGGATCATTTCATCCTCTACTGCCGGCGGTCTGCATAGCAGAGAACTCAGTTTTTGCAAAATCCTCTCGCTCAATTAGGGCTGCCGTTTACTCTTCCTGTCTTCCTTTCCTTCAGTGCAACCGTGAAAGGGCAGGCCATTAGGCAGGTGTCTCAGCTTCTTCACAGGTATATTATTGAAACCGGGAGATTTTTGTGTTAACTTCACGATGCCTTTACCTTCCTCTCAAAATTATTTTCTTTCTGATTAATTTTAAGTTTAGTTATTCAACCCACACCTCTTTGTTTCCTCAATTTTCATTCCGATTTCCTCAAGCTCTCAAAATTCGTGATTTTCTTTTTCTCAGATTCCTCTATATTTATGAGCCGCTTGAGATAAACCTGGAAGAATTTTTTCCTGTTTGGATCTGCACTAAACCTTGGCCAATCCCCCAACGTGGGTATGCGCGATCGTTCTTGAGGCAACAACTTTTGAACTCTTCAAGTTGGCTTTACCAAGTCGAACATTGATAAAAACGGCGTAGCTTGAATGAAATACGTATGCAGTTTACGTCTTTTCTGGGCTAGAAGGTGCTGACAGGATTATAGTAACGATATTACGTGCAAAGGCGCCATTTTAGCAATGTGCAATGCGGCAATGCCAACTTGGCGAGTTTAAAGCGTATTTTTCGCGTTCGATAAAATAGAGGTTTACCGCAGCCGGACAGCCGTACGGTAAATACGGTAACGCGCTGCCGTTGCTACCATTGCGAGGCTAGCCAGCGACATATTTGGCGTACGGTAGCGGTTGCCGCCAGAAATGGCAATAACTTAATTGCTGTAATGAAATTTGTAATGCAGTTCATTACTTTTCTGGGCTAGTAATTTAGTAATTAAGGAAATATTTTGGAGCAGGAATTTAATGCAAAAGTAATTACTAGAGAAATTACTTTTGCTGAGTAATGAGTCTGTCAGAGCAAAGGCGAGGAAGAACCAGCTCCGACAGCGTTGAGGTTCGAACCAATGTTACTAGACTAGTAACGTTGGTTCGAACTGTTTATTTGCGCTGCGGCGGCCTAGGCCAACTTCCACTTTGTTGTACGGCGCTGCGTGCCATCCCACGAAACACAAGAAGGGCTACGCAACGTGTAACAAACGTCTACAAAAGTATACGGTAATGTCTAGAAGAAATCTATTTTCAGATGTTCTGCAGACAATGAGGCGAAAAGAGGTGTTATATGCCTGCTAATGCTCCACCAAAAAAGATCTAGAAAACTTCGCAAGAACTGGTTAAGAACATAGACATTTTTATTTTTTGGAAATGGCTGCTTATATGAAGCTATAGACGTAAGATCAATATGCTGAATATTTAGAACCATCTAAAAACTAGCAGTGGGTTTCATTAGGTTTAGTACTCATGCTTATAAGAGCGTTACTCTTACTCATCACGTTTCGAGATTTCGTGGGTTATGCTACCACTCTGAGATCACACCGCCATCTGAGGCAGCAACTACTACTACTACTACTAATAATAATAATAATAATAATAATAATAATAATAATAATTGGTTTTTTGGGGAAAGGAAATGGCGCATCATCTGTCTCAGCGCCTCCGACGACTGTGGCGTGTTGTTGGTGGCAGCGTGGCCGTCCACTACGGTCATAGGCGGGAGAGATCTTCGGAAGGCCACCAGACTCTTGCTGCGAGTGCCCATGCCCATGGATTAACCTGCTCTACCTACATTGCCGTCCTGTCGCAGCGGTATAGTTTGTGCTGTGTTCGCGTCGCTGACTCCCAACCTACCCCCCCCCCCCCCCCCCCGGATTACTTGTGCCTTGATCACCTTTATCTCGCCTGCACGCCGTATTGTGCCGCACGCGCGGTCTGCTGTACCATGGGTGTGGCGCGCCAGTGCTCCTATTTCACCCTGCAGAATATCCATAACCTGAAACCGCGTATCTGTATCGTACGCCCATATCGTCTTTTCTTTTGGCACCCAGGTTGCACTTTACATGCGTTTGCTTTTGCGTGTGCATATATGCTTTTGTACCCTTTAGAATGTTTGCTTAAGGTGCATCAACTTTCAGCCTGTATTATGTTTTTATTGCTCCATTTTTTTTTCAGATTTCTCAGAGCTAGAGAAAATTTTGGACATTATTATTTGCTGTTGTCGCAGTGCTCTGAAATTGTGTACGTGTTAAATGGTGCATACATATGCGTATCCTGTTTGTATTCATTTAAATGCAAAGAGCACATCAAATAAACTGAAATTACATGTGTATTGCATGCGCTGCTATTTCCTGTTATATGGGCAGGATCGGGCGACTTTGTGAATTAATATTTCCTTTGTGCGTAAATTTCTAGCACATTTCATGTTCTTGTGGCCGGAGAAGCGCAGCACGAAACACGGAAGAGAGAGGCGGGAATCAACGCTGACTAACAACCAGATTTTTAATACACGTTCGATCGAATATATACATCTAGCTCGTGCAATAAGTGAAGGACAGAAGCATGACAAACGCATAAGATGTACACATGGTAAAAGATTAGGACAACGCACACAGGTAACAAATTTCACTTTCACGAAACGCTATCGAAAGTATGCTGACGCATATACGGCGCTCTTTTGCTCGTGGTTGAAGGCTTCTTCAATCTCCCTGGTCTGTTTATTAAAATACGACGGGATGACCATTGTGTTAATAAACTGCGGAGCGCATTCATGCTCTCTGCAATGTTTTGCTAATTCACTGCTCATGGCGCCCTTTAGGGATATTTTGTGCTCTCGAAGCCATTCATTCAAACGGTGCCTTGTTGCCTTGTGTGCTCAGGGTGTTTGCAGACCCCACGAAATCTCGAAATCTCGTAAGTTGCGAGATTTCGTGGGGTCCGCATTGTAAACATTGTACACATGCAATTACTAATAGAAGCGTTACCATATCGCACCGCAAGCCGAATTCAGGCCCACCTTGACCCCACCGAACGAATAATAATAATAATAATTGGTTTTTGGGGAAAGGAAATGGCGCATCATCTGTCTCATATATCGTTGGACACCTCAACCGCGCCGTAAAGGAAGGGATAAAGGAGGGAGTGACAGAAGAAAGGAAGAAAGAGGTGCCGTAGTGGATGGCTCCGGAATAATTTCGACCACCTGGGGAGCTTTAAGGTGCACTGACATCGCACAGCACACGGGCGCCTTAGCATTTTTCCTCCATAAAAACGCAGCCGCCGCGATCGTGTTTGAACCCGGGAACTCCGGATCAGCAGAGCGCCCTGACCACTGAGCCACCGCGGCGGGTCCCCAAACGAAGCAAATTCTGTTTGAGACGTATCCTGAGAGGGTGTAGCTCGACAATGGGTAGAAGTGCATAGTACTTTCACAGATAGATGGCGCTAGGCGTCGATCGCTCCCGTTCGGAACAAATTGCTGTTAAAAAACCTCGCTACAACGTTCCCGAGTAAACTTCTCGTCAGAGAAATTTTTCAAACGCTGCGTGGAAAACATTTATTTAGAGAAGTTTTTAAAACGTTTGTGAATAAACCTCTTTTGTCAGTATATGTTTAAAACGTTTGCGAATAAACCTCTTTGGTCAATAGGTTTTAAAACGTTTGTGGATAAACCTCTTTTGCTGAGATGTTTTTTAAACGTTTCAATCTAGAGTTAGACGTTGCTAGATGTTTGGAGTTGTTTGAGGACGTTTTATAGATGTGTTTCGTGGGATGGCCTTTGAGCCGAGCGCGGCGCGAGGGGCGCTATAGGGCTCCTCCCCCCCCCCCCCCCCCCCGTAGTGCACAGGAACACTATCATACAGGAACATTACCCCCCGTAGAGCGAAGCCACAGGATTCACCCAGCTGATGTGCTTGGAGGAAGCTGTGCACAATGGTGGCGCAGTCGAAGCGAGAGCGTGTGTAGGGCCGACGGGCAGAGGAGTGGCAGTGTAGGCTGGTTTGAGGCGGTCAGCAGCCACGACGTCTTCACGGCCGTTGAAGTCTAACGTGAAGGTCTCCTGCGCACGATAGAGGACGCGGAACGGTCTATCGTAGGCCGGCGTGAGGGGTAGATGGACGTGGTCACGGAGGATGAAGACATGGATGCAGGAGGCCAGGTCCTGGCTGACGAACACGGACTGAGGATGACGGGCTGCAGGGGTGACAGGAGTAATGTGGCGAAATGTGTTGTGTAGGCCTCGGATGTAGGTGGAAGTGTCATGGATTAACGCAGGGGAGGAAGGAGAGAAGAATTCCCCAGGGAGACGCAGGGGAACGCCGTAGACTAGCTCAGCAGAAGAGCTGCCGAGGTCAGCCTTCAACGCCGAGTGAATGCCCAAGAGGACGAGGGGAAGGTGATCGGACCAGCGTTCCCTTGGCTGATAAGTGGTAAGGGCAGCCTTCAGTTGTCGATGCAGACGTTCCACCATGCCATTGGCCGAAGGATGGTAAGCGGCCTTATGGACGTGGCGAACACCCAGAATATTGGCAAGAGCAGTAAACGGCCGATTGAAACTGGCGGCCGCGGTCGGTGGTGACGACAGACAGGCAGCCGAAACGAGAGACCCAGCCGGCCATGAAGGCCGAAGCAACGGTCTCGGCTGTAGTGTCAGCAATGGGCAACGCCTAGGGCCAGCGGGTGAAATGATTCACACAGGTGAGCAGGTAAGAGGCCCCACGTGATAACGGGAGTAGTCCAACAATGTCTATGTCAACGTGGGAAAACCGTGCGTCAGGCGGCCGAAAAGGAGGGGCAGGCGTGACGGTATGCCGGTGAACTTTGACGCGCTGGCAGTGAAGGCAGGTTCGTGCCTAAAGGCGGACGTCGGCATTGGTGCTTGGCCAAAGGAAACGAGATGTTATCAGCTTCTGCGTAGCACGAATACTAGGGTGGCTCAGGCGGTGCAGTTTAAAAAAGTGGTGCTACGGAAAGCCAAAGGTACGTAGGGGTGCGAGACGCCAGTGGATGTCTCGCACGTAATCAACTGGGAAGAAAACTGCAGTGGACATTTGGCGAAGGACAGGGACGTGGATGAGGAGCGAAGACGTTGCAGCTCTGGATAATTGCGCTGTGCAGCCGCTAGCTCCTCCATGTCCACTGGTGATTCGGATGCCATGGTACTAACACGGGAAAGCGCATCAGAAGCAGCATTCTCCGGGCCATGGAAGTGACAGATCCACTGTAAACTCGGAGATAAAACACAGTTGGCGGATCTCGCGTGCAGTGTAGGTGCTGTGGTTCCTTTGGAAGGCAATCGTCAAGAGCTTGTAGTCCGTGATGACGTGAAAGTCCCGGCCCTCCAGGAAGTGGCGAAAGTGCTTGATGGCGAGGTACGCAGGGAGCAATTTTTGACCGAAGGTGGTGTATTTAGTCTCAGGTGGCTTCAGCTTTTGGGAGAAAAAACCGAGGGGCTGCCAACTAGAGACGTGCTGCTCGAGAACTGCGCCGACGGCAGTGATCGAGGCGTCGGTGACGAGGCGCAGTGGAGCATCAGGAACAGGATGTATGAGCAAAGTGGCGTCTGCGAGCGCCTTCTTGGCAGCAGCAAATGCAGCGGCAGCGTCCTCAGTACACTCAAGTGGCGCAGCGGAATCTTTTTTCGTAACCAAAAGATCAGTCAGAGGCTTCAGGAAAGAGGCTCACTTCGGGAGAACGCGGCGATGAAAGTTCAGGAGGCCCAAGAATTATCTGAGCTGTTTGAGTGACCTGGGGGCGGGAAAATCTTGAATGGCTTTGAATTTGTTGTCGAGGGGCCGAATGCCCTGTGGAATGACAAGGTGGCCGAGGAACTTTATTGTAGCTACGCCAAAGAGGCACTTGTTCGGGTTGATGACGAGCCCATATTCATCCAGTCGGTGGAAGAGGGCGCGCAGATAAGCTTCATGCTCGGTACCGGATGAGCTTGCTACGAGGAGATCATCGATGTAAGCGAACACGACGTCGAGGCCGCGCATAACCTCGTTGATAGCTCGCTGAAAAGTGTGTGCGGCGTTGAGAAAGCCAAAAGGCATCCCCACATACTCAAAGAGGCCGAACAGTGTGGTAATGGCCGTCTTCGGAATATCAGCAGGCTCCACAAAATTTTGATGATAAGCCTTCAGTAAGTCAATTTTAAAGAAGATCGTGCACCCAGCCAGATTTGATGTGAAGTCCTGTATGTGAGGAAGTGGATAGCGGTCTGGTAAAGTGTGAGCGTTGAGGGCGCGGTAATCTCCACGTGGTCTACAATCACCCGGATCTTTCTTTGGCACCATGGGAAGTGACGATGCCCAGATGCTGGAGGAAGGGCGTACTATGCCGAGTTCCAGCATGTGTTCGAACTCACGGCGAGCGATAGCGAGGCGTTCTTCCGACAAACGGCGAGGGCGAGCAAACATCGGAGGTCCCGAAGTCATGATGTGGTGAGTGATCGAGTGCTTCACCGGTGACTCTCTGGTGTGCGGCTTTGTGAGGTTGGGAAAATCAGCTAGAACTTTCGCATGCGGCGAAACAGGGACGAGAGCCCGAAGCCCCGTCGCCGCAGCGTTGGAGAGTACGCCGTTAACGAAGAGGTGCGTGCTGAGGTCTATGAGGCGATGAGCTTGCATGTCGACGGTTAGGTTGACGAAACTGAGGAAGTCCGCGCCGAGAACAGCTTGCGAGACGTCAGCGATAATGAAGATCCAGCGAAACATGCGGCGCAATCCGATGTTAAGCGTCAGGGACGGTGGGCCGTACGTGCGAATGGGGGAGTTGATCGCTTGAAGCGGGGAGGTCTGTTCGTTGCGACGGCGATCTGCCCAAGAGGCCGCTATGACGTTGACTTGTGCTCCCGTGTCGACTAGGAAACGAGTGCCAGTAATCTTTTCCGAGACGTAAAAGAGGCGGCATGTCCGTCCACCCGCACCACTTGCCGCCGTCAGTGGCCGGTAGCAGCGTTTCCCGACCAGGAGCACGGGTGTGTGCACTTGCGGGCACAGCTGCCGAAAATACGGTGGTACCAGCAGACAGCCGAGGGCGAGGTGGCTGGCCGCGCGTCGGATGGTTGGGATTCCGGGGAGCGGCGGCGTGGCCTGAACCCCGGCGGAGAACGGCGCGGCAAAGGCGCCAGGACATCGAGCCGCCTGGCAAGAGCATCAAGTTCACATTCGATGCTGGCAATCTGGGAGTTTGCGGCAGTAGTTGGAGGTGGACTGGCCACAGAGCTGACTTTGGGGAGCCGTGAGTAGTCCGCAACACGGTCAGCGAGTTCAGCGAGCTTGTCTAATGAAACATCACCCCAGCTGCGAGGATGGGGACGATGTGTTGGGGGGGGGGGGGGACGCTGAAGGAACAACTCACGCAGAAGTGGCTCGTGCTGAGCAGCGGAGTCTCTCAGAAGCTGGCGCATGAGACGGAAGAGCTGCTAAGGGCGGCTGTCGCCAAGCTCTAGCGCTGAGGAGCTGCTGGAGTTTGCTGCGCTCGGACGCTGACTTGCGGTTGATGATAGCCGCCTTCAACGTGTCGAAGGGTCGATCCTAGTCCGGCGGGCTGATGACGTCCACTAAGCCCTCAGCGACGTCAGGATGCAGGGACTACACGAGGTGGAGGATCTTGGTCTCCTGGCTGGTGATACGTCGCAGCTGGAAATGCGCCTCAACATGCAGGAGCCAGGCGCAGGGGCTATTGGGCCAAAATTGCAGCAGGCTGACTAGCTGGAACGCGGCCACAGAAGCACCAAGAGGCTGAGCGTTCTGGGGCGTGTCGCCGCCGGTAGGCAGGGCGGAAGAGCCAGCAGAATCCATGGAGGAGGATGGGGTTGCGTGTTCGAAGCCGGGTCGCCAAATCTCTCGGGAGCTAAGGCGAGGAAGAACAAGCTCCGACAGCGTTGAGGTTCGAACTGTTTATTTGTTGTTGTTGGCCTCAAACAATGCGGTACATATCCACTGCGGGGGAAGGAAGGAAGGCCTCAGACGTTGCTGGCGCATACCCACTGCGGGACAGTGGCCAAGACACAGGCGGTTAATTGCTGGATACAGGAAAGTTTTGACGGGAAAAGGAGTGGTAATAGTATGTAGGCTGATAGATTGGAAGATGGAAGGACAGGGTTTCCTGTTAACTTGGAGATCGACGACGGGACAATGGCTTAATGTGCATAGTAGTATACAATGCCTGTAATGTTTCAATTTCGTACTGACTGAGAGCGGGAAAAAGAAATTAGAATGGGAGTCGCTGCGTTTCTTGAAGGAAATTGCGCACAGCAGAGCGCGCACTCCTGTCGCTTTGTTCAAGCAAAGAAATGCAAGTGGAAAGAACAACCGCGGAGCTCACAGGCAAACCCAGTTGATGAAATGGAATTTGCAAAAGACACTTCCTCAAATGAAATAACCGGCGGCAGAACAGCAGGAAGTGATCTATTGTCTCAGGTTCGGCACAAAAAGGGCACAATGGGGAAGCCGCCAGGCCAGATCTGTGAAGGTAGATATTTAGAAGGGGAACCCGGCAACCCAAGCGCTTGAAAGAGACCTCTAGTCTGCGTGAGCGCCAGTCTTTGCTACTCCAAGAGTGCAGAAGATGCTGATATTCGGGAGATGATGTAAGAGCCGAGGCAGCAAATTCCTGAAATATTGTGTAGCTGCGAAACCTCACCGCAGCTGCATATGTACACGTTGGCAGGACAGCAACAATTGGGCCGCAGAGAGGGGCTCTTGCTAAGGAATCTGCAACCTCATTTAAGTGAAAACCCATGTGGCCTGGTACCCAAAGCAACCTTACCGAATTTAGATGGAGCGGAATCAGGAACTTAAAGAGGCGTAATGCCCGAGACTCAGTGGGTGAGGATAAGGAAGAGCAAATGGATAGAGTCTGTCATGACCACGACCTGGGAAACGGTAGTTTCTAATTTTCGTAAGGCTAAGATTACTGCTAATAATTCAGCCAGATAAATTGGAGTGAAGTCAGGAAGACGGAGAGAAAAAGACCAGCCCAGTGAAGGCGAAAAAATTCCCACACCTGCCTTCTCGCGATCCTGCGAGGCATCGGTAGCAATAAGAACATGAGAGGGAAAGGACCTTAGGTGGTCCTGCAACAGACCCTGAAGAAGCGGGAAGGGCTGCAGCTTTGCATTCGATGGGAAAATGTCATCGAATTCAATCTGGACAGATGATGAGTTGTTATACATTTGGCGGACATCTGTGAAATGAGTATTTATGGGATCAAGGAGGGACTGCACGTAACATATCTGCGGAGTATGAAAACGAGACCAGGCGGCCCTAAAAAAGGCGGAAGGTTGACTAAGAAATGTTTTACTGGAGGCGTGAGCAGGTGAGTCGCACAATTTTAAAAATGTTTCAACTGTTAAAAGGCGAAACCTAGCTGATAACGATGGGATTGGCGCCTCAAGGTTCAGAACAGCATTGGCGACATATTTTGGAAGCCCCAGACAAAGGCGCAACGCCTCACGCTCCAACAGCACAAGAGGGCGAAGTTTATAGGCAGGAGCTCCTGAGAATAAACACTCCCGAACTTCAAAATTGGGCGGATGTACATTTTAGAAATCATCAGAAGTGTATGGCTTCTCATGCCTGACCTAGCACTACAAAGCCTGCGCAGGATGCCAATGGCCCGAACTCCTTTTGCAGAAACTTGCTCAATGTGTGGCCGCCAGGATAGAGTAGAGTCATATATTACTCCGAGATACTTCACTGTCTGAACTTGAAGTATTATGTTATTTCTATAGACCAGGCAGATATTTACAGGAACAGAAACCGGGAATACTAACAATGCACATTTCTTCACATTGAGGGACAGATGAATTCTTCCTAACCAGTTGTCAAGAACATTAAGGTAATTTTGCAGGGTTCGATAAAGAGCGTGAATGTCACCTGCTGATGCAAAAAGGCAATATCGTCGGCGTACACATAAGTTTCCACATTTTGAATGCATGAAATTGAGTTTAGAAAAATGTTTAAAAGAACAGGTGAGAGAACTGATCCTTGCGGTACACTTCTTGTCTGTGGAAATCTCCTTGAGGAAACACCATTTTGGTAGCAGTAAAATTCTCTATTTTCCGAAAAACAGAAATACAAGCTACAAAATAGCTTGGGAAGTTCAGTTCCTGTATTCTTAGTAACAGAGTCGAGTGCTCAATAATAATAATAATAATAATTGGTTTTTGAGGAAAGGAAATGGCGCAGTATCTGTCTCATATATCTTTGGACACCTGAACCGCGCCGTAAGGGAAGGGATAAAGAAGGGATTGAAAGAAGATATCTGTCGTATGCTTTACTGACATCCAAGGTGACATGCGCAGCAAACTGTTTCCTATTGTGAGCTAATTTAATACGACTCTCTAGGTCAGTATGAGCGCACCAAATTGAACAACCCGGCCTGAATCCAATCTGACATGGATTCAAGAGAGCATTTTCCGAAATGAATGACATGACACGGCTGAGAAGTACCCTTTCAACCAACTTCACTAGGTTCGATGTTAATGAAATAGGGCATATGCTGTCTAAAGTTAAACCCTCCCCTTGCTTTTTAAGCAATGCAACTATTTCAGCAAGACGCCACTCATGAGATATCCAAGGACCTTTAATGGAATGGTTAACTAGAGCCAAAAGGTCTGCAGGAGATTCATTGAACAAAACTTTGATCATAGATGAAGTGACCTTATCGGGGTCAGGAGCCGCTGGGGATAAGCGCAGAACAATTTGCGACAGCTCAGGCATAGAGATTTCAGTGATATCACTTCAGGTGCACGTGAATATAGCAGGAGAAGGTAGATCAGATGTAAAGCGAAGCTCTACGCCACACGCAATATCCTCTAAGGCCTTTGCGATGTCAGCAGGGGACTGAACAAGGGATTCAATGTTGACAGCCGGTGGAATCACCTTGTTGCGCCTCATGAAATTAAACAAAGCTCGTTTATTTCCTGAATGTGAAAGGAAATCATAATGATTTGTATTATACTCCTCCTTTGCAAGGGTGACAGTGCGCTTAAATGTTGCTGCAACATACTTATAATCCAACCAATTTTTTGGGGCGTCTCTCATAGCCTGAGTCGCTTTGGGACGTTAAAACTCACATAAACCAAAAACCAATTTTTTGGGCATTGATTGATGAGAAGTTTCTTCCAAGCTGCTTTCCGTCGTCTATATGCACGCGTGCACTCAGAATTCCACCAATTGCTCGAAATTGCACCCTTGGTTCCCTTAACCAAAAATACAGACTTTTGCCTTGCATGGTCCAGTACTGAACATAGATGTGTAGCCTTGCTTTCGGCACTTGACTGAGCGCAAGGGCCTGAAGTGATTTGGAGAGCTGATTTTAGCGTGTCTTTAAAGCAACTGTTATTTATTAACGTGCGCTGACGTTGCTCAGGAAGAGTTAATTTACACGCAAACTTGAAACTAATCGGTAGATTATCACTGTTTGTTGCACAGTCAACAGGCGCCCAAGACATAACAGACTCCTGGGGAGGCAAAAAAGTTAAATCCACGGCAGAGCGACATTAACTACGAACAAACGTAGCCAATCCGGAATTGTTGCAGATCAAGTTGTTGTCAGAAGCCCAATCAGATAGTCTAGAACCAAAACTGTCTGTTTTAAACCTCCACGTCACATGGTGCAAATTGAAGTCTCCAAGTAATAGAACCTGATCGGCTACTAGACATGAGTGAGTCAAGGGGCCGAGTGTCATGCACATCAGACGGGAAATATGAATTAGCTACCGTAAAGGGCTGTTGACCTGGGACACTGAGGTCAACCGCAAGGATTTCACATTCATTGTCCGCATATTGGAAAGAAATGCGCGCCCTGTGGCAAAACTTTGTAGTGATGAGCACCAACAACCCTCCCCATCATGATGACCGGTCAAGCCGGAACGGACGGTAATCCCTGAGATGATAATTGAAATTTGTAGTTAGCCATGTTTCCTGTAAAGCAACTAAATCTGGTAGAAGCTGACTGCATAGGCAATTTAAATCTGTTGAAGCTGGGAATATAGATCGGCAATTCCACTGGAGTACACTTAAGAGCCCTATCTTGGCGGTAGTGCCGCAGCCGCGACTGCCTTTTCTAGAATCCTGGTCTTAGCATTTTGACTTGCGTTACTTTTCTTTGTCTTTGACTGGAGGCAAGATGGACCTGCAATATTCAAAGGAGACCCACTTCATTTCTGGGCGCGGAGATCAGACTCCATATCCACACAGTCCATAGAGGATGCGTTCATAACGCTGTTCGGAGGAGAGGCCTGAGAGGTCTTTTGTTGCTCATATAGTTTTTGGCCCTGTGGAGCGGAATTGATTACTATAGAAGGAGGAGTGGCTTCAGAAGCCAAAGAAGGCAAGAGCGGAGCGGTGGACACTTGCAGAAGATTAGTCATCTGAGCAGCTATGACCTGCGAAATGCACGTGGATACGGTTTCCGAATGCGATCCATTGCACTTGCCACAGCTTTCTCAACTGCCGCTGTGATAGCCTGGGACCAACTGACATCCATTATGGGTGGGCATTTGGCGGCCACACTAGAGTAGCCTGAGGCTGTCTCCTTGACTGCGGCAAAAGCTTCTCTCCGCGTCCATCTGCGCTTGTCTATAAGCTCGAGCACTTGAACTTCTTGAGCTCGTGCAGGACAGTTAGGCGAATCAGCACGGTGAGCACCACTACACAAACAACATTTCTTTTGCTGTTCAGGACATTCCTCTCTTCAATGACATTCCCCACAAGCACAGCAGCGTAAGGCCGATTTGCAGGCTTTGCCGCTGTGGCCAAATCGCCAGCAGTTTTGACAGTGAAGGGGCCGAGAGTTAAAGGCATCTACTCGAAATACCAATGGCCACACCTTAATCTCTGACGGGCAGACTATTCCTGCAAATGTGGCAATGACGGACTCCGTAGGAATTTTTACTCCGTCAACCATCCTGCTGCATCGATGGACAGCAATCACTCCTGCAGGCGAGAGGTTCTCAAGCGTTTCCACAGGGCTCAATCGAGAGTCGACCCTTCGGACCAAGCCTATGAAACACGCTAGATGAGGCGGAATGAATGCGCTCACCGGGCGTGGACGACAGCGGCACCACGACATTCAATTCTTTTCCGTCAACGTACCTCCAGAACAAGTCAATTTAACAGCAGAAATGGCAGCTTGTCTACATTCGGGTGCATTTCCGGGACGACGAGCGTAAACAGGCAGTCGATGCATTCCCGCTGTTTAAGTGTACTACAAATTCTTCAGAATCAAGAGGCCGGGGTCATACTGCGCATTGAACCATTGACTTCTTAGTCGAGGGTGATGCGAGCGATAAGTTGACCTCATCTACATTAGTAAAGCGGCTGTTCAATGGTCTAGGGCTACTTTAATTGAAAAAGGGGCAAAATTTCCGGTGGCCACTTTGAAGCTCAAAGGCGGTGCAAGCAAAGGAATTAAAAATTTTGTAAGCACTATGACCAATGCGCAACTTTTTTTGCGTTGAAACTAAGAAGTAATTTAACGCTAATTTTCATCATTTTTTGGGAAGTAATAGGTGGTGCCCAATCTGGACGGGCGGCAAGGCATGCTGGGTACTCCCGACTTCCGGGTCGTTCGGCGAGATGCGTGTGTGCAGCGCTTTGCTTGAAATACGGAGTTGACAAGCTTGAATTCGGCTCTTCATGCGTTAAAACGCGCGAATGAAGCCGTAAAAAAAGGTCAGCATGGTGTACGTGCGTTATTATGTCCGCGCTCGACGTTCAGTATTTGAATTAATGGCAAAAAAGCGTTGCAAGTGCGTACGTTTCGGCGTGCGTCGTCTGTTCGCTCAGAAGTTTAGGACGCTTCATTCACTCGCTAAAAATGTCTCCTGTTGTTACTATTATCATGCGGCTGTTACATTGATCTCTAATATATGTTGAGACACATATTTCCGAGAGTTTTCATGCTACCAGGCGCTGAATATATGGACTACCAGCAACCGTAGCCTAGCATTACGTACGAGCGCACTGCTGCGCACATTGTTGCAGATTGGCTGCGACAGCGAAGAGCTTGCATCATGCAAATCCTCGGAGTACTTGCGGTGCTTTTCCTGTACCAGCTGTGGTGGCCTTGTGGTTAGTGCACTCGGCTACCGAGTCGGAGGACCCGGGTGAAATCCGGGATGCGGCGGCCGCGCTTCGATGGAGGCCAAACGCGAAAGGCGCCCGTGTGCTGTGCAATAGAACCCGTCTAAACTAATCCGGAGCCTTTCGCTACGGCGTCCCTCATTGCCCATATATCGCTTCTAGACGTAACACTATACAATTTACAATATTTTGTGATCTTGTAGCCTTCACAAATCTTTCACGTGCCCTGCATCGGAGGGTTAATTTCTTGCCACGCGGTAGCACCAGAGCTGTCGCCTGCAAGCAAGGTGGACCGCGTTTTATTTGCTGCGCTAAAATTGGCACACGCGGCGAGTTGAGCCCCTCACGAAAGTCTGTACTTAACAATGCTTCACAACCTTAGCAAAGGCGCACAATCTGTTTTGATGTCGATTGATGTTCTTGTCAGCTCAACTGCTTTTGTCGAATACTGCTATGGCTATGGAATAATTACTGCACAAGCTGGCATGCCTAACAGCTGTCTCACGCAACTGATTTTCAGCTCGTCTGCAATGCAAAAATGCAGCTGCATGACAAAAGTGTTGCATTTTCAGCCCTACTGCATTCTTTCTGCCAGTACGAATTGCACCGAGCATGCGCCGAGACTTTGTGGCTGAACACCTCTACTAATATGCGTCAAGGGCATGGATAGGCATGCGACATAGCAGCTATTACAGCACTGAGAGAGGTGCATACATTTACTGAGGCTTTGGTACGTGCACAAGAACCTCACTCACACACAAAATTAACCACGCATAGTTATGCACTGCAATTCATTTCACGGCCTGCATGGCGGTGTGGGACATTACATGTCATTTACATATAACTTGCAGCTCTGAATGTTAAGAATTCCTGTGCTTGATTTCCCCAACGCTGGTTGCTGAATTATTTACATGAAAAAAAAGTACTAAAATAAATTCTTCGTTTTATGGCATCTCTTGAATGTTCACTAGCTTCAGAAAGTAAATCACTGTGGCTTCCCATCAAAGCAGATGAGAGCCTGTAGACATTATGCTGTCGTGTACTTAGTGTTCGGAGCCTAGTCGAAGAAGAACCACCAGCGAATGTAGGGACAGATGTCCCAATGGTTGGCACCTCAGCTGCTAATGCATATGTACAAAAATGTGGAAAGACAAACCTTATGCACTGTATGCAAAGTGTTCAAGGTAAGGTAGGCAGATAGGCAGATTAGCTTGCCTTGTGTTTTTTTTTAATGAAAACCTCAAGCCAAAGCAAAGCCTCAAAGCCTGCTGCACAGCTTCGCTACAGGCACCACAACATAAACGAAGCCAGGCACAAAGACAAACCAGAAAGCAGACCGCAGCCAAAAGCAGAACTAACTCTTCACATAGGCAGCTTTACTGTTGAACTGCAAAATGAGAAAGTTCATCGGCTGTTAACTGAAAACTCTTCTTGTCATATGGGTAATAACATCTGATATAACCTTTGTCGTGCAAAAACTCTTGCAGGCACATTTTATAAAGCACAGCATGTAATAAATGAGTTTAATGCAGGAGATCTGAGCGACAAATAGTAAATTATAATAAATAGCATGGTAGAGGCTTTTCTAGCACAAACAGAAGCTTGATCCGAGTTGTTTTCAGCATTTTCTACAAGCTCTGTTGACTAATTCTTGTGCCATGTTGAAGAAATTAAGGCATTACCACCCAATTTTAGTTTTGGAGTGAACACTGCGGCACAGCTTGTATGTTAACTGACTTTCGTAAACCGTCCCTAGGACACTGGTGATATCAGAAAGATCTGGAATGTATGTGAACAAAATGTGTTTCTTGGTCTTTTAAAACTAGCAATTTTATAGCATGTTTATTACTCTTTATGCTGACGGATAATTGACCTGGCCGACCACCAGACCAGCCTCTGCATCCTTGCAGCATTCTACACTTCATAAAATTACCAATGTCACTCTCAATTAATAAGTCAAGCATTGAGTGCAATATTCCTGTATGCAAGCATGCAATGCATCACACGTAGGCTAGATACGCATATATTTATCTTCACACGCATGTTAAGCACCTAGACAGTTTTCAAATGATGCTTTGCTGCGCCGCGACAGTTCAGTATTACAATAGTTGTCTCAGATGTCAATTCTCTTACATGCTGTACAATGGAATGTGATAAAAAGCTAGACGTGTTGGCTGCTATATATTTTTTTTAAGTTCGGTTAGCCTGAAGTGAAGCTTTTCACAACTTACTGCCTCAGAATATTAAAATAATGGTGGTGAATAATTCTTATCACTTTGTAATGCGATCACCTTGTCTGTCACCCTCCCTCTCCGCACACAGGAACGAAGAAACATAAGTGCAACATGCAGGTCTACGCAAACGGGGAACTTTAACGTAACAGTTCGCTTATAATTTTTTCATACCTGCTGCGTGCACATGTCGACTGGTCTGCTGGTGGAAACATATGTGTTTCACTTTGGGCACGAAGTTAGCAAATATGTTCTCATGTAACAATTTATAAATTCTAAAAGTGCTCGTAAACATATACTCCGACCAGCAATGTCAGGCAACGAGAACTCCCCGCCCCCCGTGGTGGTGGTGGTGTTTTTTTTTTTTGGGGGGGGGGAGAGGAAAGGAAATGGTGCAGTATCTGTCTCATATATTGTTGGACACCTGACCCGCGCCGTAAGGGAAGGGATAAAGGAGGGAGTGAAAGAAGAAAGAGGTGCCGTAGTGGAGGGCTCTGGAATAATTTAGACCACCTGGGGATCCTTAACGTACACGACATCGCACAGCACACGGGCGCCTTAGCGTTTTGCCTCCATAAAAACGCAGCCGCCGCGGTCGGGTTCGAACCCGGGAACTCCAGATCAGTAGCCGAGCGCCCTAACCACTGAGCCACCGCGGCGGTGTACCCCCCGTGGCCGGTGTCGCCGTTTCAGCAGCTGACAGTTGTGATCGCACAGGCCTGAAGTGTTAGCTCTGAATTCCAGCAACTCGCATGCCGCACAATTTCTGAGGAATAAATCGTTCCGTCCTTTAACATTTTGTCGAGCTGGAGTGACGGAGGCCGAATAGCACATATCTGCACACCTATGACCGCGTGGTTCTGCCGCCGTCATGCCAGTACGGCTGTGGCCAAAGTAGTTGTAATAATAATATTAATAATAATAATAATAATAATAATAATAATAATAATAATAATAATAATAATAATAATAATAATAATAATAATAATAATAATAATAATAATAATTGGTTTGGGGGGAAAGGAAATGGCGCAGCATCTGACATATATCGTTGGGCACCTGAACCGCGTCGTAAGGGAAGGAATAAAGGAGGAAGTGAAAGAAGAAAGGGAGAAAGAGGTGCCGTAGTGGAGGGCTCCGGGATAATTTCGACCACCTGGGGATCTTTAACGTGCACGGACATCGCACAGCACACGGGCGCCTTAGTGTTTTTCCTCCATAAAAACGCAGCCGCCGCGGTCGGGTTCGAACCCGGGAACTCCGAGTCAGTAACCCTCAAAATACAATTTTCAATTTTAAGGCGTCCGTGTGCTTTGCGATGTCAGTGCACGTTAAAGATCCCCAGGTGGTCGAAATTATTCCGGAGCCCTCCACTACGGCACCTCTTTCTTCCTTTCTTCTTTCACTCTCTCCTTTATCCCTTCCCTTAGGGCGCGGTTCAGGTGTCTGCCAATATGTGAGACCGATACTGCGCCATTTCCTTTTCCCAAAAACAATTTAATAACAACAATAATAATTGGTTTTTTGGGAAAGGAAATGGCGCAGTATCTGTCTGATTTCTCGGCGGACATCTGAACCTCGCCTTTACAAGTTAATATCTTTATCCATTATACCGCGCATAATATTCACCTTGTCGCAAAATCCACCTGCAAAGACGGCACTGGTGTATCTTTTACGGCTTCTGGAATAAAAATCCGCTGTGAAGCAGACCCTATATTTCAAGCGCTGCCGGCTCTTCACCACCCCACTACGAACGTCCTGTCGCCACTCCTGCCAGCATGGCGAGGACTAAAGGCCAACTCCGGCGGTTTTTTGAACATTGCTTGATAATCACTTCACATTTTTTCGAGTCCCCTCACTCTGGTGCAGAAAGCGGTTTTTCAAAGTACCAAGTAGAAGTATTAAAAAAAGTAAAACCTAGGAAACGGGAACCGAAACTGGATTTTGACCAAACACCCGCCGCGGTGGCTCAGTGGTTAGGGCGCTCGACTACTGATCCGGAGTTCCCGGGTTCGAACCCGACCGCGGCGGCTGCGTTTTTATGGAGGAAAAACGCTAAGGCGCCCGTGTGCTGCGCGATGTCAGTGCATGTTAAAGATCCCCAGGTGGTCGAAATTATTCCGGAGCCCTCCACTACGGCACTGTTCTTCCTTTCTTCTTTCAGTCCCTCCTTTATCCCTTTCCTTACGACGCGGTTTTATCGAACTGTTCGAATCGAACAGTTCGAATTTATCGAGCTGAGGGAGGCTTAAGGCCACGAAATGGCAAATATTAAAATTCGTTTGCGCTGCAACAAAACACCGCCCCGCTGCGAAACTTGGCACGAAGGACCAGAAAATTGCAGAGAACGTGCCGCGAACGTTTCAGGAAGATCAGAGGAGGTAAAAAAAGCCTGCGTTTTCAGATAGTTTGCAGAAACCTCTTAAGAGCTCATGTCGTAAACAGAGGCGGGCAATGACCTCATTTGCACTTTTCCTCCCTCACCCTCATTTTTGAATCCATGGCCATCTCTCACCCTCACTTCGAAAAGTTATCGGTCCTCCCTCACCCTCACTTCTGAAAACTTGCTGGCCCTTCCTCGCCCTCAACCTCGCATCGTCGGTCCTCCCTCACCCTCACTAACAGTCATTTTAAAACTCGAGTTATTTTTTGTAGTCGAAAACTTCTGGCGATATTACTGAGTAATAAACATAAGACAAGCCCTTAAGGCACTACTGGACGAGAGGCTAGATGCTTATATTGTTGTGTGTGTGTGCGTGTACGTGTGTGAGTGTGTGCGTGTTGTTTGAGCCAGTACGTGAGACAAAACAGAGACAGCTACAAGTTGAGCCCCAACGTATCACACTGCCTTAAGTTCCGGCGCGCACTGCCTTGTTGTAGAGCGTTACGTCAAAATGACGACAACATGGCGACAAGGCTAGACGTCAACGCGTGACGGAACGCGGAATCAACCAATGGCTAGTAGGGTGCCGCCCCGGAAGAGTTTATTTGCGCGACAAGAGGCCAATTTGCACGGCAAGGGGCCGTATGCTAACTTTTTTATAAGAATACGCAGTGAATAAAATAAACATTGTTTTATTCTTTCATAAAAGTGTATTTCTCTCTCACTGCCATGAAGTAAAACAAGAAGGACATTCACTTTTGCAAATAACTGCTTTCGTGGGTAAGTTTTTTTGCCACGAGGGCGCGCTGGCAGATATAAAGCGGGGGCTTAGACAAGGATGTCCCCTGTCCCCTTTGTTGTTCATGTTGTACCTGCAAGGTTTGGAGGCCAAGCTAGAGGGGAGCGGACTAGGTTTCAACCTATCTTTTTTCAAGCAAGGGGAATTGATTAAACAGACATTACCGGGACTAATATATGCGGACGATATAGTGATAATGGCTGACAACAAGGAAGACCTGCAGAAGTTGTTAGACATATGCAGTACAGAGGGAGATAGATTAGGCTTCAAGTATAGTAACGAAAAATCTGCAGTCATGACATTTAATGAAGAGGGCGGCGAGCATAGAATACAGGAGTTCGTGCTAAAGGTAGTGAATGAGTACAAGTATCTTGGGGTGTGGATAAATAACAGTGTTGAGTATCTGACAGAGCATGAAAAATATGTAATGAATAAAGCTAGTAGGAATGCAGCTGTCATGAAAAATAGGGCACTGTGGAATTACAATAGGTATGAGGTGGTAAGAGGGATCTGGAAAGGGGTGATGGTCCCTAGCCTGACCTTCGGGAATGCGGTCCTGTGTATGAGGCCAGATGTTCAAGCAAGGCTGGAAATTAGGCAACGGGGAGTAGGGAGGTTAGCTTTGGGAGCACATGGCAATACACCAAATCAGGGGGTACAGGGTGATATGGGATGGGCGTCTTTCGAGAGCAGAGAGGCTAGCAGTAAGATAGCATTTGAGGAACGATTGAGAAGGATGGAGGAAAAGCGGTGGGCTAGGAAAGTTTTCAGATACCTGTATATAAAGAATGTTGACACGAAATGGAGAAAGCGAACTAGAAAATTGACAAGCAAATATCTGGACAGCAGTAAGGGGGCAAATCAGCAATTATCGGTTAAGAAAAACGTTAAAGGAACAGAGAGAGCTTTGTGGAAAACAGGGATGCTGACGAAATCGGCACTAGAAACATACCGGACCTTTAAACAGGAAATTGTCAAAGAAAATATCTATGATAATTGTAGGGGAAGTTCTTTGTTGTTTGAGGCCAGGACTGGAGTTTTGCGGACTAAGAAGTATAGAGTCAGGTACCAGGGGTTGATTGTAAAACATTTTATTCGCCGGGAAGAGCTTGGCAAGAAGTCGCGTTAAGTGGTCGAGAGTACATAGCCCTCGACGACTTTGTCAGCCCACTCCACCGCCAAAACTTGCGTTCTGGGGTCAGAGCTAGCCAGCACGGTCTCCCACCGCTCGAGAGAAGGAGCTGTAACTAGATCACCCGGAGGTGGCTCTATTTTGCAGTCCCACAGGATGTGATCGTAGGTAGCACGTTGGCCACAGTGTTTGCAGTTTGGGTTGTAAAGATCTGGATAAATGTGCGCGAGGAGTGATGGGGTGCGTATCGATCTCGTCTGTAGACGACGCCACGTAACCTCTTGTTCTTTAGTAAGTCTTTTGTCTGGAGGGGGGAAAATTCTCCTCTCTAGTTTAAAATGATTGGTGAGATCATGATATGTGATCATTGAGTCCTTCGTGAAATTCAGGGAGCCAGACTCATCCACTGCCCGGTCGACGAAACCTCGGGCTTTATTGTGGGCTGCCTCGTTCCCCGGATTCCCCGAATGGGCTGGGACCCATATCAATTCGGAATAATTTGGTGAGAATTTGGTTGCGTTAAGGATTCTAAGGGAGGTGTTTGTAATTCGCCCTTTAGCGAAATTATTGATACCCATTTTGGAATCGCTGAGGATGATGCTCCCTTGGGTATGTGCTAGGGCGAGGGCTATAGCCGCCTCTTCTGCCGTTTCAGAGGATTTCGTTTTGATTGTCGCCGAGACGATGTGGTCACCATTCTCGTTCACAACCACAACTGCAAAGGCATTGGTATTTTTGTATTCTGCCGCATCTACATAAAGTGTTGCAGCACACTGTCTGTATTTCTTATATAAGGCTTTGGCTCGTGCTTGTCTTCTACCCTCATGGTGTAAGGGGTGCATGTTTTTGGGGAGTGGTTTGATTAGTAGGGCCGTCCTATAGGCGCGGGGTAAGTCTACTTTAGCATCGTTATTCGTAGGTTGAAAGTTAATTCCGAGCCTGGTAAGAATACTCCTGCCAGTTCTGGAATTGGCTAATCGCGCTGTTTGAGCCATTAAATGGGCTTCTTTCAGTTCATTGTAGGTGTTATGTATTCCTAACCTCATAAGCCTTTCGGTTGAGGCATTTAGTGGGAGTCCTAACGCAGCCTTATAGGCCTGCCGTATCATGCTATCCAATTTGTCCTTTTCTGCTTTCGAAAATTTCAGATAAGGGGTGGCATAGAGTATCCTGCTCAGCGCAAAGGCCTGCACTAGGCGGCATAAATCTCTTTCCCTCACCCCTTGTCTGCGGTTAGCTATGCGGCGGAGTAATCGCGCCGTCGCTTCTACCGTGCGTTTTAGCTTAGTGAGTGTGTCAGTATTTTTCCATTTGTTTGTAAATACAACCCCAGTATTCTCATGGTCTGTACCTCTTTGACAGATCGTCCATTAACATAGACGTTTATTTGCGGGGGGGATGTCGTGGTACGCCTACCTCTTTGTTTCCGACGGATCACGAAGAGTTCAGATTTTTGCTCAGAACAAGTGAGGCCGGAATCCCATGCGCATGCCTCGATGATGTCCACTGCTGCTTGGAGTGTGTCTTCTATGTAGCCTTCGCATCCTTTGGTTACCCAAAGTGTGATGTCATCTGCATAGAACGTGTGATGTAGGTCTGGTATTTGTGCCAGTTTGGGGGGAATTTTGATGAGGGAGAGGTTAAAAAGGAAAGGGGACAGGACGGAGCCCTGTGGCGTTCCTTTACTTCCTAGTTTGATTGGGGCAGACTCTATTGTTCCGACCGTTATCACTGCTGTTCTGTTAGTGAGGAAGGATCGGATGTAGTTGTACGTCCTTTCTCCGGGGTTGATTTCTGACAAGTTTGTCAAGATGGCTTTGTGGGTGACGTTGTCGAAAGCTTTAACAAGGTCTAAACCCAATATTGCTTTCGTTCCTGTTCCCTCGTCAGCTTCAATTATGTCCTTGTTAAGCTGCAAGAGAATGTCCTGGGTAGATAGTTGGGCCCTGAATCCTAACATTGTTTCAGGTAGGAGGTTCATGTCCTCCGCATAGTTTTGGAGCCTATTGAGGATGACATGCTCCATGAGTTTGCCTAGGCATGAAGTTAATGAAATTGGCCGTAGATTCTCAGTGCTGAGTTTCTTACCCGCTTTAGGAATAAAAGTGATTTTCGCGTGTTTCCACTCTGGTGGTATGTTGCCTGCATGCCAGTATTTGTTCATAAGGTCTGTAACCGCCGCGATCGACGTTGCGTCTAAGTTCCTGAGAGTCTTATTTGTAACTTTGTCTGGTCCTGCCGCAGATGTTGTCCGCAGTTTTCCAATTGCGTACCAGACCTCTGCGTCTGTGATGTCTGCGTCTAAATTTGGATTAGGAGTCCCCCGGTAGTCTGGTTGTGTGGTACTATCATCCGTGTTTAGATAACGTTCTGCTAGCTCTTTGATTAGGTCTTCAGTTGTACCCTCATATTTATGTATGAGTCTGTACAGTTGACTTTGTTGCACGGGACGTGTTTGTTCTGGATCGAGCAGGTGTCTTAGAAGATGCCATGTCTTCTTATTTCCGAGCTGTCCATTGACGCTTTCACATATTTGGTTCCATTGTTGTGTTTGGAGAGTAAGTGTATGTTCCTCGATTCGCCTCTCGATTTCAGCAATCTTTTTGCGTAGTCGCTTGTTGTGTTTTTGCTGCTTCCAGCGTTTTTGGAGGCCTTTTTGTGCCTGCCACAGGTGTAAGAGTTTTGAGTCTGCAATCTGCTCCTCCTTCTCAACATGCACCACAACGCTAGTGGAGCTGACATCCTCATTCAGGGAGATAACCCAGTCGCTAAGGTTAGAGATCTCCTTTGGAGCTGTTTTGTCGCGAAGTTGCCTGAACTTGTCCCAATCCGTGGTTCGTATTTCTTTTGCTTTGTTTTTAAGTTTTGTCGTGGGGAACGTGATGCTAAGGATGAAGTGATCACTGCCAAGGTTTTGCCCGGTGTTGACCCACTTTGCGTCCTTGACGTTTTTAGAGAGGGATAAGTCTGGAGATGTGTCTACACATACACTGTTACCCATGCGTGTGTGGTCGCTCGGGTTGTTTAGCGTTGTGAGCCCTAGTGACTGTATGATTTGCCAGAGCAGGTTCCCTTTCGGAGTTGCTTTGGTATATCCCCATGCTGGGTGTTGAGCGTTGAAGTCTCCCACAATTAATAGTTGAGCCCTAGCAGCCAGCTTTACTGTGTTTATCAACAAGTGTGGGAGTCCATTGCCTTTGTTTCTGGGAGGGTTGTATACATTAAGGATGAAGAGATTTGAGCCTCCTTTTTGCCTTGGTACTATTTCAAGTAGGGTGTAATCTTCTTCCGAATCATTTATAAAATGTTGAATTGCGGTGATATTTCTATGCACCAGAGTGGCTGTGAAGGAGCCGGCTGCGTTACTAGTATCATAATGAGGTGGCAGATATGCTTTATAGCCTGGCAGTGTAGCCCTGCCGCTAGCTTCTTGCAATGCAATCACGTCTGGGGTTGGAACAGACGGTGCTTGTTGGATGTGGAGCTGCAAGTGGGCCCGCTTGCGGCGGAAGCCTCTGCAGTTCCATTGCCAAATTTCAAATTTTTGGCGTGGTGCCATGTTGGGTTATAGATGGTTGTGGCGTCGTGGACAGATCCACGGTGGGGGGTAGGCGGGCCTCGATAGTTGTAAGCCTATCCATTATTTGCTGCATGCAGGTGGCTATTTGGGATACCTGTCCCTCTAGTGTTGCAAAGCGAATATCTATCTCTGCAAATTTGGTAGTAACGAGGCCTTGGAAGGTAGCTTGTTCTGTTGATATAGCGCTAGTTCTCTCTGACAGAGTATTGATGTCTGCCCTGAGTTTGGTAGGCGCTTTCGACGGCTGCGGGGTGTCGGCTTCCGAAGCCTCGGCCTTTCTTTTGGATTCCTCGCCTTCTTTTGTAGGATGCGGTCTTTTAGTTGCTATTCTGGCGTCTGTGTCCGTCGCGTTATGGGCTGAAGACTGGGACGCGTTGGAGGGAGTGTGGCAAATAGCGTCTGTTTCCATCGCATTATTGGTCGAATCCTGGGACGCGGTGTGTGGCATTCTAGCCGCAGTGGCATTCTGTACCTGATGCGCTTGTAGCAGGCGTTTAATGTCAGCCAACTCTTTTTTAAGGCTGGCAATTTCTCTGTCTCGGGATTGTAGTTGGATCTGAAACTCCTTCTCTCGAGCGTCAATAGATTGGGAGGCCTCTGCTGGCCAGCTCACCTTTTTATTGGAGCGGCTATCGCTGCGTCCGCGGCTTGAGCTTCTCTTGTCGTTCCCTGCAGGGTTCCCCAGGGGCGGGAAGGAGCTGGAGTTGTTCCGGCTGTGGCTTCCTCCTTTTCCGGTAGCACCGTGTTCCTTCTTCCTGGGCCTAGACTGGTGTCCGTGTAGTGATGAGTCGTTGTCCCCTTGCTTGGGTGTCTGGTTGCCATGGGGCGTTCCTTGTTTGTTCTTGTTGATCAGCCGGAATTTGCAGTTCCGGCTGCCTGTGTTGTGGCCCCCGTTGCAGACGATGCATACGGGTTGGCAGGTTGGCTGTTCTCCCTCAGGTGGAGGCGAGTGATTTTCTCCGCAGCGGCGGCAAAGGTTCGTTGTAGGTTTGTAGCAGACATCGGCCCGGTGTCCTACTCTCCTGCAGTTGTAGCATACCTCATGTTGCTCCCTGAAGGGGTGGACCCGAAAGACGCCGCACTGATAGATTACTTGGCTGGGTAGCTTCTTTCCAAAAAAGGTGATTTGTATTGTTCTGGATTTCCCGATCCTTCGGGCATCCACAACTTCTATTCCTTCGTTTCGGTTTCCGAAGCCTTGGCGAACCGCTTCGGGCGAGTCTCCCGCGTAGGCGTTGTAAATGACCCATTTTACCGAGTCTTCGGGCGCCGCCACGTACGACGTTACGTTGTAGGTTTGATCTTGGATTTTCAGTTTTTCAATATTGGCGTATGCAGTCGCCCGTTGACGATCGGGCGTGCATAGCGTAAAGGTGTTGTTGGCCGTATTGACTCTGATAATGTCTTCATTCTTCACCGTATCATACGGCAGCCTGGCCACCTCGCAGGCGCAGAAGAGTAGTAGTCCGGGCGCAAAGTCCCTCAGATTCCAACCTTGTGGTCGGCAGACGATTTTGTAGTCGTCGGTCGGTAAGCGCGGGAGAAGGGCTTTCTTGCTGAGTGCAAGTAGCTTCTTCCCGTTCTTTCGCGATGGAAAATTGGAATTAGACTTGCCTTGGCCGTGCCCCTGCGCAGGCTCGTCGTCGGTTGATGCGGGCCCTTTATTCTTCAGGCCTCGTTGTCGGTCGCGGTAACGAAGAATGGTTTCCCATTTTCCGGCCTCGAGCTCCGACGGTGATATTTTCTCGCCTTCCACGGCGTACTCCATCTGTGCGGGTCCCTGGGCGCTCAGTTCCCGGCGGAGAGGTGACGACCTAGGTCGAGCTCGATGGCTAGGCCGGCAGTCAGCCGGCAATATGCCTAGGTGTCCGTAGATTGGCAAAATCCGGCTGCAGCAGGCACTGGACAATGGCCCGGATGTCGTCCAAAATATTCGAGCCCGAAGGTACCAGGGGCGCGATTGCGGATCAGTCTCAATCGAAATTGTCTCAAAAAGTATATCATTTGCCTCTCTCCTATTGGTCGGCGGCCATTTTGATTTTTTTCGTCACTGACTGACGTCGTAAATGGCGCAGAAGTGGTGACGTTGGCCATCTAATTATGCGGGCAGATTGAGACGATTTTTTGAGACTGGAAAAAGTAGTATCAACACGTTTGAGACAGAAAATGGCGGCTGTTTACATCGTGGTATACGCGGGTGACCGCGCGAGCAACGGTGTCGGAGGGACAAGCGTTTGCGGGCAGGTGGGCTGGAAACGCTGATTGGTCAAAGAAAATGTGACGTCACGTCTAAAACGTCACGTGACGTCATGGTCACGTGACTTTTAATGACGTCATGTCCGGTTGGGAAGAGACATATTTTCCCTAGATTTTTCTCGAAATTCCCCACGTTTTTGACAGCGCGCGCGGGTTCAAAAAGCGCACCTGATGCGCCGCGCTTTCACACACTGCATGCGCGTTTCTATATTTTTATTATATATGATATCCTTGAACTGCTGGTGTATTATTTTAGTGCGCTCGAACGGCGCGCTTCGTTGTGCATTTATTATAATCGCCACTGCCTGGCGGACCCGATACAGCTTTTGCAGACCTGAGAGGTTAAACACGTACTATCCATGCAAAGCCACGCAAATGCGCCTACAGGTGACCACGCCCGTCTATCAGCGCTCCGTCGAGTGCCTGCATTTACAATCGAGTGCTGTAGGACTATGAACCTGACCTAGAGCATACATATTATAATTTTTCCTTGTATTCTATACATTCTCTACATGCAGGAGACTACACTCATGGCTTTCGTTAGTGCAGAAATTTCGTACAACCGAGTCAAAATTTGGCGGTCCGGTTTTTTTCTGCACGACGTTTTGGAGGAGAAAAGCATTGGGTCTTTGAAGGACGACAGTCTATATAAACTCCTATTCACTGTGTCGTCGTACCTATCGTAATTAATGACGACATATAAAGGCTTTTGATACAACTCTCGTGATTTAAAACAAAACTGTTCGTTTCACTAACCCGCGAAAAAATATTGCGCGCAATCATTCGCCACAGCCCGTTGCTGCGTAATTTTTGTTTTGTGCGGATTTTCTTTTATAATATGACAGCTGCACGCGATAGCTTATATATATAGTTGCGCAGCCGACCACTGCAGGTACCAGTAAACACGTACCCCGTTTAGAATGAATTTAAAAACGCGGTCGGGAGTTGGAATTATTTGTCCGGGACGCTGCGGTCAAAGTTCGCAGTTTTGAAAATTGAAACACGGAAATTTTTGCGCATAGCTAGTCACTCTTGCATAAGTAAATATCTTATTCCTACCCATCATCCCCTTGTCAAAACACATATATTAATGAGAAAAACGACCCATTTGATGCAATTAAGTTCACAGTCCTACAGGATGGGTTCCACAACAAAGAGAGCAACGGGAGTCGTACTTTATTTACAAATTTGTAACAATTCCTCACGGCATTAATGAAAGTCCGGGTTTATTGACCCCTTTCAGAGCCAGTGCTGACCTTAGGAGTGCCGGCGCGTCAAACCTCGGTCGTTTGTCGCCAGCGGCATCTTTTTCAAGCTTCGCTGCCCGTCCGCTTACACAAAGCTCTTAATTCATCCCCCACCCCTGTCTTCCCAGTTCGACGTACCACCTTGTCGAGCGGGGTGCAATTGAAGAACCAAGAACCCTTGATTAAATGCTCCTGCCATTCACCTTTACCCCCCCACAGGACACTTTCGCGAACTCGTATGTTTTGCCGCCTTTTTTCTTTTTCTTTTGTGTGTGTGTTTCATGCACAGTGCACGTGTGTGTAGTTAAGCTAACTGCGCCGCTGATTCCGAATTCACTATTCGTACCGAAGACGCTCCTGGAACGTCTCCTGCCCTGTCTGAATTTATTGTTTATTTGTTTGCTCGTTTTGGCCGGCGGCACGGGCAGTACATGCATCTATGATTCTTATCTGCTCCGGGACTCCGCCAAAGTCTGTTATTGTTGCTTTGAGGGCCCGGATGCCCTTCCTCCCCTCGTTATTCCTTTTTTCCCCCGGGCTGGCCTCCCGCGCAAGCTCGCTGGGCGGCAGGGGACAAAGCGTTTTTCTTTTTCTCTTTATTTCTTTCTCCTTTTTCTAGTATTTTTCTTTTGTGCCCATCAAGGGTTCTTGGTTCTTCAATTGCACCCCGCTCGGCAAGGTGGTGCGTCGAATTGGCAAGACAGAGGTGGGGGATGAATTCAGAGCTTTGTGTAAGCCGGCAGCCAAGCTTGAAAAAGATGCCGCTGGCGACAAACGACCGAGGTTTGTCGCGCCGGAATTCCTAAGGTCAGCATTGGCTCTGCAAGGGGCGATGGAGGTCAATACACCCGGACTTTCATTAATGCCGTGAGGAATTGTTATTAAATTTGTAAATAAAGTACGACTCGCGTTGCTCGAGATCTCTTTGTTGTGGAACCCACCCTGTAGGACTGTTAACTTAATTGCATCAAATTGGTCGTTTTTCTCATTAATATATGTGTTTTAACAAGGGGAGGTAGGGATAAAATATGCGCGCGGTGGTTATTAAAGCGAATTCGTATAAAGTTAACGGTCTGCCCAATGTACTGCGTACAGCACACACTGCATCCTAGGAGGTATATTACGTTGCAGAAATCCCAATCAGAGTTGTCATTAATTTTCCATTTGAATCCTGAAGCTGTGCTTATTTCACAGCTTGATGTTTGTAATGTGTTTGCAGACCTGGAATCTACTTTTTCCACAAGGTCGACACCCCAAAACCGGCTCTTTATGTGACTGAGTGTATTAGAATGTTCCGAATGTTTTTCGGTCGTCTGTAGACTGCATGAGGGAGAGCAGTGAAAATTTTGGCGAGGCGCTAGCTCGCTTTGTTTGAGAATGTTGAAATGTTTTTTTGAAGATTTTGTTTACGTACGTTAGGCGGCTGGGTTACTGGTGAAGGGAAGTACGAGATTTGCCTGATGGTCTGTTTGCTCGCTGTATCGACGTCACTCCAGTATTTGCTCTCGGTTGGGTTTAGATGTCCTTTGAATGGCATCGTCGGCAATGGCGACGGGTATCGCTGCTTAATGAGGACTTCTTGCATGCGTTTGGAATTTTTTACGAAGTCTTCATCTTGGCAACATATTCCTTTAGATCGATGTGCCTGAGAGTATGGGATGCTTGTTTTAGAGTGACGAGGATGGCAGCTTTGGAAGTGTACGTATTGTTGACGGTCCGTCGGTTTTCTATATACACTGGTGGTGAGTGAGCTTTCGTTTACCAAAATCTCAACATCTAGGAAGTTAATTGTGGTGTGGGCGCACGTGTAAGTGAAAGATATGTTGGGGTGGACGAGGTGTGTCAGTCCAAATTAAAAAGATGTCATCCAAGTAGCGTTTGTATAGGGTGGGCTTAATGGGACAATCTTTCAAAAATTTAGACTTATTACTATGCATGAAGATGTTGACGTAGGTGTGGGCCATCCTTGTACCCATGGCTGTGCCGTTAATTTCTGAATAGTGTTGATTGATGAATTCGAAGTTGTTATATCCGAGTACGATTTTCGACAGTATTTATAAAACACGTGAAGCAGGGGAGCATCAAATCACTGATCGAAGTGTATGAACAAAACAGAAAGGAGGAATCCCCTGCTGCACGTGTATTAGATATGTTGTTCACAGCAACATCTTGCATGAAGCTGCAGGGAAGAGAAAAGTCGATGAGACGTAGCCAGTTGTACTTGAGCCGTCTACATCGAAGGATTCACCACCGATCCTCTCACCAGGTTTCGTGAAGCTTGCGCTTTATCGTGCCGGTTTACCACTGTCATTCTTGCTAGTGAAGCGATTATTTTTTTAATGTTGTCTTTTTGTCCCATTTGCCATCTGCCATTTTTGATCGTGCCATCTTCTGGGCAAGTACTACGTTTGAGGTTCGAAAAAGATGCATAAGCGATCACGACCTATGCAAACAATAACAAAGACGAAACATGCTACAAGAGCACCACTAGCTGCATATCTGCATATCGCGCGCACACGTGCGACTGATTTTCGCTGACGATCGGCCGCTCCCGCTGTATTCAATTAGCTGTGTCGCCAGATCGTCTGTCGCGAGGCGCTTTCGCTGTGCCCGCATGACCGCTTGTCTTGACCTTCCAGGGGAATTGCGCGTTGCTCGCGCGCGGCTTAGCCCGAAGCCGGTAAACCGGCTGGCCACCGCCACATCTGGACCTGGTTTGACTCAAATTGGTCTCAGCCGCGTTTGTTCGGTTCGGGCGCGAACAATACGCGAGATTCAAAGCGCTCGGCCGTCTCTGTCTCTATGGGGGGGGGGCACTTTACCCCAAGGGCGCTCCTTTTCAGCACCACCCCGCCGTCGCCCGCCTCCGATTGAACAGGCGGGGGGTTCAAAGGGGAGCTGCCGCGGAGAGGCCGGGCAGCTCGTCCTAATGACAGCGCAGAACATGCGTCACTGACAGCCCCCTTCCTTTCGCCGTCTTGTCCATCGTGCGTCGCGCCGAGCCCGACAAAGAAAAGGCCGTCAACCCCCCCCCCCCCCCTTCCCCTTCTGAATCGGGGGCGGAAATTCCGCAAATAGTTTCCCAGAGGCATCCTGTTTTTTTTTTTTTCATGGGGTCAAGGAAGGTGGCGCAAGCAGTGTGAGGCGACGTTCTCTGTTCATTCTAGAGAAGCAAGCTTACACTGCAAAATTAAACCTTGTCTTTCTCTTCCAAATGCAATTAACTAGGAGTCCTGTCCAAAACCATTTCAGGTTGTTATGTGGGCACCCCCAACCTTTTTTATTTCCGTGTAACTCCAGCACTTCTTCACCTTTGTCATTGTAGCCGCTATTGTTCAAGTACCATGCAACATCTTGTTATTAGCACTTGCTAATTCATGCCTTCTGCAGGGTTTAAAGCACCTTTTTACTTGGAAATGAGAGCATGTGCACAGGGTGGAAAGCGCGTGATCTGCCAGGAAACACTAAAGCGGCCCCGAGAAGGGATCTTTATTAAGGATGCCAGCCATCTTGGGCCTCTCCACTTGGCAACGACGACAAAGCGTGTGTGGTCCCTATGGTTAGGCCCCAGCTGTGGAAGCCATCCTCGGACACGACCATGACCTTCGACATCTGATGTTTTTATTTAAAAACACAGGGACCAAAGTCGTGCTGTATGCAGTGCAATCGCCATGTGGTTCCATAATCATCCATTTAGCCCGGCTCTTTGGACGGATTCAGGAAACGACTGAAAAGAACAAAAGTAACGAGCAAACAAAGGTGCGCTGCATAAAAGTTAGAACGTAAAGAGACGAAGGCACGCTGCGCTAATGCTGTAGCGAGGTCTAACATGCAAATTTTCGCGGCTGGCGTCGATTTCTACAAAGCGCGAGTAGTGCCTACGGAAATAAACAAAGGCGCACTGGAGATGGGTAAGTCTGTATACAAGCACGAGTTTTTGTCTCTACCAGCGATTTACTAGCTCACACCGCGCGATTTTGATGTCTGGCGTCGATTTCGACAGAGAGGGAATACGGGCACGAAACGGGACGCTCGCGATCTGCCAGGAAACAATGAGGTGGCCCTAAAAAGGGCCGTTTGCAGGAGCACTTCAACCGCGACCTGCAGCGGCGCGGTGAGCAGTAGGCCCAGCAGTGGTCCGTCTTGTGCCCTTTGGCTCCGCACCGACGACACCGGTGCACGACGTACACCTCTCCTGGTCTTGCCCTTGAAGCCGACGCTATCCGTGGTCCGTAGATCTTGACGAGGGCCGCGACGATAATCTGACATCTGGTCGATGCCCCGGTCTCTCGCCACGTGATATCGGTCTGCGGCAAACAAGGACAGCATCGGCTTGCCAGAAACATCCAGGAAACGATGCTGCAAAAAAAGTTACGTTACAAGCGCCGCAATTTGGTGAGTTCTGCTCGAGAAAACTTGCGAAAATGTTGTTCAACCCTTACCTCGGGGTTGAGAATGTGCACGCCCGACAAGCGCTTCAGCGTGGCTGACAGACGGCGGTTCAGCTGGCGACGCCGGCGGTCCTCAAATTGCGCCTTACGTGGCTCATCGAAATGGCGTGGCAAGACTTTGAAGACCAGCACGACACTGGCCACGTTCTCCTGCAGCAGCAAAACGAGGTCCTGGAATGCGCAAGACATGTAGGTAAGCGGTACAACACTTAATGAAGCGAAATTTGAGATAAAATGCCTACCTTTATGTGGCTGGAAGCGAAATTTGAGATAAAATGCGTACCTTTATGTGGCTGGCGATTTCTCGCGGGTCATCCCCTCTGTCGAGATCGTTGCCGCCAACATATAGGACAACAAAATCGGCGTGCCGAAAGCATGTCTCTCGAATCATTTCAGCTAGGCTGATTGCGTCGTGGCCGCTAAAGCTGAAAGTACATGTTCTCACTAACGGCGAAAGCCGTAAGCGAGAACTGCACAGCTCGCCGACGAGCGCACCACGCAAAAAAGCCATACCTGGACAGCTCCCGAAACGCGCCCGCCGCCGCCTAGGTTCACGAAGCGAATGCCCTCGCACCACGCAAGCACGGCGGACGGCCGGACCTAGCGATTCCCTAGGCCGTCTAGGGACAGGCCGAGAGAGGCGCGGCGACCCCACATCCGGTTGAGAACGAGGGATAAGCAGAAAAACGTCACGGAGAAGCGCATCCCATCGTCCAATCAGAGTTTCCAGCCCACCTGCACTCAAACGCTTCTGTCGGAGGGTGCATGAAGACGACTTTGACGCGCGGGAGAGTTATTTCGAGGAGACTGCGCAGTGTCTGTGCGACGAACTCGCCGTTGAACTGGGAAGTGCGCGGGTGAGTGCGCTGTCAGTGGAGCGGCAGGTGCTGTGCGCGCTGCGCTTCTTCGCCTCCGGTGGGTTTCAAGGCGCCGTTGGAAATGAAGAAAACGTCGGCGCAGCCCAACCGACTGTGAACAAGCCTTTGCGGCGGGCAGCGGAGACCAATGTCAACGTTGGGTAACAGAAGGGGGGTGTTTGCTTTCCGAGGAGACCCGAGGAGAAGGCGGCGGCGAAGGAGGGCGTCCTTTGCCTAAACGTTCGCCGCGGCAGCATCTCCGGCGTCGTCGGGTGTGTCGATTGGGCACTCATCACTATCAAGGAGTCTGGGGGCAGTGCTGCGAACGAGCCGCAAGCGGTTCTACGCTGCGGACGTAATAGTGAGTATACCTCGGCCACTGTTTTTGACCGCATGAGTTCAAGTGCTACAAGTGCATGAGCTACAAGTGCGGGCCTCGGCAGCGAGAGTGAGTACGGGCTGTGCTTGTTTTTTCTCAGATCTGTGGCGCGAACATGTGCATCCTGGCCGTGGACTCGCGCTGACCCGGATCCTTCCGCGACGCGTTTGTCTGGCGGCATTCCGAGGCGGAGGAAGGCCTGCTGGACGACGGTGATTTTTTTTTCTGGGTAAGCAGTAAAATAGCCGTGTCACCCGTCGGGCGAACTCAGTCACATCTATTGAGCTCCAGCACTATGCATTTGGCCGGATCTGCTAAAGCTACAAGAATCAGTCTGGACAGTTACACAAATGCAGACACTTTACAGTATGATACAATGTATTGACACCCTTTCCTTTTGTTAAATATAATTGCAGCAGAAACACAGGACACATATTACATTGTTGAAATGCATAGCCTTTCCTGTTGAAGAAACCAAAGCAAAATGCACCTGACAGCGCTTGTGTTTTGTAGGCAATCATAGCGCATCATTTATATGAATATGGTGGTAAAAGACTGACCTTACAGTAGTGCTCACTTATACATCTAAATCCTGCATGTATGTATGCTCTTGAATGTCATATTCAGCAAAGCCTGGATGTGGGCTACTTGGCGTGAGTCTTCTACTGTATAGCAGAGTGTCCTGTAATGCTGTTGAGATCACTGAGAAAGGACATGCTTAGCCGCATCATTTTTTGTTATGCAGGAGACTATGTCTACCCACTGGAGCCATGGCTGCCTGCACCAGTTGCACGACATTACAGACCTGACTCAGCAGAAGGCCTGTACAACACGCCACATGCTTTCACACAATTTGTGGCTGAGCGCTGTATAGGTGTGCCGAAGAGCTGCTTCCGTTGCTTTCAAGGGCACCGGATGCACCAGTGCCAGTGGAAGTGGACAGTGCGCATCATCACCGCACGTGCTGCACTTCACAGCCTCTGTTTGGATGTGCCCATATCAGCAGAGGGTGCAGGCGACACTGCCTCTGACCCAGATAACAACGAGCCACCTCTAAATGGTGGCCGCCTCGTACAGACAGGATCCCTCCTCACCTGCCTCCTGAGAAGAGCATGCGGTGCTGTACTTTTGGCCTCTCTAGGACGACCCGTCTCCAGAGGAAGGCGTACCGAGGGATGGTGCAGCGGCAGTTGCGATGGAAAATCTAGCGTCCAGAGACGACTCACCATGCTGGCATAGAGAGTCATATCAGGCACTCTTCCCCTGTTGCCACTGTCATTTCCTTGTGTCATTGCACAACACACATCTGCAAGTGTGTGAGCAATTGTGTGATGTGGTTGTGCCCTTGGCCAACCTGTGTGCAGCGAGAAGCCAGCAGTGACAAACAAGTGCCCCCCACCGGCTGCCACTTCATTTTCAGTGTGTTTGCTAGTATATCTTCCAGTCCCTCAGCAGCGTGTTGCACAGTCTCTTCCTGAAGACGGAAAAGGTGTTGAAGCAGCTCGCCCAATTTCTGAAAAACATCATTTTGAACTCTCTTTTGTCAATGCTTATGTTAGCCCACCTGCCCCTTCTCTGCTGTCTCCTTCCAGCTTGGTGGAGTGCCTGTGGTCATTACCTGTGTGACGAACATGCATGAACCAAACGTGTAGTGCTGGAATAAGACATGAAATATTTGTGATGCTTGTTGGAATCAAAAAGCTGTTTTTTATTGCATCATACATTCAGTAAGCGCGTTTATTTTTTTAGGCACAGCATTTGACACGAGTGTTTCTATTGCAGAAAAGGCAGTGTACATACAAGCATACTTTACCTTGATGTACAATTACCGTATGGCATTTCTGAGTGAAGTTAAGAAAAAAAATCTGAAAAATTGAGTTCAATGTGCATGTTTTCTTTCATACAGAGGCTACCTGTACAATAAATATGGCATAGTACAGTGTACATGATGCATTTTCCGGACTACAAAACATTTTGGCACATATAAGTAGTGTAAATACCAAAGCTAAGCTTTTAGCATAATGGTGTGTGGCTAGGGGTTTCGCTCTGTGCTAAAAGCTGTACCTACTGCAAGGAAACCGCTGTACAACAATGCATAATAAAGATTGTAAGGTGCAGTGACTACAATGACTGCTGAATGACTAGAACATCTTCACTGATAGACAAAGATGTGTAAACATCACAGACACATCAAGGAGATGGTGTGTGATTAGAGGTTAGTTTACAATCACAAATCATGCAACACCGTTACTGGAAATGCTCTACAGCTCTAAGAATATACAGGCAGCTCCATTGTGGGAAATTTTGAGCACTCGGTTATTGCCCCATAACTGACACCTAGCTTGGTTTGCGTAACACAGGGCTATGAAGTCTTGTCCATGATGACATGAGATGGTGACAATGCCGAATGGCCGGACAAGCTCCTTGTGCTATCATATAATATGTGTGATAATTGAAACTGCTTTCAAGCTACTTTTCGCCTAGGTATTTAATGTCCTAGTCATTTTCAACTGGCTGTTCCCTTTCAAACTGGAGTGGCCTGTATACAGGGTGTCTCAGATATGATGGACCATAATTTAAAAAAAACAAAAAAACAAGCGGTCTTCCGACCTGAAGGGAAGTGCATGTTAGAAGCTATGCAAAGTATTTAAAGCCCTTCAAACACTGCCCTCACCAAACCCAATTATACCAACATCACTCCGCCTGCTGAGCAAAATACAATATTACACATCACTGCCCTGTCCTACCTACCTCACTGCCCTGGATCATATGCAATTCAAGCGCTGTGTACCAGCAAACATGAACAAACTTGCTCAACTTTCTGCCCAGTTGCAATTAGCCTCTATACAAGCAAACTACTTATTTCCTGGTTGACCCTGGATCTACTACATGATCAGTAAATAACGTTAATGGAACAAGCTCGTTCTCTCCTCGGTGACAATAGCAAAGTTATCAAGTCAAGTGCTTCCTTTCTCTCTAAACAAAGTGGAGCATAAACATCACAATTTCTGCATCTTGCACAGGAAAAAAAAAGAAACTACGGCAACAACTGAACATAAACCGAACGGAGCTACAAAAATACAAACGGAACATCAAGTGCTTAGCCCGATGTGGGCGGCAACACTTGGTTACGAGGCAGAAGAGTGCTGCCACAGAGGCAGGCCGTGTCGGCTCTCATTTCCCGCACCGAGATTGCAAGCTATCAGCAGCTGCACCTGTCTGTCGGCAGTTGCTTCTATGTGATGAAGAAAATAAACAGAACCACACGTCACTCGGTGATCGATAGGCGCCGACCGAGAACAGAGACTAAAGTTGTCTTCGTCGATTTTCAAGCCCAGCGCTCCTTGTAAGTTGATCTGCGCAGGCCCGTAGCATTCACTGCCTTCAATCAGATTTTTCTGCACACTTCAGACATCCGCAAAGTGCCTTGATTTTAGACGACACGCAAAAAATCGGGAACTAGCCGTGGAATCAGCTGTTTTCTTGCACGCCGCCATGTTCACGCGATACCACTGCCAGCGCGCCCTCATGGCAAAAGAAGTTAACCTGCAGCAAATTTTATTGCAAAACTGAGAATGCTTCTAATTTTCCCTCGTGTTGTTGAGATTGCAACACAGTTTACTACCAAAATAAAACATTGCTTGATTTCTTCATTGCGTTTTTGTTCATTTTTAGACTAACATGTTCACGCTATACCGCTGACAGCACACCTTTGCGGCAAAAAAAGTGACTGAACAGCAAACTTTATTGCAAAAATGAAAACACTGCTTCTTTTGCTTGGTGCTGTTGGGTTTGAAATACAGTTACTTAGCAAAATAAAACATTACTCGTTTTTATTCACTGCGTTTTTACTGCAAAACATTAGTCTACGGTCCCTTGTCGTGCCAATAGGGACCCGCGGCTCAAGTTTGCTGGCCATCTGGCGGCGGAACGTGAACTACTGGGAAGAGAAGCAGCCGGTCCGCGCCGTTGCGCGGCGGCAGACAAGTGCGTGCGCACGCGTTCCGAGGCCGTCCTGGTCGCAGCAGGGCGCCGCGGCGCCGCCAGTTTTGTGCAGTTGTTCGGCGAGCGTGTTGTGGAATTTGCACAATGGCAGAAGCGGCCCTACCTAAGCGGAAGCGGGGCCCGAAGTATTGCTGTGTTGTCGGCTGCCACAACAGTGCAGAAAACACCAAGGGACTTGATGCACCTGCAAAACTGTACCGATTTCCGGGGAAATGGTATGAAAAAGAAAGACTTCAAGCGTGGATCAACGCAGTGAGGAGGGTTAGGTAAGTCCCTACAGCCATTCCGTGCTTTCCGCTGTGGCGGTTTGTATTTTGTGTTCGTTTTGGTTACAAGCCGGTACTCAACGCTGAGCATGCACCCGACGACTGCACTGATGATTACGGGTACTTGTTGTGTTCTCGCAAGCACAGATGTAAAAGTTGGATTGCGATTGCGTAGTGGCTTTTGATTTCCTGTATTGTTTTTTTTTAGATGTGGCCGTCGTTGTTACAAGTTCGCACATGAATATGCTAGCGCGTTTAAATAAACATTGCGCTGTTAGGTCATTACAGTTAGGCGCTGTCAGAGCAGCTTTATCACATCGGAACGAACTGCTGCAATAAATGATTGGTTTGTGAATTCTACGCCCGAACCCACCTCAGGCAATATGATAGACGCCGTAGTTTGCTTTGTTTTGTTGTGAATTTATATGCTGTTTTAACCTGTGAATCAAACTTGCACTTATTATTATGCTATATTCGAGGAGCTCGTGAATTATTTGAGTTGCTCCCTTCGGAACTTGTGCGATTTCGTTTGTGCCTGTGCGTGTGTTTATGTTTGCCTTGGCAATTGATAATAGACAATACTATTGTTTCTTATGCAGCCCTGATGGAACTGTTTGGTTGCCTAAGGAGCACACAAGAATTTGCAGCAGACATTTTGTAGGCAACTGCAAGAGTGACATTAGCCAACATCCAGCCTACATCCCTACCATTTTCCCTCCGATCTACAGAAAAAAAGCACCTGACAGGGAAAGAGCGCAAAGGTATGAAATCAAAAATGTGAAACTGCCAGTGTAAAATGCAGCCTTAATTGTGTTTTTTAATGAGTTCTGCTTTTTTATTTCATACTTTAAATCCTGTCAATGATTGTAACAGGGAGGGCATTCAAAAGGGCAATGAGATAAAAATATAGCAGTTAATTGCACGATGAGCTTGGCTGCACCATTTTTAAGGTTGGCAGTAATAAGTTACTTTTACTGGTTCAATGCAGGTGGCAAAGGCGTCTCAACCAGGCAATATCTTCTAGACAGCTCGGTGCAGGAAGTGAAAATCCATCACGAAGTACAGACGATGAAGCAACAATGCATAAACCAGGAACCTTCATTACAGACTGTCGACATCAGGACATTCACATGATGGATCTCAGTGATGCACCTCTGGAGATGAGCGCAGCTGTGGCTTCGACAATCAGCACAAGTGATTCGCATCCTTCAATGAGTGTGTGTGGCACAGGAGAAAGTCATTTCATTGCAAAGAGAGATGCTGTAAAAACACCTTTTAATTATGGGATCATATTTCTGCTATAGAAAAAGCTTGACACAAATCCAACATTAATTTGCTATTTATACTGCCCTTTCAACACTGTTCTCCTGTAGCACTGAGAACATATCTGTGCAATACAACATAGTCATTTATACATATTTTTGTTTTCAGGCATCCCAAACCAAAGCGAGTGTGGCTCAAGGAAAACTAACTATACTTCTTTCTGCGACAGATGGAACTGATGCATCTACTCAAGTTGTGCACACAGAAATGAGTGACAAGGTTGGGCTATGCTGCGGTTTCCTCTTATCAGTTGTGCTTAACTCTAGCTAACATTTTATTAAGGCTAGCAGAGGATTTCTTTTTTTAGTGCAATTACCTTTGTTGTGAATTTTTCTTCCTGTGTAACATTTTGTTATTTTATAGTAGTGGCGCTTATTTTCTTTTGGGAATGAATGAGCATAGTTGCAGGGTGATGCAAATAGCATTTTTCATAGGTTAGTCCTCTTGCTAAAGTATATTTGCTTGTAAATTGCACCATGTTCTCTGTTTATTGTGCTGCAGGTTGCAAGTACGGATGGCAACTGGAAGAAAAACTGTCGATTTCAAGGCTTTCAGTCTCTAAAGGAAAAAGAAAAAGCACTGCAAGATTTATGGGGAGTGACACTGCAAGTCTTCTGCCTCCTTTTGAACCTGCTGCCTCCTCCGATGCACTGGCGCAATACTATGTCAAATGAAGATAGGCTGTGCTTGTTTCTCGCCAAGCTACGTCTTGGGATAACATATAGTGCACTAGGAGTAATTTTCAGTGTCGCACCCTCAACAGCATCCACTGTCTTTAGGAAAACACTTGGTATTTTAAGCATTGCTCTGAAGGATTGGGTCTTCATGCCTTCCCGGAGAGCAATCAAACTTTCTTTGCCTGCACCATTTAAAGAAAACTACCCGAACTGCACCTTAATAATAGATTGTACCGAGATCCACACAGAAGCACCCTCAAACCCTGACTGTCAACATATTTTGTATTCACATTACAAGGGAGGATACACGCTGAAATTCTTAATTGGTAAAATTCCTAATGGTATGATAAGCTTCGTATCAAAGGTTTATGGAGGGCGACATACTGACTCATTCATTACCCAAGACTATGGCTTTCTGGAGCTTTTTAGACCAGGCGATTAAATTTTAAGTGATAAAGGATTTCCAAGCATCCGCACAACGGTAGAAGGGAAAGGTGCGGTGCTACTCATGCCTCCTTTTAATTCAACAGGTGGTCAAATGTCTGATGATAACATGAACATGACTTACAGGATTGCCTCTGTACGTATCCATGTTGAGAGAGTAATCCAAAGATTGAAAATTTTTCATATTCTAAGGAACAGAGTACCACTTAGCCTGATACCACACATGAACAAAGCATTTTCAGTGTGTGCTGCCTTAGTAAATTTGCAACCTCCAATAATTAAGCAGTAGGCCTGCTTTGCTTGATGTAGTCCATACCTTAGTTTGCATGAATTACATTCATAAGAGTTCATGTTAGCACTCAAGTGAGTTCACAACTCGATTGTATGCATCCCAGCCAATAAATGGTTATGCTAATCACAGCACTGAGGACTTTTGTTTTACTTACTTTTGATGTGAAAGGTTCTGTGTTGGTCACCATGTGTTTCGCACAGCAGATCTGTGCTTTTAACTTTTGATTCTCCCGTAGATGGCAGCAAAATAGTGAAAGCAATGGATGCAAGCCAGTACATGGCACTGAAATGGTATCACAGAAATATGGTTTATTGAACATCACTTGATATCACCTCATCATAGGTGTAATGTTAAGAGATAGGAAGCGTGCACAGTGGGTCACAGGACAAACTTCAGTTAATGACATTCTTGTCGGCATGGGCAGAACATGTAATGCGAAGAAAGGATAACCGGTGGTCACTGAGGGTAACAACATGAATTCCAAGGGAACTAAATTGTAGCGGAGGGGCGGCAGATAATTAGATGAGATAAAGAAGCAAATCAGGGGTCAAGTGGGTGCAAGCTAGCACAGGACCAGGTTAATTGGAGAAATATGGTAGAGGCCTTTGCCTTGCTTTGGGTATAGCCAGGCTAATGACTATGACTTCATATCACAGAAGTCTGATTTATTGCACATGAGCTACACCCGACTACACTTAAATGAGATCACTTAGACATCTGACTAGCATAAACAGTGCTACACATCTGGGTTGTCAGCCCAGATGTGTTTACAATAAAAATGCAGTACAATGCACCGAAATTTAATGTAGTAAAAGCTTGAGACTGTTGTCCTTTGGACATAAAACTCTTGCAAACCAACGCTTGACGCTTCCCCTAATTAGTCATGTGGTCTTTGCATGCTACTTTTAGCGCTATATTATTGATAACTTACATTTTTCAGTTTTACTTGTGCTTTACTAAAAAAATTTATTGCATTTCACTGTTTTTTACTGAAATGCAGTTTTATTATGGATGAAATATGTTAATGCTTTATCTGGCAAATTTTCCTATGTCATGACTAAGGAACACTTGGACTAAAAAATGAAAAAGCTACCATTATAACAAAAATTCATGCTCAAACACTTAAAATCTCCAGGTGTATTAAATTAACATGGCACGTCCTTTCAAAAGGCACCTGTTATAGCCAGAGTTTCTTCATGACAATAAATATCACATAACATAACACATTTTCATTACATAACTTCTGAATACAAAATTCTTAAGTATGTTTAATAATTGGATATTCCTGGAATTAAAAAAAATGGATAGGGGTTCAAAATTAATAAGGAATTCAGTGTGTACATGATAAAAAAGGTGGTTATGCAATGTAAAGTAACTTGAGCGAAGCATCTTGAATCAGCTGAGGAAATAAAGTATTGAGATCTAGAACAACAACTGAATTAAAAACTTAAAATAAAAATACTCCATCTTTGGAATCAGATTCCACAGAAAGGCCTCATCCCGGTTTACTTTTACAATCACTGAGTGTTTAGGACTGTAAATATAGAGAATGGCCCTGTAAAGGTTCATTATATACATTTGCACTTGGATTTGAGTGTAGTAGCTATGTGTTGTTTTCAATACAATTTCATCCCCACTGAAAACTAAGTAAGGCAACAGGCTGCGCCTTTCTTCATACAAGATGAAAGGTTCATCTCTGAACTTATATGTGCACTTAATCTCAATGAGCACAGTTTCATTGTCAATTTTGGTGATACCGTCTGAGCTGCAGCAAAGCCATGGTTGCTCTGGAAGCACGACGAGTCTTGTCTGAAAATAACGAATGGGATTAATTAGTACTTTATTTGAAAGACCTAAGGGATAAAAGACTTGACGTGCAAGGAGGGACTCATGCAAGGTAAAACAACAAGCAAACTTAGTTGTATAATGCAAATACCAAGCTTTTGTTGCAGCTCATCTCGTGCAATTGCTTCTGTTTTGATACCTGAAAAAACAATTTGACGTCCTAGACTTTATTATTATGAACATTGAACAGAATTCAATCCTGCTGTGGCACAGGGTGCACAGTGATGTGATTTGATGACAAAGCACAGCATGTTTTCCTTTTAAATGAAGTTATGTGCTGCTGGAAAGCATACCGTATTGCATTGCAGCACTTGGGTAGGATGATCTCTTCCATAATTGTTCAGCTGCTCTCTGCAATCCGTCATCATTCTTTTTTGTCCTGATGGCATGTGCTTTTGTACTGCTTATTCGCACGTGACGCTCTTCGTGCCATCTGCAAATTATAAGCATTATAAACATGATTTCATTCATTATGTGTGTTGTGCTTGCTATCATTTGCCGAATTTTCATTACATAACGTGAGCAGTTTGCCTGGCCCCTTGTGTGAAGGCATAGGCCACATGGGTTCTCTTTAAGCACTACTTTTTCATCGTAGCTCGCAGCGCTTTTCTCATCGAATTCGCTGGCAAAATTTCTGATTTGGGTTTTTTCATTTTCAAGAACCTCAAGGTATCTGTAGACTGGTTGGTGCTTCATTGGCTGTAGTAATTCCTCTAGAGTTTCTTTCTCCAATTTTGCCGTCACTTGTTAAACAATTTCATTGACTACTTCCTCACAAATCATATCCTCAGCGCTTGTCTTTTCTATTTCCAATATTTGTCGTAGGGAACATGCTATGCCCGGATAGCTAAATATGACGTTTGGGTCATGAGGCTTTCCTTCTGGAGTGCTAGTGTCCAGGCCTGTTAAGAAGGACGAAAAAAAAAACTAAACAAGTTAATGGCATACTTAACAAATGGAAGCAGCAGCTATGAAGGGCGGCATGCTGAATGCACAGAAATAAAAAAGATCAGCTAAACTAGTTGGCCAGAAAGCATATTTTCAGGCTGCAGTGTTGAAGCATCTAATAAAGCAGCGAATGCTACTCACAGGAGAATAGGTCCGAAACATCTTGTTCTAAGCGCCTCTTTGGTTTGTCACTCGGCTTTCCCCATTTCTGGGGCTGGCTGGTGCATGATTCCTCCTCGTAGCTGTTTACATAGAGGCACATAGCAGCTGCATGCTTGCAATGAGCTGTGATGCCAGCTTTGCATGTGCATCTCCCTCCTTGAACGAGGAGGTTCCGCCTCTCCTGGCTTGACCACGCCAACTATGAGAGAAAGAAATTGTCTGGGTATTTCTCAAACCAGCCAGACATGCTAGACCATCAAACTAATTGTAAATGTAAGGCAATGTCAGATTTTGGGTGTCCTGGCTTATAGTTGGATGCGCCAAGACATTGCTTTTTGCTAGAGCCACGTCTCCATCTCGTCATGCATGTTTCGCTGCATTACTGTTCGCAATTGCTCTGTTACCGCATTCACTGTCTCATTATCTTACGTCACTTTCTATCACCATCTGATCGGCCGTCCTATCACACGCATTGGCTCTCCGTGAAAAATCTTTCGGTTATAATCGAGCCCGATTCTTCACACGCGCGCGCGCGCTCACGCGCACAGATTGAGTTTTCTTTTTGCTTAACGTCTTCCTCGTGGATAAAACTAACGGCACTGTACATTTCCGCGCTTGCGTCGCACGCACGACACCCGTGGCTGGGGATAACTCGCAGCTAACTACGCGTTCACGCCACAGGTTTAACGCCTGTAATGCAGATTAGCCCACAAAACTCGTAGGCAGACGTGAGAACCGAATAAAAAAAATTAGGCGGCAGTAAGCCGAGTTTTGCAGTGCTTTAATTCAGCCAATTAACCTCGCAAGCGTCAGTGAATTTTCCAACCAGCAACTAAAGCATCTGCCTCGTATTCGCCAGCAGAGATGGATCGAGTGCCCCTAATCATTGCGAGTCATTTATCGGTAGTTCGAGCATATAACAAAATGACAGACTTACCTCGACGTACACGTCGTACACGATGTGGTCGCTCACTTGCGATGTGCATTTGCCACTTAGCCTGGCTCCATCGTGGTCAATACTCTGCTCCACAGAGTATACATGTGAAATTAGCTTTTGACCTTTATTCAAATTTGTTTTTCGGAAGTAGCTCTCAAGCTGAGCGACCTTTTTGTAGCCGCACTTCAGACGATACATATTGGCGCGGCGTGAGCTCGGCGCGTGCACGGAAGCGAGCGGGAGCGACGCGGCTCAAAGGGCGCGCGCCACCGCGGATTGCCCCCAGTTTCTCTTTTTCTGTCGGAGATGGCGCTTTCTGTCAGGAGCAGTAGCGCCACTCTGCGACGCCGCGGTTCCCTATAGTGGTTTCGGGGCGGAGCCCACCGCCTCCTTGCTCCGCATTGGCCGATTCGGCGGTCGGCATTTCTCGGTGTCGTCATTTTGACGTCACTGTCTCAATATTGAGACAGTTTTTTGAGACTGATCCGTAATCGCGCCCCTGATCCCACGGCTAGTTCCTGCTTTTTTAGGCGTCGTCTGAAATCAAGGTTCTATTTGGTTGTCCAAAGTGAGCGGATAACAATTATCGAAGCCAATGAAGGTCACGGGCCTCCAGAAAGAAACCTGCACGAAACGTCGGGCCCGAAAATCGACGAAGACAACTTGAGGTAAGCCTGTGTTATTGGTTTAAAGATGCCACATGCCAAGCATATGATTTGGGTTCTGTTTCTTTCACTTTAGCAAATACAAGGCGTCCACGAAGCACGGCTTGTTGGATAAAATCAACTTTTTTGGCTTCATAAACGTCTGGCACAAATGATTCAGTTGGGAAGGAGCAAGAACCAAGCAAGGCGGTTGGGCGCACGCTAACAACCTTGCTCGTTTTCGGTCGTTCTTGGCTGTGCTATAAGTTGCTGCAGCGCAGCACACGCATATGTTCCTGTAAAAACATATTAGCCCGAACTCAGAGCAAAGGTTTTTCCCTGTTATTCCCTGCTTTCGAAAAGCGGAACAGAAACTATTCCCTGTTTGTTTTCCCCGCTGTGTTCGCTGCTGCAATTCTCTAAGCGGGAATTATAGTCTCGAAATGGCGCCAACACGAAGAATGCCTAGCGAGCAAGAGCTAATCGTAATAGAGCCTATGTAGAGCCATCCGCTCTTGGCTCGGGCTTCTGCCGACCTAACAAACTCATACACAGCTGTTGAAAAGCGCGAGCTGTGGATCCAGCTTGCGTCGATTCTCAACGACAAGGGGTCGGCCGTTTAAAAACATGATGTCTTTGCCTTGCGCCTTGCTAGCACTGTTTATTCCATCTGTGGTGTATTTTAGTCTCGGAGGAGGTGCAGGAATGCATAGACAAGTGGTTGAGCATTATTGATTGCTTCTCTTTTGCTAGTGCTCTTTTAGTTTCATGGTTTGCCAGTACCAATCAGCCGCACCTTTTACCCTGTTACAGCAGAGGAGATGAACGGGGAGCCTCAGCAAGTTGTCGACAAGACACACGGAGCCCCACAGACCGTGAGTTGGCTTTCCATTATTCAAGCTCCATACTACCCTTTCTGGCAGCTGATTGAAAGTAATAGCACTATACTCTCTGGCAGCATTTGCAGCAGTAGCCAAAATACTGCAGAGATTCTACAGTACACACAAAACTATCTCTCTCTGGCTTTGCCACGCAGTGCAGAATGTTTATTTTTCTTGCAGTGAGGCTGTGACATCTCCTAGCAGTCTATCAAATGTACACATGAAATATGCTACTACAATGCTGCCCAAGATTGCTGTCCTGTATATTTATGTCAAGTCCTCTAACACATTGTACCAAATGTTTTGCGTATTCCACCACGTGATGAGCGCATTTTCTTTCCTGACAGCTACACCGGTGCCCTCGCCGCAGCCCTCACAGCAGCACACACCAGAGCCCCCACTGCAGCCCTCAACGCGTGCCACGCCTAGCCTTCTTGGGAAGCGACGGCGAGACGATGGGGCCAATAAGGTGCTGCGCCAGATGCTGTATGAATCGCATCGTTTGGATTCCCTTACTGACGCCCGGAACCGCCAGGACGCTGCTTTTCAGCAAAGCATGCTGGAGGTGTGTACTCGCTGCACACACTGCACTTTGAAGAGTCGAAGCCGTCACCTGAAGCATAAATATCAGTGCTCTCTTTTGAGCACCTCTACTTCTGTTTTGACGCCTCTTGTGGGAGGTGGTTGGGACAGCCGAGGTTATGAAACTGACACGAGTCTTCTACAGCCATACTTTGTCCAAAATGTCTCAGCTCCTGAAATTTTACATAAAGCTTAAGCGAGATCTCAAAATTGGTTGTCAGTAATAATTTGTAATTGGAAGTATTTTTACATGCAGGCCATATGGGAGGTGACAGATGCTGTGCAGGCGTCAAATGGTCAGCAAGAGCTGCTCATCCAGAATGTGAACCTACTGACGCTAATCTTACAAAAGCAGCTTGAGCCACCTGCACCACATTGAATTGTTCATATATATGTCATTATTTGCTTGTTTTTATTTTTATGAAAGAACCTCTTCATATGTTTATATTTATTCAAGAACATTATTTACTTCTCTGCCAGGTGCAGACTCATTGAACTATTTTTAGTTTGCTTGTTAAAATTTTTGTTTTATGTGTTTGTTTATTTACATTGTCTGCTTCTCTGTCAGGTTTCTGTTTTTGTATTTATTCAAGATCATCTCTGCCATGTGCCATAGCATCATTTTTTTATTTCTTGTAAGCTCTGCAGGCCCGGATGCTTCACACTGTTTATTTTCTTCCAGTTATGTAATTTAAGCTCTGCCAGGTGTGAAAGCCTCCTAAACTCTTTTATTTTCCATTCCTTTCAAATGTTTACCTGCAGCTGTGGCAGGTGCACAAGGTGCAATTTCTAGTGCTTGTTTTCTTTCATTGCAATATGTGGGCAAGTGCAATATGTGGGGCAAAGTTGTTCTGAAGTGACTGTAGTTATGAAGGGCATCATAATATGGGGATTCTGGATAAATTTTGAACACTTCGATTTTGTGTCTGTTAAGGTTGTTTGCATGTTCCTGAGTCGGTTTTTTTTCGCATTACTTTTCCTGCTTTTCCGTAAAGTGTCCATTGTGTGCATTGTAACGTGTTCTATCCTCAGTAGACCCGAGGAAAAATGAGGCTTGCCAGCATTCGTCCAAAGTCGCTTCTGAACTAGTGTTGAATGCAGGCAAAAAAAAATTTGGCGGATGCTTGAGCTCCACCTTTAAAGGTATGATGCAACAATGTTAACGTCTCTCGTTTGTGGGTCCCTTTACAACTTCAAACGCAGCCATGTTGGCATCATCGTCTGTGATACTCGTGTGTCTTTTACACGTAACATGATTTTTTTAGTCCAGTAAAATCTACGAAGAGCAATGTCTTGTGTAGCACTTGCTGTGCATTCCACCAGTTATGTAATGTGTTTCAGCAAAGTGCAAACCAGGGCTACATCGGGCCTACAAGTCTGCACAACATGCCAAACCTGTGATTACTAGCATTCAAGCTGGCAGTCAAGATGAAGCTTTTTTTTTAAGGGGCAAACAGCGTGTAAGACTTAGACGGAAAGCAAAGAAAACATAGGACGAGTGCTCATCCTATGTTTCCTGTGCTTTCCGGCTATGTCTTTCGCACTGTTCGCCTTAAAAATGTACAGCCAACTCGCCCGTTTGGCCAGAGTGTAAGATACAACTGTTATTGTGCAATCTCTGTGCAGCACTCGACAAGGCATATGCAAATCACTGTTGATGCTGCATGCTTTTGTTTCCCTGCTGTGTGTTACAGTTGGCAAACTAGTATGAACAGCTGTGACGAAAAAAATTATTGTGACCAATGAATAAACGTGGTGCAAAAACAAACGCTTTACTGGTTCCTAGCAGTCTCCACACCACACTTTTCCCTCATGCACATTCATCAAACACATAGTTACAGCAAGCAACTGTTTGCCTAAGAGGGCAGGTCGACGTAAGCAACGGCGAAAGACGGTGTACAAGGATGCATTTCACTTGTTGGACGAGCTGTTTCGGCGTGTATTTCGACTTGAGAAGGAGAGAGTGCAGTGGCTGTGCGGCAAGCTTGCTGATGCACTGAAAGGCGTACTGGTGACCACTGCCGGTGGAGCAGCAGTTGGTGTGTGCGCTTCATATCTTGACACTGGAGGCTTTCAAGCACACGTAAGAAAAAGTAATTTACAAATGCTGGAATGTGGCTACCAGTGGCCAAAGGCATCATATCACACGGGCTCACGCACTAACAGAGGGCAATGGCACTGCCCGTAGCAAGAGTGGCTACGACAACTCGCCACGCCAGCAGGGCGAGTCATTGCAGCCACAGCTGCCAGATGGTCTAGGGCTTACTGCCGGTGGTGCTGCTGTTGCCGCTGCTGCTGCCGCTGCTGCTGTCGCCGCACCATCTGCAGGTGTGCTTGCCTCTGCGGACGGGTTGTGCCAAAGAGGCCAATTATACGGTCTCGCATGGCTCTACCACGCAGGTAGGTCATGCGGGATCCTGTCCCCGCCAAGTACCCGGCAAGCAGAGGTGGTCCATTGTTGTCAGGGTCATCAGTAGTGTCGTCTTCGTCTGCAGCCAGGGCTTCTTCAAGACAGATGTTGTGCAACGCAGCACACGCTGCAATGATGACCACCGCCCGCTCCGGCTCGTAGTGGAGTGTCCGGTACCTTTGAAGGCACCGGAAGCGGCTTTTGAGAACACCAATGCAGCGTTCCACAACACATCGCATTGAGGCGTGTGTTGCGTTTTACTGCCCTTCTGCAGTGTTTGCACCAGGATGCCCTGACACTGGTGTGAGCAGCCACGGCTCCAGTGGATATCCACTGTCTCCTGCACGACCAAAATTTGCAGTGAAGTGTGTTGTTGCCTATGTAATAAATGATTCATATCAAGCAGCTCAAAGCCAGTATGCTGAACCAGAATTCATAGGCATGCAGAATATTCATGACTAAGGGGTACCTCTGTAAGCACAGCCTTCTAGGTTAATGATGTACTGTGATATCTTACACGACAATAACGATGTGCTCCACCTTCCGACGCAGCCGTGAGTAGCGCCAAGAAAAGGCATCGTGACAAGACCCCGGGCAGCGAGGGTCGACCGCAAGGATCTTCATGTCTGCGTCGCAGATCTGCGAGAAACACAGGCAGACAATCTTGGACGTGAACTTCCACTGTCGAGGTCGCGGCTTTCGAACCCATGCGGTCAGAAAGCCAGTCTACTCACGATCATGGTGTTCATCGCATAGTATCCTTTGCGGCTCCAGAATGCTGCCCGGTTTGCTGGGTCTCCCCGCGGCGCTTTTATGGCAATCAGCGTGCCGTCGACGCAGCCGACGACGCCGGGGATGGTGCCGCGGGGAAGGAAGGTCGCCTTCGCTGCCGCTTTTTCCTCGGGGTGCGCCGGGAAACGCACCCATCCCTTCTGTGCGCCGACTTTGCAGATGGCCTCAGCCACACGCCGCACGCACTTGCTCACCGTCGGTTGTGCGAGGCCGACGGTCTGCTCGTTGCCGACGCACACTTGAAAGCCCCCGGAGGCAAAAAAAACGGAGAGCGCACAGCACCTGCCGCCGCACCGACAAAACGCTCGTCCGTACGCCTCGCAGTTCGTCTGCAAGTTCGCCGCACAACCACTCCACTTTCTCCTTATCGAGTCGAAATAACCGACGGAACAGCTCGTCCGGCAAGTCATACGCGTCCTCGTACACCGTCCTTCGTCGTTGCTGGCGCCGACGTTGCCGCCTCCGCCACCAATAAACAGCAGACGACGCCGCCGCCATTTTCCCTCTAAAACTCTGTAGACCGACTCTTCGCGGTCGCAAAAAAACAGTCTAAAACCGCGGGCATAATTAGGTGTTCAACGTCATGCGTTTTTTCTTGTCCGTGACGCCATTGCAGCTTCCCGTGACGCAACTTTTCAAAATGGCGCCGGCGACCAATAGGAGCGGGCATTTTAGAGCGCTCTCAATTGTAGAGCGGTCGGAGCGAGTTCCGTAATCCGGGCCCTGATCCGGGTCTTGGCTCCGGATCAGCTCTTCCCAGGTGGCAAGGTCTGGGATGCTTTGTGATTTAGCCCCAAGAGAATCCTGACACTCCGAAATTAAGTGATTTTGCGAGGTCATTCTGTGGCAGCTACTGCAGAGCTCAGGCTCCCGAGTGTCTTCATCGTGTAGTATAGAGTACAGAAAGAAATCAAAACTTTCATCCCTTTTCTGTTCATGAAGAGTCCTCTGGTGTTGCTTTCCCGCGTGCTTTTCATTTTATTACCTGAATACAGGTGAATAGTCACCAGATATGCCCGCGTGGCCCGGGATCCAGATTACGTTATGCCTGGGTTTCTCCTCGGTGGAGGTTACCCCGCTGAGTATTCTAAGGGCTGTAAGGGAAGAGATTTTCCTTCCCTCACGGCGCAGTACGGGTGTCCAGCGAGATATGCGAGACAATTGCGTCCGTTCCTTAAATTGTCCAACGGGCCACGCGCCGCGCCGAACGGGCGATGGCGTTTCGTGCACTCCTTGGAAACGCTGCAACACGCTGTCGCGTCTCACTCTTAAGCGTCCGCCAAATTTTAACGCGACAGCGTTAAGGAGCTCGTGTGGCAGAAAAGCCGGTGTCGTCGGCGTCTTTGGCCGTGAGTGAAAAATGGCGCATCTCGGTGGACGCCTGAATCGCGCCGTAAGGGAAGGGATTTTCTTTCCCTTACGGCGCGGTACGGGTGTCCAGCGAGAATTGTGAGACAGGCGTCATTTTCTTTCCTTAGAAGCAATTTTTATTTCAATTTCCTCCCCCTACGGCCCGGTTCGGGTGTCCACCGATATATGTGAGACAGGCGTCCTTTCCTTTCCTTAAAAAATTATTTCTATTTTCCTTGCCTTACAGCGTGGTGCGGCTGTCCACCAAGATATGTTCCCTTTCCTTAAATTGTTCGGGCAAGGGGTCGCACCGAAGGACGATGGCGTTCCGTGGATTCCTTGGCAATGATGCAACACGCTGTCACGTCCTGCTCTTAAGGGCGAAGCTTAAGCGTCCTCCAAATTATTTCTAGAGACGATTGAGCATCTAGTGCGCGGATGTCCGCAACTGTGCCTACTCGCCGTAGGATAGCTCGCCCAGCTTGGGTGATCTGAAGTCGTAGTGTTTAAGATGCACGGATGGCTTCTGTTAGTTCCGCAAAGGTGTTGAAGCTTCCTAGTGTGGTCAGACGCTGCTCAGTCGAGGTGCTTTTCGGAAGGTTAAGGGCCGTCTTGAATACCCCCTTATGATGGTGCCAACTTGCTGCTCCTCTCGCTTTATTAGCGTGTGAAATGATAGTCCGTATGTGATTCGGCTAAGTACCAGTGCTTGTACCAGCCGAAGAGTGTCTTCTCGCATTCCTTGGTGATGCTTGGTAATGCGGCTGATGATGCGAGCTATCTGGTTTACGGTGGTTTTGAGAGTCTGGATGGTTTGGGTAACACGGAGGTTGCTCTGTATCCAAAGACCAAGAATACGGATCAGGTTAACTTCCCTGACCCTCGATCGTGAGGTTGATGGGACCTGGAGAGACGTATCTCGGGCCATGTACTCGTATGACCTCCGATTTCTCTGGAGCGCAGTGGAGGCCGCTTGGCGAGGCCAAGTCCTCGACGATCCGGGCTGCTGATTGTAGGGTGGTTTCTTTTTGGCTAAGGGAACACTCTGTGGCCCATATGGTTATATCATCAGCGTGTATGGTTAAAGCCTACATTTGGAAGTGCTTGTAGTGCACGCGATAGCCTTAGCATAGCACTGTTGAAAAGCAGAGGAGAAATAATAGCTGCCTGAGGTGGGCCTTTGTGAGGCGTAGCTTTTACACCGGAGCGGGTTTGTCCAATGCCTATCGTGGCCGTGCGGCCCCTGAGGAACGCACGCACGTAAGCAAAGACCTTTTATCCGCCGTTAGGGTCATTTAAGGCTTGAAGGATCGGCTCATGGGATATGTTGTCGAAGGCGCGCTTTAAATCTAAGGGCAAGATGAGATGTTCTTGACCTCCCGGGAAGTTGGTAAGCACTTCTCGTAGGAGCAGGAAGGCGTCTTGGGCCGAAAGCCCTGGCCTGAACCAAACAATAGAAGGGGGAAGAGATCAATGTCTTCAATATAATTATGAAGCCGGGTGTGGATGGACCGTTCATAGAGTTTTCCTAAACATGATGTTATAGAGATGGACTGAAGGGAATAAATTTGATTCACAAAATGAGTGAAAAGAATTCCTACGCATGCAGCAACAGGTATCTACCCTATCGAAAAATCTCATATGGATGCGTTTGTGTCTCGTATGAATTTATATGTGTCTAGTATGTGGTCATACGAGATGATATGTGTCTAATATGTGGTCATACGCGTTGATATGTGTCCAATATGTGTTTCGTTTGGGCTGATATGTGTCCCTAGTATCCCTCGTATGGGCTTATTTGTGTCCTTCGTATCCCTCGTATGGCCATATGTGTCCTTCGTATCCCTCGTATGGGCTGATATGTGTCCTTCGTATGCCTCGTACGGGCATATGTGTCCCTCGGTTGCCTCTATGTGCTGATACGTGTCTATCGTATCAGTTGTTTGAGCCGAAATATGGATTTCGTATCACCCGAATGGGCCGATGTGTCTTTCGTATCACTCATTTGAGCCAATATGCAGCTCTCGTATCACTCATATGGGTGAACTGCATCTCTCAGTCAGCTGATATTGTCACGGACTCGAAGACGACAAAGTTGGCAGTGGCGCGGCACGGAGCGCTCGCGCTAGGCCCACCGCCATTAAATCATTCCATCGCCATCTGTTATGTAGTACTGTCTTCACGTGCTTGCCGTCACGTAACATTTGGCGTGAGGTGCGGAGTTCATCCCCATCCTGGTCCTGGAGCTTCGGCGTCCTGCGTGTGCCGTGGTCGTCGGTCGTGTGTTCCTGCCCGCATTGCCCGGTTGTGCCCCAGACCGCCAGACCAGAACCGACCATGTCGTTCACCCCGTCCCCGGCCCCGACCAGAAGACACGACAACTTGACGACGACGCCACCGCTACTCGAACCTATGACCCCACTGACCCTAGAAGCCGCCAACATATTCGAACACAGCCCCTGCCCATGCCGTTCGGTGTGATCATGGGCCTCGGCCGTCGGCTCAAGGTGACCTAGCTAGCTACGGCCCGGAAGCTTCCTGGACCAGCGCTCATCTGATCATCATCTGTTCATCTCTTTCATCGTGACGGCAAACCCTGCATCTTCTTCTCTCCTGTGTTCATCCGTCCTGTCACGCTCATCGTCACGCCCTGCGTTTCGTCTTCACTGCCGGTCTTTCAGTTCGCGCGATCGGGACGATCGCTCGGCAGACCCGGGTAGTGTCACGGACTCGAAGACGACAAAGTGGGCAGTGGCGCGGCACGGAGCTCCCGCGCTAGGCCCACCGCCATTAAATCATTCCATCGCCATCTGTTATCCGTCACGTAACAATATGTGTGTCTTTTATGAGGCTCGTATGAAATTAAATGGATAACTTTTCATCTTGTCTTTCACGCGGTGCACTTGAGCTCATAATTAAAAAACACAGGTGATCAAATTAGATCCCTCTAACGTGGTGGGATGTTAAATCCCGAGTATAGTACCATTTTACGCTGTATCAGCTTAGCACATGAATGGGCAAGCATATGGCATTCCAATACTGTCCTGTTTCAAAGCTACATCTCAGCTGAAGCGCATACATTCGAAAAAAAGTTTAGAACACCCTCAGGAAAAGTAAAGTTAAGCCAAGGACACCATCTAAAACATAGTAGATAATAAGGCCACAAAACATTGGTCCATGGGATAAATGACTCAAGTAGCTTCCAATAATAAGGAAGTGACTATACAGATGCAAAAATTTCCCATACATATATCCCAAGCTTGAGAGGTGTGTTGAATAATTTGCCTCCTTGTCTATAACATGCTAATTACTGAAAGTGAAAGATATTATTATAAACAAAGCTTCAGATGTCTTTTTTCAGAGGTGTAATTCATTTTTTGATATCGTCCCCCACTTACACTGATGCCCTTGCGTCATCGATGCACTATTGTTGTTTACATGCCCTCAGAGAAGAATGAGGCTGATGTCCCCAACTGGACACTAAAGGTCTTCAAATGTTTCTTCAGCTACGGAATAGCCAGTAGCTACAAGGCACTAGGTCAGAGCTATTGGTGGGTGATGCAGAACATCCCGAAACTGCAGCTTATTCAACACGGCGGTATTGCCACCTAACTTGTTGTCATGTCAAGCATTGTCACATTAAATGATGGATTTTTTTAGGACAAACTATAAGAAAAAGTGCACGGTCCTTCTGCATCCTCAAGTTCAAGAATGCCCGCAATAACCGTCTGCTTAATGTGACAATCATCACAAATAAATTCATCCACATGTGCCACGAGCTCAGATGCGAGATGCAGACAGTAGGCATCCACTGCACTCCTCGTCTTTCACACTCAACACAGCTGGATCTTGCATGTACGTACAGTTTGTACCCACCTTCAGACTGGAAACATAACATACCCATTACCATAAATTGGACTCAATCGATGGTGGATTATGATAGGGAGAACACCTTCTGCCATCCAAAATTTGGTTTCGAAAAACTGTTATAACCGTACACAGATGTATACTAACATTTTCCTTGTGACTACTTCAATATCAGTGGTGCCATGTGCAAAATGGAAATATCATGAAAAGTGGGAACATCAAGCTTTCTTTTCATTGTAACGTCTTTCCCTTTCATGAGGTAATAAATGTGTTACAGACCACGAGGTAAAAAATATACTGATCACCCCTCGTATAAACAGAATCCACCAATACCATCTGTTTAATGAAACAACCCTACATAATACACAAAAACATTACATATATACTAATATATCATGGAACAAGAGTAAGAGTTTTGTACACAGACCACACGAACAACACAGCAGCAAGTGACATACAATATTAGTTACATTTCTCCATATTTACTATACTCAAATACAACTTAAAAATGAAGTGGCAGATGCCTCTCAAAGGACCAGGCATTGTAATGAGCATGGAGGAGGAGGACACAACCAGCAGTGCATGCGAGTTTTGATGATGACGATGAGATGTGAGCCCATTAACAGGCCAATGTGATCCATTAAACGTCTGCGTATACAAGCCGAGCACATCGAGCACTGCCACAATGAGATTAGCAAAAATGAGAATGACAATGTCTCTGATGAGCTATTGTAGACGCCATGGTGGAGGGCTCCAGATTAACTTCAACTGCATATGCCCTGACAAAGCACAGCAAAGAGGCGTATTTTCCACTTCACCTATATCAACATGTGGTTGCTCTCGCCTGGATTTGACTCAGCTTCCTTGGGCATAGACCACAATGGAGTGAACAAATGTCCATCCAAACAACTGTGACGTGACAACTAAAGAACTGAATATGGACAGGTAATGACAAAAAGAAAAGTGGGCCATATATGCCCTCTTCACTGTGTGAACATGTCACCCATCTGAAAACAAACATAAAAATAAAAAGACATCAAGTGTCACCTGCTGAAGAAATAAACAGCCTAAACACTAGTACACCTTCATTCACAGAAATGGAGCTACCTGTCACAAGGCAATGGGTGTGGTAGGCATGCAGCAACCCAATTATATAGTGTGCGCCATCCTGATTGGCTCAGGTTGTCGTACCTTCCATGCAAACAACTTGCGAAGTGAATTATAGAGAAGCATTTGCCACTTCATTCTTGAGTTGTATTCAACTATAGTTTACACAACACACAGAAGAAAATACTGCTTCTCAAAGGGACACTAAGGACATGTCCACATAATTTGTTCTTAGTAAAAATATGTTGCATTGGCCCTTTCTAACCATTCTGTTATTCTGTTAACCATTCTATTACTAGGGCCACCTACCCGTGTGTGTGTTTTTTTTCTTGCAGAAATGAAGGGTTTATTTGAGATATGTCAATAAGGGAATTCCAAAAAGTTCCTATAGTTTCACGAAACCTATATATTCGGAAAAAAACAATCCGGTATACACTACGAACTGCCTTCAAAGATCTTGCCTGACCGAATGCTTTGTCGGATCGAACATCTCTCAGAACACCTCGGACGTTTTAAACTTGTTTACCAATAGACATCGGCTTTGCGACCAATATCAGATATACAATATGCGAGATATACCCACTCCAGTGTGCCGATCACGTATCTATAGGGCCGCCTATACCCAAGTTCAGGTGGGCTATACTCAAGAACCGCGGAACAGGGGGGTGGCAATGGGGAAGGTCACCTCCCCCCCACATTTTTCAGGGGGGAAGTGCCCCCCCAATCTCCATTTGCTTCTACTTGTATCAGATTTCTGAAAATTGAAACACATATTAGTTCTAGGACTCTTAATTCAAAACACAGTGGGGCTGCATGAGCTGCTTGGCTTAGTAGCCAGTTGTAAAGCATTTGGTATATGAGTAACCTAAACCGGTCATGTCCCTACAGAATTCGGTCGACTATATATCGACCTGACCGTGTACATGATCATGATTAGCAGAATTTAAACAAACTATGCACAGGCTTTTTTAATGGAATTGATCACTCCTCGTGCGTACAGCTTCCCACCTATAAGCTCCTCATTTCAATTAATTTTATATTGCCAGAAATCTTTGCACCGTTTGTTCGTTCGCACTCACAACCTCCGGCACGTGGCTTTATCATTTTGTTTTGGAATGCGAGGTGCGACCAGACTTATGCCGTTGATCATGGCCACGTGCAAATGATTCCACATTTTTCCAGATTCTTGCTGCTTTTGGTTCTTTATCTCGAAGGTTCCTTGCCAGCTTTAAATTCAGCACGACCAAGAACTGCATGGCATTCAGGTCGATGACCGCCGAGCACGCATAATTAAGCCTATTGCAGCCGCCGAGTAATTCAGTTCTTAGTGGCCGTGAGTCAGCCCCTTAAACAGTTAATTTTGGAAGCCTTTTTGTTGTCTTCCTGACAGCTGGAGTGTCGTCACCGCAACGTGATACTTTGCATCAAGCTTTGAACATTGAAAAAAATATATATATACAATTTATTATGTAAATGAGCATTAAATAAATAAATAACAAAATAAGCTCGAAGTCCTGCCCTCCCACTAAAAAAAAAAGAGTTCCGGAGTCCCTGCGCTATACTAATTGTCTCGAGCATAGCCCAAACCTTCACCCGCTGCCATTACGACCCGGACGCGACAGCGGTGTGCCAGAGAACGCTGCGAAACTATAATTATAGAGCTCATCGATCAACTCGATCGAAGCACCTCGGTCGAGGGCGCGGTTGTGCTACCCAGTTCCGTGTTCTAGCGCACACTAGCAGTTTATTTTTGAGAGCCTCTTCCTCCTCGTACCTTGCACACTTCTGATTTCTTAACATAAATTCTTTCAGTGCATCAATTTACCTATTCAGCAATCTATATTTCCCTTGCTGCATTTAGGAGAGTTCTAAAAGAAGTGTTTATTTTATCGTAGATAACACAGAAGTTGCTGTTTAGAGCGCAGAGAATAGGGAAGGGCCCAGCGTTATTTATGATCAATAACCGCGCAACAGGAGCTTTTATATATCGAAACCGAAACTGAAAATGTTCTAGCGTCGTCTGACGGCTAGGCCTAGACTTTATAGTGCTTCCTGTTTGTCGTAAGCCACACAAAACTTCCTGCTTAAAGCACTAAGTAAAAAGCGCAAAGCACAGTCAGGCACCGCGAGCCACTATAGGTACGAGCTTTGAAACCGAAACCGAAGGCGACTTGTCACATAGCGACTACTTTGTGTAATGCAGTGGCGATCAAAAATCGCAGAACACTTCAGACATTTAGGTTACAGCGGTACCATAAAGCTCATACATGATAGAGCCTATAGAGTTACACTAAGCCGCCCTATTCACACTCCATGGGCAGTCACAGGTGCAAGACCGATTTGACGGGCTAGTTGGTTCTGCAGTTGGTTCTGCTTATGTTGGACCAACGCTCTGTGGCACGGCTTGACACGGACTTCATAACTATTTCCCCTTCAAAGTAGTATTTGTAACTTTTCAAGTATAAGTATTTCATGGTGTGTAGAGCCCCGCGTCGTCTGCTACTACATGCGGTCAATCAGCAGTCAACTGGATGGCCGGATGCGCTGCACGAGGAGGCTGCGACATGGAGCGGTATAGGGATCACGGTCGGAGACGCAAGTTCTGCCGCAGGAAATAAACAGACGAAATTGAACGAATAAAACGTATTTATTATTCTGGTTTGTAACGAAGAGGTCATCATCATCATCGTATGCAGCGCCCTGTGTGGTGCGCGTCGCCAAGCCAATCCAAGTCTGCGGTCGTTTGCGTCCAACGTTCATCACTCGTGTCGGTGTGTGGTTGTTACAGTTATTGGATTGTGTGTTTTGCAGCCACATGTGACACTTCCACTATGGGTTCATCAGCTGCGGCGAGCTATGCGTACGTGAAATACTTCGACCGACGGTGCAAAAGCTATCGTACACGTCTCTATGTCGTCCTTGCTTCCTTTGCGCTGCACCTCTCCATGGTGCCTCACTGACTGGCGTTAGCGACCTGGCGAAAAAAAGGACGCCTACTGGCGCGGCGGAAAAGATGAAAAGGCATTCTATTCCGCCCAAGTAATAGAGCTTGGAGGTGAGTTTTGCAGTTACTTCGCTACGTGGTCAGATTTCAGAAGTGCCAAACGTGTGATGAGTGTACAGTCAAGCCTAACGCTTTTAGCAAAGCTTGGTGGCGTTTTACATAAAGTCGATGCACATGCGTTTTTACTGTTGCGAGCACTTGCAGAACGCTTACGATACCACTTCCTCTGTGCTTGCAATCCGAGCACACAGCAGCCCAGCGCACGCTTCCCAAAGAAGGGAAAAACTGCGTGGTCGCGTTGTAGCAGGTCTCGACGTGAGCGTTACTCTGAGCGAAATAATATTTCGTGATTTTTTTCATGAATTCAAGTAATTGCATGAGGCAGGGAGAAATCGGCTGTGTTCAGATCAGCTAATTTTTCCCATCATATGATTTTTGGAAAGCAATGAACGCGACACACTAACTGATTCGTTTCCGTAGCTTGCCCTGTGTTTGCTGTCGCTTTCATTATTTTATCTCTCATTCCTTGTGTTCCAGTAACAAAAGCGGAGCGTATCCAGAGGATGTCGAAGAGCAAAAATCACTGCAATGGACCTTGAAAAGTCTGAGCCAGCAACAACAGTTGCACAGATACATGTATGTACTGAGCGAAGTTTTACTGCGGATGCCTCTGCTACTGCCACTCGCACGCTTACCAGTCGCAATATGTACATTACATAGCAGCATACTTCAGAGCCAGACGCCTCTCTGTCTGTGTGTGTCTAAAATATTTATGGTTGCAACAGAGAGCTTTGTAGCGGATCTTTGAGTTGTAGTATAGAGATATTGCTTAAATGCTACCATTGTAAAAGATTGCGTAGGACACTAGAGAACCGCATATGGAATTGAAGCATCGTTATGTTTTTTGTTCTCTCATATATTGTGTGCTTCATGTCAGGTCAAAGTTTCATTTTTCGTATTGCCCCCTCGCATTGTTGTCTAAAATATTTATTGCTTGGGGGAGCAGCCAGGCTGCCTTCAGCAACAGAGAGCTTTGTAGCGAGCCCACCGATACGGCGTTGAGGGACAGCGCACTTCTCTCATTGCAGCACATTGTCTTAGCTTCGGCTTGCAACTCGGTGGCCTGTTTTCTCAGTGCCATGATGCTGGTTAAATATATGTATTGCTGGAAATTTATAAGCCCTGTTATTCTTCGGTTATGCGGCTTACCAAAGTGAATCGGGCCGCGTGAGACACGGATAGGGCCTCTGATAATTATTATTCACGTGTCTATCGAAAACACCGGTGCCGCGCTGTGGGCTACAACTGCGGTGGGCTCTCTCCGGTCGGGGCGGCTCTTGTCAAGACACGATTAATTACTGGAAGGCACCGTTCCACTCTTCCCGTCATCTGTCCATCGTCGGTCGCTTCTTGCAGGGAACCAGTCAAAGGGGGAAGGTCATTTGCATCGAGCCGAGCGTAGGAAGAACAGGCTCCTTCCCAGCTAGTCATCCTTTTTGTGCAGTCGTCGTCCACCTGATGACGCTGTCGAAATTGCCGCTGCTGTTGCTGCGCCACCGTGGTCACCCCTGTCGATGGGATCTGCACCTTAATCCTCTTCGGCTGGTGTGCATTCCGTTCATAACAGGCCCAACGCGGACGCCACCGAAAGCTCCCCATTTGACTTTCAAACAAAAGAGGTGCTGTCTACTCTTGTAAACGGAAGGGCAGCCACACAGAACAAGCAGAAATGGAGGACTAAAGCTAGTGGACCAAGCGGAAGGGAGAAAAACCTCTGAGAGGGAATGGAAGGAGAGGAGCATGGAAAAGTAGCTCCAATATAATGTCTTTTATTAAAGAATTGTTTGCGGTTGTGTGTTCCGGGGACGGTGCCTCACAACAACCTTGGTAGAGGACATTTTCAGCCAGAGGGTGGTCGGGGCCCTTTAAGTAGTGGCTGCCGGCTGGCATGCATGTGTACTCTGCCAAATTTGTTGTTAAAAATTTTTATTCTCTACGGAGGTAATTTTCATTTGACAGCTGAAGATGAAGCATAACCTTGCGTGTGCCGATTCGGTCGTTGCCATAAAGCTTGGTGCTCGGGTCTTCTGCCACAAGTGCTTAAAATACCTGAGAAATACCGTATGCATACTTCACCTTGCATTTGACTCGTCAAAAAGAAAAATTTCCCAGTGTGGATCATCATGCCTGCACACACAGTGCGGGGCCGACATGCAAGACCAGATTGTAATGCCTTTCATTCGAGTGCTAGCTTTGCAGTAAAAGCGATAGCATACAGACACGACGTGCAGCTAAATTTGTACAGTACACGCACTTCAGAAAAATGTTCAACCAGCTGATATGCACGCTTGTCAAAATTATGCGTGCATTACTTGCTGGCAGCAATATTAACAGCTGGAGGGCGGCAGACTACAGTTGAGCGGAACATATCCTGATTGTTTTCTGCTTACAGCCCACAGGAATTAGTTCACAAACAGAAATTGCAACGACCACAGGAGAGTCAGTATAGGCAGGGTCGATCATTGGCGCCGAAGTAATTAGTGTGTAGTTAACAAATATGCAATGATCTGAGGCCACAGCATGTTGTTTGAGCAGTGCATGCGCAGTTTTTCCCTCCTCTTCATCATCATCAGCCTCACTACACCTACAGGGCAAAAGCCTCTCCCATGTCTTTCCAATTAACGCTGTCCAATTAACCCTCCTGTGTGGTGTCAAATGCAAGTCTTTAGAGTGCGACTGCCCGTCACATATGCTTTTGAGGATATCTCGGAGCATACATGCAGACCTCACGACAGCACACAATGCACTGAAGGACATATACTTGCGTTGTTGCCGCCGATGTATGCATCTGAGTGCAAGAGTCCGCAGCTGCCCTGAATAACTAACGTCCTTTCTTTCGCTCCCAAGGATCAGATTTCTACCGTACGCATGCGAGCAATGAGACGCCACAGCACGCAAAGCAGCAGAGGGCACTCGCCTTCCGTGATCAATGGACGGCCTTGGCGCAATGATTGCCAGCAGGCTGGTTCTGGCGGCGACCAGTTCATGTGAGCATGATGCACCTTCCTGTCAGGAGTGAATTTTCTGGCAGCGAACAGGCTCTCCGAGCGCAGCAATTTGAAAAAGCCCAATGATAATTTAAAGATGTATAGACACCTAATTTTGGTGGCATGTTTTCTTCTCTACAATGATTCAGAAGACACTACTATGAATGAATCATCATGTGGTGTTTGCCTGGGACCTATAAATAATTTATAATCGAATTTTTCTGTCATGCTGTCTCGGTTTCAACAGCCGAGTGAAGACTGTGACATCAGAGAGGTTATATGTAACGTGAAGCATGGAAAAAATGCGATATAATTGCTGCTTGATCGTTTTAATTCAGTACAATGTTGAAGCCAGCCTTTCTCAATAGTCGGAATGACAAATGTAGCAGCACCGATTATATTGCAGTTTTTCATGCCTCGCATGACCTATAAGCTCACTTTGACGTCATAGTCCCCATTCAGCTCTTGAAACTGAAACACCGCGAGAAAGAAATTCGATTATAAATTATTTAGTAGTCATGAAAGAATCTTCATCATCATCAACCTGATTACACCCACTGCAGGGTGAAGGCCTCTCCCATGTCTCTCCAATTAACCATGTCTTGCCAGCTGCGCCCACCTTATGCCTGCAAACTTCTTAATTTCATACGCCCACCTAACCTTCTGCCGCCCCCTGCTATGCTTTCTTTCTCTTGGAATCCCTTAAGGACCAACAGCTATCTTACCTTCGCATTACATTCCCCGCTCAAGCCAATTTCTTCCTCTTGATTTTGGCTAGGATGTCATTAACCCGCGTGTGTTCCCTCAACCACTCTTCCTGCTTCCGGTCTCTTTTTTTAAAGGAGTATAGACACCTAATTTTGGTGGCATGTTTTCTTTTCTTCAATGATGCAGAAGACGCTACTATGCATGAATCACCATGTGATGTTTGCCTACAACCGCTAAATAATTTATAATTGTTTTTTTCTGTCATGCTGTTTCAGTTTTGGAACAGCCGAACGATGGCTCTGACGTCAAAGAGGGCTTTTCCTTCACGTGAGCCATGGAAAAGTGTCCATAGAATCGCTGCTTCATTGTTTTAATTTACTGCAGTGTTGAAATCAGCCTTCCTCAATTGCTGGAATGACAACAAATGTGCAAGCAGCGATTATATTGCTGTTTTTTCATGTCTCGTGACGTGTAAGCACACATTGACGTCGCTGTCCTTGTTCAAGTCTTGAAGCCGAAACTGGATAAAAAAGAAATGCTATTATAAATTATTAAGCAGTCGTAAGAGATTACTAGCTGCTACTCCATGTATAATAATGCCTTACGCATCATTACAAACAAGAAAACACGCACCCAAACGGTAGGTGTTATACTGCTTTAACGTTACGCCTATCATTTTTCTTTCCGTGGCTCACTGCGTTCTCCTCAGCTTAAGCTGAACCCTTTTTGTTAGCCTCCACGTTTCTGCCCCATAGGTGGGTACTGGTAAGATACAGCTGTTGTACACATTTCTCTTCAGGGATATTGGTAAACTGCCATTCATGACCTGAGAGACCCTGCCATATGCGCTCCATCGCAATCTTATCCTTCTAGTTATTCCCTCATGATCCGGATCAGTTGTCACTATTGATACCTGCCTTAAATAGACGTATTCCTTTACCACTTCCCTTACCTTGCTACCAATTGTGAACTGCTGTTCTCTTGCTAGACTTGAGAATAGGAGAATAGCACAAGGTAATCCATGTATGATAATGCCTGATGCCTCATTAGAAAGCAAAAACACACACCCAAAAGATGGGTGTTTATACTCCTTTAAAGCTAGTTGGTGCATTACAGAATGTGAGTCACCAGTGTTACCAGTCAAACCCTTTAACATCATATTTTGATCTGTTGATTGAAATCAAGTTTTTTTTGTGTTCTAGTTAATGGTATTTTATTATTTCTTTGCTCCTTATTTGGAAAAATTATTTCTCAGGACTCTGACCAGGCTCAAGTGTAATGTGATAGTAAACTGAATATGTTTAAAAATTCTCTGAAGTTGCCCTTTAATTTACCTTGTACATTAGTCTTTTGTAGCAAATGTGAACACTTTTCATACTTTGGAGTCTTCCACTAGCATGGATCCTGCTGCACCACAGAACCCGGATATCTTGCTGAGGTCAGCAGCCAGGTATGAAGGTGTCGCATATTTAGAATGTAAGACAAGTGGGCTTTGATGCCCCATCGGCCAGTGCTGATAAAGGAGCAAAACACAGACGGAAGACGAGGGTGACAAAGTTCAGTTTGGTGCTCAGGAACGCTTGGCTACCGGGGTGCGCCGTGCTAACAAAGATTGTGGCCGTCCACACTTCTTGTTTGATTTGCGTCTTTACACTTGTGGAGGGGCTGGGTGCACCGTGCTAACAAGAAGTGTCGACGGCCACAATCTTTGCTAGTACAGCGCACCTCGGTAGCCAAGCGTTCCTGTGCGCCAAACTGAACTTTGTCAGCCTCGTCTTCCGCCTGTGTTTTGCTCCTTCTTCAGCATGGGGCGCTGGGGCATTTTGATGCCCAATTGTCGATCTTACAAGAATGATTTTGTAAGCTTGAAATGCTTTTAGCTCTCATCCTTGATAAATGCAGGCAAACAATCTAGAAACTGGAAACATGGGGATGAGCATCTCTGCACACCTCTCGGAAATGGGAAATTTTCTGTCCGAATGATATGAAGCACAAAAAAAATTGCCTGCAGATCAGCCCTAGGCACAATTTTAACCTGTGGCAGCTCAGAGCAGCTTTGCGGTCGAAATGCAGTTTTTGTTTGTGTTCTAGTTGTTGACGTTTCATTATTTTGCAGAATTATTCCTTGCAACTGAGACAAGGTTCAAGAAGTGTAATGTGATAGTAAACTCAAAGTGCTTTAATATCCCCTGGAGATGCCAATTAAAGGAACACTGAGGAGAAATTGAGGTTGCCTTGTATCGATAGAATATAAGCTCCTGATCACAAAAACGCCACTCTTACTGAAAACGAAGCTCTTGTAAGGTAGAAAATAGCAAGGACCAAAATACAGGTATCGCCGCCACAGGGCAATCTCGCAAGTACAAGCGTGATGACGTCATAGGACAAGAGACGCCACCTTGGAGGAATGTTCCTTTTTACATGGAAGCTGCGAATCTCTGAGGCTGACAAAAGAAGGTTCCGCAGTTGAATATTGAAGTAAGTTTTGTTTTAAAACCGATAGCACACTTTTATCACACTTGGAAGACAGACAAAAGACAACCTGAATGTTGGAAGCAAAGAAAACCGATGCTTGTTATGGCGCTTCGCGTCTATGAGCTTTGTGTGCCCCGTGGTTTTGTTTTTGACGCGTCTCGATTTACAAGCGCCGAACAGCAGAGAAACTCCAAGTGCCGCTTCAAGTGCTCGTTAACCTTTGAAGGAGCCTATTAAGGCTGGTCAGATGATTGCCGCGGTCGATGAAAAACCATGATGGCACGATGGTCGGTGATCGTACAAGGCAGTGCGTAGTACAAAGAGCACTGGTGTCTTCGCACACTCGCCCAGCAAAACATTCCTGGCTCTGCCAGTCAACTTCAAACTACTTAACGAAAATTCTTTGTTAGAGACGGGAGACAGGGTACGAGGCAGTTAAGAAAAATATGCTGATGGCCTAGGTCTGTTAGGCCAGCATATACGTAGCGAAAGCGTGGAGACTTCTGCATCGGAAGAGTGCACTCACTAGATGCGTCTTTATTCATGGTTAAATCTTGAGCCGTCGTGGCGGAGTGGTGGAGTCCACCTCAAACTACAATTGCCCTGGTTCGATTCCGAGCCTCGGCACAGGTTTTTTTTTTTATTCAGTGAGTGGGCGGGGGGTTTCAGTGGCGTGCATAGATGCCGCCACCGAATACGTTGGTTAGCGGATAAGCGCAGGCTCTGTTAAAGGGGCTGTTAGGAGAACTCTATCAAATTATTTTTGTTAGCAAAATCTGATAGTTCGGCATTTCAAGGCTTTGTTGCCGCCTGTTCGGGAGTGAAAGGTGCATTATTTCAAAGAAATTTGGATTCAAAGTTGAAAAAGTTTTTCTCGCCACTCCGATTCATACTCGGGAACTTTATGACATCACGGCGCACTCTCATGACGTTACAGGACGCAGTGACGTGAAACGTGACGTAAGCGCAGACGTGATTTCTCGCGGCTAGCGGTGTGGTCTAGCAGCCGAAATGGAAGCTACTGCCGCCGCATGTTGAAGGCATCTATCGGGGGTTGCTACCGTCGCTTCGTTGACGTTTGCACCGGCGTCTTGCCTGCGTTATAATCGATCCCGTTCCCGAACCTGACGACGAAGTTCTCGCAAAAACTCCGGCCTGCATTTCAGCGACCTCAGCCCCAGCCCCACAGAGCGTGCGATGCTTTTGAGGGAGCACGGTTAGGTTAGGTGCCGGCGGGTTGTTTCCCCCTTCTGCCATGAGCAGCTGTTGCAAATAAAATATAACCCCAGTGCGGGGAGTCGCAAGGGGCAAAGACAAGGTCGGTGAGTCGCGCTCATTGGAGGCTGGCCGGGGCTTAGGGGCGAACGGATTGCGATTCTTTGAACGGCGCGGTTGCACGGTGCAGCAGGCGGCATCAAGGTCTCCCACGGTTGCAAGGGCCAGGTTATTTATTTTATTTTTTGCCAAAAAAACGGATGAGTACTCAAGGGCACTTGCGTTTAAAGTTGGCGGCTTGAAAGTAAAGCCCACGCTTCAACGGCTTACGCGCGTTTCCGGCGGTACGGGGTCTACTGGATCGGGCTCTCTCGCCCACTTGCATGTACCTTCAGATGTGTACTGTTAATGGATTAAACTAGCCGAGAGCTCGAAAACAACAGCTGCGTCCAACTGCCGAAGCTATTGAATGACGTCACAACACGTACCTCGCCGCAGAGCTGAATCGGTCTGGCCGGGCCAGCGGCAGCTGGCGCACCCTTCGCAAAATAGAGACATGCTTAAAGTCTCCGCCAGTGCGGTCAGAGCGCCGAAACCGCCGAACGCGTCAGCGGTCAAGAACAGTTGGAGCATAGAGGGTCTCGGTTTGGCCGACGTGACGTCGCCATGCAGCGCGCGCGCGTATTACTCCGGAGTGTAAACGCACCTTAACAGAGTCTGCGCTTAACCGCTAACCAATGTATTCAGTGGCGGCACCTATGGTAGCCACTGAAACCCCCCGCCCACTCACTGAATAAAAAAAGAAACCTGTGCCGAGGCTCGGAATCGAACCAGGGCCTTTGTAGTTTGAGACGGAGACTCTACCACTCCGCCACGACGGCTCAAGATTTAACCATGAATAAAGGCGCATCTAGTGAATGCACTCTTCTGATGCAGAAGTCTCCGCGCTTTCGCTACGTATATCCTGGCCTAACACAGCTAGGCCATCAGCAATTTTTTTTAACTGCCTTGTACCTTGTCTCTCGTCCCTAATAAACAATTTCCGTTAAGTAGTTTGAAGTGGACTGGCACAGCCAAGAATGTTTTGCCGGGCGAGCGTGTGAAGACACAAGTGCTGTTTATACTGCGAACTGCCTTGTACGATCACCGACCATCGTGCCATCATAGTTTTTCATCGACCGTGGCGATCATTTGACCAGCCTTAATAGGCTCCTTCAAAGGTTAACTAGCACTTGAAGCGGCACTTGGAGTTCCTCTGCTGTTCGGCACTTGTAAATCGAGGTGCATCAAAAACAAAACCACGGGGCACGCAAAGCTCATAGACTCAAAGCGCAATAACAAATCGAAACTCTCCTGGCTGCCTGTGGCGCCGCCAAGCATTGGTTTTCTTTGCTTCCAACATTCAGGTTGTCTTTTGTCTGTCTTCCAGGTGTGATAAAAGTGTGCTATCGGTTTTAAAACAAAACTTACTTCAATATTCAACTGCGGAACCTTCTTTTGTCAGCCTCAGAGATTCGCAGCTTCCATGTAAAAAGGAACATTCCTCCAAGGTGGCGTCTCTTGTCCTATGACGTCATCACGCTTGTACTTGCGAGATTGCCCTGTGGCGGCGATACCTGTATTTTGGTCCTTGCTATTTTCTACCTTACAAGAGCTTCGTTTTCAGTAAGAGTGGCGTTTTTGTGATCAGGAGCTTATATTCTATCGATACAAGGCAACCTCAATTTCTCCTCAGTGTTCCTTTAATTGGCATCTCCAGGGGATATTAAAGCACTTTGAGTTTACTATCACATTACACTTCTTGAACCTTGTCTCAGTTGCAAGGAATAATTCTGCAAAATAATGAAACGTCAACAACTAGAACACAAACAAAAACTGCATTTCGACCGCAAAGCTGCTCTGAGCTGCCACAGGTTAAAATTGTGCCTAGGGCTGATCTGCAGGCAATTTTTTTTGTGCTTCATATCATTCGGACAGAAAATTTCCCATTTCCGAGAGGTGTGCAGAGATGCTCATCCCCATGTTTCCAGTTTCTAGATTGTTTGCCTGCATTTATCAAGGATGAGAGCTAAAAGCATTTCAAGCTTACAAAATCATTCTTGTAAGATCGACAATTGGGCATCAAAATGCCCCAGCGCCCCATGCTGAAGAAGGAGCAAAACACAGGCGGAAGACGAGGCTGACAAAGTTCAGTTTGGCGCACAGGAACGCTTGGCTACCGAGGTGCGCTGTACTAGCAAAGATTGTGGCCGTCGACACTTCTTGTTAGCACGGTGCACCCAGCCCCTCCACAAGTGTAAAGACGCAAATCAAACAAGAAGTGTGGACGGCCACAATCTTTGTTAGCACGGCGCACCCCGGTAGCCAAGCGTTCCTGAGCACCAAACTGAACTTTGTCACCCTCGTCTTCCGTCTGTGTTTTGCTCCTTTATCAGCACTGGCCGATGGGGCATCAAAGCCCACTTGTCTTACATTCTAAATATGCGACACCTTCATACCTGGCTGCTGACCTCAGCAAGATATCCGGGTTCTGTGGTGCAGCAGGATCCATGCTAGTGGAAGACTCCAAAGTATGAAAAGTGTTCACATTTGCTACAAAAGACTAATGTACAAGGTAAATTAAAGGGCAACTTCAGAGAATTTTTAAACATATTCAGTTTACTATCACATTACACTTGAGCCTGGTCAGAGTCCTGAGAAATAATTTTTCCAAATAAGGAGCAAAGAAATAATAAAATACCATTAACTAGAACACAAAAAAAACTTGATTTCAATCAACAGATCAAAATATGATGTTAAAGGGTTTGACTGGTAACACTGGTGACTCACATTCTGTAATGCACCAACTAGCTTTAAAGGAGTATAAACACCCATCTTTTGGGTGTGTGTTTTTGCTTTCTAATGAGGCATCAGGCATTATCATACATGGATTACCTTGTGCTATTCTCCTATTCTCAAGTCTAGCAAGAGAACAGCAGTTCACAATTGGTAGCAAGGTAAGGGAAGTGGTAAAGGAATACGTCTATTTAAGGCAGGTATCAATAGTGACAACTGATCCGGATCATGAGGGAATAACTAGAAGGATAAGATTGCGATGGAGCGCATATGGCAGGGTCTCTCAGGTCATGAATGGCAGTTTACCAATATCCCTGAAGAGAAATGTGTACAACAGCTGTATCTTACCAGTACCCACCTATGGGGCAGAAACGTGGAGGCTAACAAAAAGGGTTCAGCTTAAGCTGAGGAGAACGCAGTGAGCCACGGAAAGAAAAATGATAGGCGTAACGTTAAAGCAGTATAACACCTACCGTTTGGGTGCGTGTTTTCTTGTTTGTAATGATGCGTAAGGCATTATTATACATGGAGTAGCAGCTAGTAATCTCTTACGACTGCTTAATAATTTATAATAGCATTTCTTTTTCATCCAGTTTCGGCTTCAAGACTTGAACAAGGACAGCGACGTCAATGTGTGCTTACACGTCACGAGACATGAAAAAACAGCAATATAATCGCTGCTTGTACATTTGTTGTCATTCCAGCAATTGAGGAAGGCTGATTTCAACACTGCAGTAAATTAAAACAATGAAGCAGCGATTCTATGGACACTTTTCCATGGCTCACGTGAAGGAAAAGCAGTATAACACCTACCGTTTGGGTGCGTGTTTTCTTGTTTGTAATGATGCGTAAGGCATTATTATACATGGAGTAGCAGCTAGTAATCTCTTACGACTGCTTAATAATTTATAATAGCATTTCTTTTTCATCCAGTTTCGGCTTCAAGACTTGAACAAGGACAGCGACGTCAATGTGTGCTTACACGTCACGAGACATGAAAAAACAGCAATATAATCGCTGCTTGCACATTTGTTGTCATTCCAGCAATTGAGGAAGGCTGATTTCAACACTGCAGTAAATTAAAACAATGAAGCAGCGATTCTATGGACACTTTTCCATGGCTCACGTGAAGGAAAAGCCCTCTTTGACGTCAGAGCCATCGTTCGGCTGTTCCAAAACTGAAACAGCATGACAGAAAAAAACAATTATAAATTATTTAGCGGTTGTAGGCAAACATCACATGGTGATTCATGCATAGTAGCGTCTTCTGCATCATTGAAGAAAAGAAAGCATGCCACCAAAATTAGGTGTCTATACTCCTTTAAAAAAAGAGACCGGAAGCAGGAAGAGTGGTTGAGGGAACACACGCGGGTTAATGACATCCTAGCCAAAATCAAGAGGAAGAAATTGGCTTGAGCGGGGAATGTAATGCGAAGGTAAGATAGCTGTTGGTCCTTAAGGGATTCCAAGAGAAAGAAAGCATAGCAGGGGGCGGCAGAAGGTTAGGTGGGCGTATGAAATTAAGAAGTTTGCAGGCATAAGGTGGGCGCAGCTGGCAAGACATGGTTAATTGGAGAGACATGGGAGAGGCCTTCACCCTGCAGTGGGTGTAATCAGGTTGATGATGATGAAGATTCTTTCATGACTACTAAATAATTTATAATCGAATTTCTTTCTCGCGGTGTTTCAGTTTCAAGAGCTGAATGGGGACTATGACGTCAAAGTGAGCTTATAGGTCATGCGAGGCATGAAAAACTGCAATATAATCGGTGCTGCTACATTTGTCATTCCGACTATTGAGAAAGGCTGGCTTCAACATTGTACTGAATTAAAACGATCAAGCAGCAATTATATCGCATTTTTTCCATGCTTCACGTTACATATAACCTCTCTGATGTCACAGTCTTCACTCGGCTGTTGAAACCGAGACAGCATGACAGAAAAATTCGATTATAAATTATTTATAGGTCCCAGGCAAACACCACATGATGATTCATTCATAGTAGTGTCTTCTGAATCATTGTAGAGAAGAAAACATGCCACCAAAATTAGGTGTCTATACATCTTTAAATTATCATTGGGCTTTTTCAAATTGCTGCGCTCGGAGAGCCTGTTCGCTGCCAGAAAATTCACTCCTGACAGGAAGGTGCATCATGCTCACATGAACTGGTCGCCGCCAGAACCAGCCTGCTGGCAATCATTGCGCCAAGGCCGTCCATTGATCACGGAAGGCGAGTGCCCTCTGCTGCTTTGCGTGCTGTGGCGTCTCATTGCTCGCATGCGTACGGTAGAAATCTGATCCTTGGGAGCGAAAGAAAGGACGTTAGTTATTCAGGGCAGCTGCGGACTCTTGCACTCAGATGCATACATCGGCGGCAACAACGCAAGTATATGTCCTTCAGTGCATTGTGTGCTGTCGTGAGGTCTGCATGTATGCTCCGAGATATCCTCAAAAGCATATGTGACGGGCAGTCGCACTCTAAAGACTTGCATTTGACACCACACAGGAGGGTTAATTGGACAGCGTTAATTGGAAAGACATGGGAGAGGCTTTTGCCCTGTAGGTGTAGTGAGGCTGATGATGATGAAGAGGAGGGAAAAACTGCGCATGCACTGCTCAAACAACATGCTGTGGCCTCAGATCATTGCATATTTGTTAACTACACACTAATTACTTCGGCGCCAATGATCGACCCTGCCTATACTGACTCTCCTGTGGTCGTTGCAATTTCTGTTTGTGAACTAATTCCTGTGGGCTGTAAGCAGAAAACAATCAGAATATGTTCCGCTCAACTGTAGTCTGCCGCCCTCCAGCTGTTAATATTGCTGCCAGCAAGTAATGCACGCATAATTTTGACAAGCGTGCATATCAGCTGGTTGAACATTTTTCTGAAGTGCGTGTACTGTACAAATTTAGCTGCACGTCGTGTCTGTATGCTATCGCTTTTACTGCAAAGCTAGCACTCGAATGAAAGGCATTACAATCTGGTCTTGCATGTCGGCCCCGCACTGTGTGTGCAGGCATGATGATCCACACTGGGAAATTTTTCTTTTTGACGAGTCAAATGCAAGGTGAAGTATGCATACGGTATTTCTCAGGTATTTTAAGCACTTGTGGCAGAAGACCCGAGCACCAAGCTTTATGGCAACGACCGAATCGGCACACGCAAGGTTATGCTTCATCTTCAGCTGTCAAATGAAAATTACCTCCGTAGAGAATAAAAATTTTTAACAACAAATTTGGCAGAGTACACATGCATGCCAGCCGGCAGCCACTACTTAAAGGGCCCCGACCACCCTCTGGCTGAAAATGTCCTCTACCAAGGTTGTTGTGAGGCACCGTCCCCGGAACACACAACCGCAAACAATTCTTTAATAAAAGACATTATATTGGAGCTACTTTTCCATGCTCCTCTCCTTCCATTCCCTCTCAGAGGTTTTTCTCCCTTCCGCTTGGTCCACTAGCTTTAGTCCTCCATTTCTGCTTGTTCTGTGTGGCTGCCCTTCCGTTTACAAGAGTAGACAGCACCTCTTTTGTTTGAAAGTCAAATGGGGAGCTTTCGGTGGCGTCCGCGTTGGGCCTGTTATGAACGGAATGCACACCAGCCGAAGAGGATTAAGGTGCAGATCCCATCGACAGGGGTGACCACGGTGGCGCAGCAACAGCAGCGGCAATTTCGACAGCGTCATCAGGTGGACGACGACTGCACAAAAAGGATGACTAGCTGGGAAGGAGCCTGTTCTTCCTACGCTCGGCTCGATGCAAATGACCTTCCCCCTTTGACTGGTTCCCTGCAAGAAGCGACCGACGATGGACAGATGACGGGAAGAGTGGAACGGTGCCTTCCAGTAATTAATCGTGTCTTGACAAGAGCCGCCCCGACCGGAGAGAGCCCACCGCAGTTGTAGCCCACAGCGCGGCACCGGTGTTTTCGATAGACACGTGAATAATAATTATCACCCCTCGTGAATAATAATTATCAGAGGCCCTATCCGTGTCTCACGCGGCCCGATTCACTTTGGTAAGCCGCATAACCGAAGAATAACAGGGCTTATAAATTTCCAGCAATACATATATTTAACCAGCATCATGGCACTGAGAAAACAGGCCACCGAGTTGCAAGCCGAAGCTAAGACAATGTGCTGCAATGAGAGAAGTGCGCTGTCCCTCAACGCCGTATCGGTGGGCTCGCTACAAAGCTCTCTGTTGCTGAAGGCAGCCTGGCTGCTCCCCCAAGCAATAAATATTTTAGACAACAATGCGAGGGGGCAATACGAAAAATGAAACTTTGACCTGACATGAAGCACACAATATATGAGAGAACAAAAAACATAACGATGCTTCAATTCCATATGCGGTTCTCTAGTGTCCTACGCAATCTTTTACAATGGTAGCATTTAAGCAATATCTCTATACTACAACTCAAAGATCCGCTACAAAGCTCTCTGTTGCAACCATAAATATTTTAGACACACACAGACAGAGAGGCGTCTGGCTCTGAAGTATGCTGCTATGTAATGTACATATTGCGACTGGTAAGCGTGCGAGTGGCAGTAGCAGAGGCATCCGCAGTAAAACTTCGCTCAGTACATACATGTATCTGTGCAACTGTTGTTGCTGGCTCAGACTTTTCAAGGTCCATTGCAGTGATTTTTGCTCTTCGACAACCTCTGGATAAGCTCCGCTTTTGTTACTGGAACACAAGGAATGAGAGATAAAATAATGAAAGCGACAGCAAACACAGGGCAAGCTACGGAAACGAATCAGTTAGTGTGTCGCGTTCATTGCTTTCCAAAAATCATATGATGGGAAAAATTAGCTGATCTGAACACAGCCGATTTCTCCCTGCCTCATGCAATTACTTGAATTCATGAAAAAAATCACGAAATATTATTTCGCTCAGAGTAACGCTCACGTCGAGACCTGCTACAACGCGACCACGCAGTTTTTCCCTTCTTTGGGAAGCGTGCGCTGGGCTGCTGTGTGCTCGGATTGCAAGCACAGAGGAAGTGGTATCGTAAGCGTTCTGCAAGTGCTCGCAACAGTAAAAACGCATGTGCATCGACTTTATGTAAAACGCCACCAAGCTTTGCTAAAAGCGTTAGGCTTGACTGTACACTCATCACACGTTTGGCACTTCTGAAATCTGACCACGTAGCGAAGTAACTGCAAAACTCACCTCCAAGCTCTATTACTTGGGCGGAATAGAATGCCTTTTCATCTTTTCCGCCGCGCCAGTAGGCGTCCTTTTTTTCGCCAGGTCGCTAACGCCAGTCAGTGAGGCACCATGGAGAGGTGCAGCGCAAAGGAAGCAAGGACGACATAGAGACGTGTACGATAGCTTTTGCACCGTCGGTCGAAGTATTTCACGTACGCATAGCTCGCCGCAGCTGATGAACCCATAGTGGAAGTGTCACATGTGGCTGCAAAACACACAATCCAATAACTGTAACAACCACACACCGACACGAGTGATGAACGTTGGACGCAAACGACCGCAGACTTGGATTGGCTTGGCGACGCGCACCACACAGGGCGCTGCATACGATGATGATGATGACCTCTTCGTTACAAACCAGAATAATAAATACGTTTTATTCGTTCAATTTCGTCTGTTTATTTCCTGCGGCAGAACTTGCGTCTCCGACCGTGATCCCTATACCGCTCCATGTCGCAGCCTCCTCGTGCAGCGCATCCGGCCATCCAGTTGACTGCTGATTGACCGCATGTAGTAGCAGACGACGCGGGGCTCTACACACCATGAAATACTTATACTTGAAAAGTTACAAATACTACTTTGAAGGGGAAATAGTTATGAAGTCCGTGTCAAGCCGTGCCACAGAGCGTTGGTCCAACATAAGCAGAACCAACTGCAGAACCAACTAGCCCGTCAAATCGGTCTTGCACCTGTGACTGCCCATGGAGTGTGAATAGGGCGGCTTAGTGTAACTCTATAGGCTCTATCATGTATGAGCTTTATGGTACCGCTGTAACCTAAATGTCTGAAGTGTTCTGCGATTTTTGATCGCCACTGCATTACACAAAGTAGTCGCTATGTGACAAGTCGCCTTCGGTTTCGGTTTCAAAGCTCGTACCTATAGTGGCTCGCGGTGCCTGACTGTGCTTTGCGCTTTTTACTTAGTGCTTTAAGCAGGAAGTTTTGTGTGGCTTACGACAAACAGGAAGCACTATAAAGTCTAGGCCTAGCCGTCAGACGACGCTAGAACATTTTCAGTTTCGGTTTCGATATATAAAAGCTCCTGTTGCGCGGTTATTGATCATAAATAACGCTGGGCCCTTCCCTATTCTCTGCGCTCTAAACAGCAACTTCTGTGTTATCTACGATAAAATAAACACTTCTTTTAGAACTCTCCTAAATGCAGCAAGGGAAATATAGATTGCTGAATAGGTAAATTGATGCACTGAAAGAATTTATGTTAAGAAATCAGAAGTGTGCAAGGTACGAGGAGGAAGAGGCTCTCAAAAATAAACTGCTAGTGTGCGCTAGAACACGGAACTGGGTAGCACAACCGCGCCCTCGACCGAGGTGCTTCGATCGAGTTGATCGATGAGCTCTATAATTATAGTTTCGCAGCGTTCTCTGGCACACCGCTGTCGCGTCCGGGTCGTAATGGCAGCGGGTGAAGGTTTGGGCTATGCTCGAGACAATTAGTATAGCGCAGGGACTCCGGAACTCTTTTTTTTTAGTGGGAGGGCAGGACTTCGAGCTTATTTTGTTATTTATTTATTTAATGCTCATTTACATAATAAATTGTATATATATATTTTTTTCAATGTTCAAAGCTTGATGCAAAGTATCACGTTGCGGTGACGACACTCCAGCTGTCAGGAAGACAACAAAAAGGCTTCCAAAATTAACTGTTTAAGGGGCTGACTCACGGCCACTAAGAACTGAATTACTCGGCGGCTGCAATAGGCTTAATTATGCGTGCTCGGCGGTCATCGACCTGAATGCCATGCAGTTCTTGGTCGTGCTGAATTTAAAGCTGGCAAGGAACCTTCGAGATAAAGAACCAAAAGCAGCAAGAATCTGGAAAAATGTGGAATCATTTGCACGTGGCCATGATCAACGGCATAAGTCTGGTCGCACCTCGCATTCCAAAACAAAATGATAAAGCCACGTGCCGGAGGTTGTGAGTGCGAACGAACAAACGGTGCAAAGATTTCTGGCAATATAAAATTAATTGAAATGAGGAGCTTATAGGTGGGAAGCTGTACGCACGAGGAGTGATCAATTCCATTAAAAAAGCCTGTGCATAGTTTGTTTAAATTCTGCTAATCATGATCATGTACACGGTCAGGTCGATATATAGTCGACCGAATTCTGTAGGGACATGACCGGTTTAGGTTACTCATATACCAAATGCTTTACAACTGGCTACTAAGCCAAGCAGCTCATGCAGCCCCACTGTGTTTTGAATTAAGAGTCCTAGAACTAATATGTGTTTCAATTTTCAGAAATCTGATACAAGTAGAAGCAAATGGAGATTGGGGGGGCACTTCCCCCCTGAAAAATGTGGGGGGGAGGTGACCTTCCCCATTGCCACCCCCCTGTTCCGCGGTTCTTGAGTATAGCCCACCTGAACTTGGGTATAGGCGGCCCTATAGATACGTGATCGGCACACTGGAGTGGGTATATCTCGCATATTGTATATCTGATATTGGTCGCAAAGCCGATGTCTATTGGTAAACAAGTTTAAAACGTCCGAGGTGTTCTGAGAGATGTTCGATCCGACAAAGCATTCGGTCAGGCAAGATCTTTGAAGGCAGTTCGTAGTGTATACCGGATTGTTTTTTTCCGAATATATAGGTTTCGTGAAACTATAGGAACTTTTTGGAATTCCCTTATTGACATATCTCAAATAAACCCTTCATTTCTGCAAGAAAAAAAACACACACACGGGTAGGTGGCCCTAGTTATAGAATGGTTAACAGAATAACAGAATGGTTAGAAAGGGCCAATGCAACATATTTTTACTAAGAACAAATTATGTGGACATGTCCTTAGTGTCCCTTTGAGAAGCAGTATTTTCTTCTGTGTGTTGTGTAAACTATAGTTGAATACAACTCAAGAATGAAGTGGCAAATGCTTCTCTATAATTCACTTCGCAAGTTGTTTGCATGGAAGGTACGACAACCTGAGCCAATCAGGATGGCGCACACTATATAATTGGGTTGCTGCATGCCTACCACACCCATTGCCTTGTGACAGGTAGCTCCATTTCTGTGAATGAAGGTGTACTAGTGTTTAGGCTGTTTATTTCTTCAGCAGGTGACACTTGATGTCTTTTTATTTTTATGTTTGTTTTCAGATGGGTGACATGTTCACACAGTGAAGAGGGCATATATGGCCCACTTTTCTTTTTGTCATTACCTGTCCATATTCAGTTCTTTAGTTGTCACGTCACAGTTGTTTGGATGGACATTTGTTCACTCCATTGTGGTCTATGCCCAAGGAAGCTGAGTCAAATCCAGGCGAGAGCAACCACATGTTGATATAGGTGAAGTGGAAAATACGCCTCTTTGCTGTGCTTTGTCAGGGCATATGCAGTTGAAGTTAATCTGGAGCCCTCCACCATGGCGTCTGCAATAGCTCATCAGAGACATTGTCATTCTCATTTTTGCTAATCTCATTGTGGCAGTGCTCGATGTGCTCGGCTTGTATACGCAGACGTTTAATGGATCACATTGGCCTGTTAATGGGCTCACATCTCATCGTCATCATCAAAACTCGCATGCACTGCTGGTTGTGTCCTCCTCCTCCATGCTCATTACAATGCCTGGTCCTTTGAGAGGCATCTGCCACTTCATTTTTAAGTTGTATTTGAGTATAGTAAATTTGGAGAAATGTAACTAATATTGTATGTCACTTGCTGCTGTGTTGTTCGTGTGGTCTGTGTACAAAACTCTTACTCTTGTTCCATGATATATCAGTATATATGTAATGTTTTTGTGTATTATGTAGGGTTGTTTCATTAAACAGATGGTATTGGTGGATTCTGTTTATACGAGGGGTGATCAGTATATTTTTTACCTCGTGGTCTGTAACACATTTATTACCTCATGAAAGGGAAAGACGTTACAATGAAAAGAAAGCTTGATGTTCCCACTTTTCATGATATTTCCATTTTGCACATGGCACCACTGATATTGAAGTAGTCACAAGGAAAATGTTAGTATACATCTGTGTACGGTTATAACAGTTTTTCGAAACCAAATTTTGGATGGCAGAAGGTGTTCTCCCTATCATAATCCACCATCGATTGAGTCCAATTTATGGTAATGGGTATGTTATGTTTCCAGTCTGAAGGTGGGTACAAACTGTACGTACATGCAAGATCCAGCTGTGTTGAGTGTGAAAGACGAGGAGTGCAGTGGATGCCTACTGTCTGCATCTCGCATCTGAGCTCGTGGCACATGTGGATGAATTTATTTGTGATGATTGTCACATTAAGCAGACGGTTATTGCGGGCATTCTTGAACTTGAGGATGCAGAAGGACCGTGCACTTTTTCTTATAGTTTGTCCTAAAAAAATCCATCATTTAATGTGACAATGCTTGACATGACAACAAGTTAGGTGGCAATACCGCCGTGTTGAATAAGCTGCAGTTTCGGGATGTTCTGCATCACCCACCAATAGCTCTGACCTAGTGCCTTGTAGCTACTGGCTATTCCGTAGCTGAAGAAACATTTGAAGACCTTTAGTGTCCAGTTGGGGACATCAGCCTCATTCTTCTCTGAGGGCATGTAAACAACAATAGTGCATCGATGACGCAAGGGCATCAGTGTAAGTGGGGGACGATATCAAAAAATGAATTACACCTCTGAAAAAAGACATCTGAAGCTTTGTTTATAATAATATCTTTCACTTTCAGTAATTAGCATGTTATAGACAAGGAGGCAAATTATTCAACACACCTCTCAAGCTTGGGATATATGTATGGGAAATTTTTGCATCTGTATAGTCACTTCCTTATTATTGGAAGCTACTTGAGTCATTTATCCCATGGACCAATGTTTTGTGGCCTTATTATCTACTATGTTTTAGATGGTGTCCTTGGCTTAACTTTACTTTTCCTGAGGGTGTTCTAAACTTTTTTTCGAATGTATGCGCTTCAGCTGAGATGTAGCTTTGAAACAGGACAGTATTGGAATGCCATATGCTTGCCCATTCATGTGCTAAGCTGATACAGCGTAAAATGGTACTATACTCGGGATTTAACATCCCACCACGTTAGAGGGATCTAATTTGATCACCTGTGTTTTTTAATTATGAGCTCAAGTGCACCGCGTGAAAGACAAGATGAAAAGTTATCCATTTAATTTCATACGAGCCTTATAAAAGACACACATATTGTTACGTGACGGATAACAGATGGCGATGGAATGATTTAATGGCGGTGGGCCTAGCGCGGGAGCTCCGTGCCGCGCCACTGCCCACTTTGTCGTCTTCGAGTCCGTGACACTACCCGGGTCTGCCGAGCGATCGTCCCGATCGCGCGAACTGAAAGACCGGCAGTGAAGACGAAACGCAGGGCGTGACGATGAGCGTGACAGGACGGATGAACACAGGAGAGAAGAAGATGCAGGGTTTGCCGTCACGATGAAAGAGATGAACAGATGATGATCAGATGAGCGCTGGTCCAGGAAGCTTCCGGGCCGTAGCTAGCTAGGTCACCTTGAGCCGACGGCCGAGGCCCATGATCACACCGAACGGCATGGGCAGGGGCTGTGTTCGAATATGTTGGCGGCTTCTAGGGTCAGTGGGGTCATATGTTCGAGTAGCGGCGGCGTCGTCGTCAAGTTGTCGTGTCTTCTGGTCGGGGCCGGGGACGGGGTGAACGACATGGTCGGTTCTGGTCTGGCGGTCTGGGGCACAACCGGGCAATGCGGGCAGGAACACACGACCGACGACCACGGCACACGCAGGACGCCGAAGCTCCAGGACCAGGATGGGGATGAACTCCGCACCTCACGCCAAATGTTACGTGACGGCAAGCACGTGAAGACAGTACTACATAACAGATGGCGATGGAATGATTTAATGGCGGTGGGCCTAGCGCGAGCGCTCCGTGCCGCGCCACTGCCAACTTTGTCGTCTTCGAGTCCGTGACAATATCAGCTGACTGAGAGATGCAGTTCACCCATATGAGTGATATCATCATCATCATCAGCCTTACTACACCCACTGCAGGGCAAAGGCCTCTCCCATGTCTCTCCAATTAACCCTATCCTTTGCCAGCTGCATCCACCCTTTGCCTGCAAACTTCTTAATCTCATCCGCCCACCTAACCTTCTGCCGCCCCCTGCTACGCTTACTTTCTCTTGGAACCCACTCCGTTACCCTTAAAGACCAGCGGTTATCCTGCCTTCGCATTACATGCCCTGCCCAAGCCCATTTCTTTCTCTTGATTTAGACTACGATGTCATTAACCCGTGTTTGTTCCCTCACCCACTCTGCCCGCTTCCGATCTCTTAACGTTACACCTATCATTTTTCTTTCCATGGCTCGCTGCGTTGTCCTTAACTTAAGCTGAACTCTTTTCGTTAGACTCCACGTTTCTGCCCCGTAGGTGAGTGCCGGTAAGATTATGCTGTTGTACACTTTCCTCTTGAGGGAAATTGGTAAACTGCCACTCATGATCTGCGAGAATTTGCCATATGCGCTCCACCCCATTCTTATCCTTCTAGTTATCTCCCTCTCATGATCCGGATCAGCTGTCACTACCTGCCCTAAGTAGACGTATTCCGGGACAATTTCTAGGCTCTCCCTGCCAACTGTGAACTGTTGTTCCCTTGCTAGGCTGTTGAACATTACCTTGGTTTTCTGCATGTTAATTTTTAGACCCATCGATCTGCTCTGCCTGTCTAACTCGTTGATCATGATTTGCAGTTCACCTCCTGAGTGACTCAGCAAGGCAATGTCATCAGCAAATCGCAGATTATTTAGGTATTCTCCATTTATTCTTATTCCCAACTGTTCCCAATTCAGGCCTCGAAAAACCTCCTGCAAACATGCGGTGAACAGCATTGGCGAGATCGTGTCTCCTTGCCTGACACCCTTCCTTATTGGAATTTTATTGCTGACTTTATGGAGGACTATAGTAGCTGTGCAGTTGCTATATATATCTTCCAGTATTTTGACATAAGGCTCTTCTACCCCCTGATTACGCAATGCCTGTATGACTGCTGAGGTTTCCGCTGAGTCGAATGCTTTCTCGTAATCAATGAAAGCTATATAGAGAGGTTGGTTATATTCTGCGCATTTCTCTATCACCTGATTGATAGTGTGAATATGATCTATTGTGGAATATCCTTTACGAAAGCCTGCCTGATCATTTGGTTGATTAAAGTCTAACGTTGCCCTGACTCTATTAGCGATTACCTTAGTAAACACTTTGTAGGCAACGGATAGTAAGCTGATCGGCCTGTAATTTTTCAAGTCCTTGGCGTCTCCCTTCTTATGAATTAAGATAATGTTTGCATTCTTCCAAGCTTCTGGTACAGTCGAGGTCATAAGGCATTGCGTATACAGGATGGCTAGTTTTTCTAGCACGATGTCTCCTCCATCCTTCAACAGATCTGCTGTTGCCTGATCCTCCCCAGCTGCTTTTCCCCTTTTCATTGCTTCTAAGGCTTTCTTTACTTCGTCTTTCGTTACTGGCGGGATGACGCATTGCTGTGCACTGCTGTTCTCATTAGAGCTCCGATTACATTGGCTACTGTACAGGTCTGTGTAGAACTCTTCGGCTACGTTAACTATCTTATCCATATTGCTAATGACTTTGCCGTGCTTGTCTCTTAATGCATACATCTGGTTTTTACCTATGCCTAGTTTCCTCTTCACTGTTTTTAGGCTACCTCCGTTCTTCATAGCATGCTCGATTCCTCCATATTAAACTTCCTTATGTCGGCTACCTTGCGCTTATTTATTAACTTTGATAGCTCCGTTAGCTCTATTCTATCGGTAGTGTTAGATGCCTTCATGTTTTGGCGCTTCTTAATCAGATCTTTCGTCACCTGAGATAGCTTCCCGGTATCTTTTCGAACTGTCCTACCGCCTACTTCTACTGCGCACTCCGTAATTATTGATGTCAGGTTATCGTGCATTGAATGAACATCAAGATCATCTTCCTCAGTTAATGCCGAATATCTGTTTTGCAGCGCTATCCTAAACTCTTGTGCTTTCCCTCTTACGGCTAACTCGTTAATGGTCTTCTTCTTCGCTAGCTTCTTCCGTTCCCTCTTCAAGTCTAAGCTAATTCTAGACCTTACCATTCTATGGTCGCTGCAACGCACCCTTCCGAGGATGGCCACATCCTGAATGATGCCAGGTTTAGCGCATAGTATGAAGTCGATTTCATTTTTAATCTCACCATTGGGGCTCTTCCAGGTCCACTTCCTGTTTTCTCGTTTGCGGAAGAAGGTATTCATGATCCGTAAATTATTTCTATCTGCGAATTCGACCAATAACTCTCCCCTGCTATTTCTAGAGCCTATCCCATAGTCACCTACTGCGTGGTCGTCAGCCTGCTTCTTGCCCACCTTCGCATTGAAGTCGCCCATCAGTACAGTGTACTGCGATTTTACTTTAATCATTGCTGATTCTACGTCCTCATAGAAGCTTTCAACGGTCTGGTCATCATGGCTGGATGTGGGTGCGTAGGCCTGCACCACTTTCAGCTTGTACCTCCTATTCAGCCTAATTACTATAGCTGCTACCCTCTCGTTAATACTGTAGAACTCCTCTACGTTACCAGCTATATCCTTATTAATGAGGAAACCCACACCTAGTTCTCGTCTATCCTCTAACCCGCGATAGCACAGTATGTGTCCGTCCTTTAGTACTGTATACGCCTCACCGGTCCTCCTAACTTCGCTAAGCCCTATCACATCCCATTTAATTCCCGCTAGTTCCTCAAACAGCACTGCTAGGCTAGCCTCACTAGCTAAAGTTCTAGCGTTAAACGTTGCCAGGTTCAGATTCCAATGGCGGCCTGTCCGGATATGAGTGATACGAGAGCTGCATATTGGCTCAAATGAGTGATACGAAAGACACATCGGCCCATTCGGGTGATACGAAATCCATATTTCGGCTCAAACAACTGATACGATAGACACGTATCAGCACAAAGAGGCATACGAGGGATACATATGCCCATACGAGGGATACGAAGGACACATATCAGCCCATACGAGGGATACGAAGGACACAATCAGCCCATACGAGGGATACGAAGGACACATATGGCCATACGAGGCATACGAAGGACACATATCAGGCCATACGAGGGATACGAAGGACACAAATAAGCCCATACGAGGGATACTAGGGACACATATCAGCCCATACGAAACACATATTGGACACATATCAACGCGTATGACCACATACTAGACACATATCATCTCGTATGACCACTTACTAGACACATATAAATTCATACAAGACACATACGCATCCATATGAGATTTTTCGATAGGGTACCAGCAAGTTAAAACAACAGCTGGTCCGGGTAAAATATCTAGATCTCTCAAGGTACCCGGGCGTGGTATACAAGATACCGTGTCAAGCCTGTAACGCCGCTTACATTGGCGAAACCGGAAACTTCAGACGCAGGCTCAGAGAGCATCAGAATGACGTCACGAACGGCCGTTCCACATCAATGCTGTGGCGGAACACAGCGTATCAACGGGACACACCATCGACTGGGACGAAGCATCAGTCATTGCCACAGAGAAAAACTTATCATCGCGCCTTTTAGAATCTTTTCATGTACATAACATGAAGAATGCTCTTCACAGGAGACGTGGAAATCTTCCAGAGATCTACAATCGAACATTACGCAATTTTAACCATACTTAAGCCACCGTCCTTCCATGCGGCGCTCTATGTGATCAAGGGACGTGTACGAGCCCCGAAACGTCGTGTTTCCTTTTTTCGTCAAAACTTGTGGCGAGTGTACGTCGATTTCTACAATTTTCATTTTCACAAGCGACAGCGCGCACGGCTTTCTTTGCCGCTTTTAAGAGCGTTAGCTATTATCATGTTTCTCGATTTCTTTGGATCTGCTGCCACCTGCCTTTGGTGTGAACTTTTCTGAGGAATTCAAGATGGCGGCCCCCATAGCAAATCGATATAGCAATCCAATTGCTGTTTGATTGGTGACGTCATTAGTATATTGAATTGGTTATTTATTAGTGACGTCACTTATAAATCCAATATGGCGGCCAATAGTGTAAATAATTGGTGACATCATTAATTAATCCAAGATGACGGCAATTCTAGTAAACCAAACAGCTAACGCTCTTCAACGTGTTCCAGACAGTGGCGGCAACATTTTTAAAGCGAAAGCTTTACTGGCCGCGAACTTACGATTTCGCCGTGGCGGTGCTTCGAGGAGGCACATGACGTCGCAACGCGCGACTCGCTGCAGATATTTCTCTCTCTCTCACTCCCTAGTCATTACTGCGCATGCGCCACTAGTAGCACCGAGCCACAGGTGTTCTGCGCAGCGCCGCGCCTTTGTTCACAATCCAACTTCCAATTTAATAATAATTGGTTTTGGGGAAAAGGAAATGGCGCAGAATCTGTCTCATATATTGTTGGACACCTGAACCGCGCCGTAAGGGAAGGGATAAAGGAGGGAGTGAAAGAAGAACGGAAGAAGAGGTGCCGTAGTGGAGGGCTCCGGAATAATTTCGACCACCTGGGGATCAGCGCACGGGCGCCTTAGCGTTTTTCCTCCATAAAAACGCAGCCGCCGCGGTCGGGTTCGAGCCCGGGAACTTCAGTTTTCTCTTTCTTCTTTCATCCCTCCTTTATCCATTCCTTTATGGCGCGGTTCGGGTGTCCACCGAGATATGTGAGACGGTTACTGCGCCATTTCCTTTCCTAAAAAAACAAACAAAACAAGTGAGCCGACGGCGTTCATAGAGTTCATTGGCGTTGACAACTTTGCAAAGGCCGTTCATTTTCACGAACCGAAAGGCGCAAAACCGACTGCGCGGGTTAGTGGAGACCTCAGTCTCGCTTTCATGTACGTAGCGTTGGTGACGAACTGCAAAATCCGGCTTTGCCTTCCGCACACTGGATAGGCAGCGGGCCCTCCCTGTCCCCGTGGGAGGTGGCATGCAGTTAATGGTGGATCGCGAGAGATTCGTCACCAAATGAACGCTGCGGCCTAGCTATTGCTGCAGTGCCGCATGTCAGCCACAACGCTGTCAGCGTTAATGCGTTCAGACCACATCTCTCTCACCACGGCCACATCTATCAAAGCACGAATGAGGCGTCCGCATATCCAGGGAGCCAGTTATGCGCTCTTCCTTTCTTCAAAGCCGTCGCCGTCTAGAACATCGTCAACGCCAACGCCAATGAACACAGTGAATAATAATAATAATAATAATAATAATAATAATAATAATAATAATAATAATAATAATAATAATAATAATAATAATAATAATAATAATAATAATAATAATAATAATAATAATAATAATAATATAATAATAATCGATTTTTGTGGAAAGTAAATGGCGCAGTATCTCTCTCGTATATCGTTGGACACCTGAACAGCGTCGTAGGGGAAGGGATAAAGGAGGGAGTGAAAGAAGAAAGGAAGAAAGAGGTGCCGTAGTGGAGGGCTCCGGAATTATTTCGACCACCTGGGGATCTTTAACGTGCACCGACATCGCACAGCACACGGGCGCCTTAGTGTTTCGCCTCCATCAAAACGTAGCCGCCGCGGTCGGGTTCGAACGTGGAAACTCCGGATCAGTAGCCGAGCGCCCTACTCACTGAGCCACCGCGGCGGGTTTGGCCGAAGTATTCCGAGCGAAAAACTGGCGCTCCTCAAGGAGAGAAAACAGCCTATTTATTGGCTCATACTTAATGCTATGGCCCATACCCGATACCTGATTTAATATCTGCAGCGGGTGTTCGGACCTAAGATATTAAGCTTATTTTTCGAATATGGCGGAGTGCTTGGCTTCAAGCACCCTGGCACGGGTCGGCCCGGTATTGCACTGCCTCCGGGATCGGCGCGGGGCATATTAGCGCGGCGAGTCTTTTCTTTCACTCTTTGCTCTCCTATCCTTTACCCCTACTACTTTCAGCACGCGGCAGCGAGCGTGGCTCGGCTTGAGCCAGTAGGCAGGCCCGTGCGCTTTCCTTTTCCTTCTTCCTCTCAGAAACATCAGTCAGCCTAGCTATTGCTGCAGTGCCGCATGTCAGCCAGAACGCTGTCAGCGCTAATGCATTCAGGCCACATCTCTCTCTCTCTCACCACCGCCACATGTATCAAAGCACGAATGAGGCGTCTGCATATCCAGGTAGCCATTTAAGCGTCCTTCCTTTGCTCAAAGGCATCGCCGTCTAGAACGTGGCGAGGCTTGGGATGCGTGACGAGGGCGAACGCGCTCCATATCGGCTCCAGTGATTTCCGTCCGGAAGGCCGGAAATTTTTGCTGTAGCCTGAAAACTTTGCTGGCATCATCCTTCTAAAGTTGTCTGGACAAAGAAGACACCCCTCTCACCGAGGTGCGACCATATTTGGGCATGTTATGCCCGATCTCTGATTCCGCCTCGTGGGAGCTCCTCTAAGCCTAAAGAAGGATCCCGTCAATACCTCCGTGGACGGGGATTCCCCGCGGCCGTCAGCCAACATGGCGGCCTCCGCCCTTCGGGGCTACGATTCGTCTACACTGTCGTGGACCGGAACCGTCCCTGCTGCCGCTCAAGACACTGCGGAATCGTCAGACGCTATTTCTGACGAGAACCTCTTTACGTTAATCGCGCTGCGCAAGCGTGGCCGAAGTGCCAAGACGGCTGCCGCCGCTGTGTCCGATACAGACGGGCCGGCTCGAATTTCTCCTGCTACAGAAGTCAGCGCGCGGGATCCGCCGGCACAGAAGCCTTCGTGCCGTCCGCGCAGGATGCCTCGCTTCGAGCAGGAAGACATCATTGTGGTGGTGAAGCCGCGAGCCACCATCGACTTCCGCCAAACTTTCAAGCCCGGTGAGCTAGGCCTAGCCTTTGCCTCCTATGTTGGCGCTGAGGCAGTCAAGACTCTCACTATCTGGCCCCTCTGGGATCAGAACATATTTCTCTGCGCCACCCAAGACGTCTCCACGGCCAACAAGCTTTGCCCGGGAATTCACCCTTAAGTCAAGTAAGGGTCAACTTCCTCTCATTGGCCACGCGAAACTTAACGGGAAGGTGTGCCGGGGAGTCATCACCGTTCACGAGCGGGAGACCTCGGCTACTCTCCGCGAGAAAATCATCTGGCGTGACGGATGATACGCCTTCGTCCGCAAGCTCGGAAAGTCACCTCTTGCGCTGGTCACCTTCGAGGGTCGAAAGATGCCGCGCGCTTTGTCCTCTATAATTCAACGGTCACGCCAGTGCGAGAGTACAAGCGCACCATCCCTGCTTGTTACCGGTGTGGAACGATCGGACAACGGGTGGACATCTGCCCTGGCCCGCTAGAGGAACGCTGCGGCCATTGCGGCCAAAACGTGGGGACGGCTGCCGACGGCATGGCGCTTCACGAGTGCAAGCCGGCTTCCATGATCTGCGGGCAAGCCCACCTCACGGGCTCCCAGGCCTGCAAAGGAAAATATTGCCGCCTCCAGCAAGCTCCGGGAACCCCTCCGCCCGGAGCCTCTAGGGGGCTCCAGCTACAAGGCATTCTTAGTCGCCGGGCATCGTGCAAGGAGGTGCTTCCGGCGGCAAGGCTGGCAGCGCGGCGACCAACGACGTGCCGGTGAACCCGAAGACGCCACCTTTATCCCCCAAGAAGCCGTCAACGAGGACGACACCGAAGACGTCACATGACTAGGGTGCTCCGGCTTTCCAGGCCGGGGAGGTCCCGGATCTCGGAGGCAGCGGCCCGTCAACGACTGCGGCTTCCAAGAAGTCATCGGAAAAGGTAGGCAGCTGGGCTGGGGTCACCTCCTCTTCCACCTATAACCCTCCTTCTTCCCTTCCCCCTGAAATCGTTGAGATGCGCCGCGAAATGGCGGCACTTCGCGCGCAGGTAGCTCAGCTAGCTGCGGAAAACAAAATTTTACGTTCTGCGCAGGCAGAATCACCATCCCCGCCTTCGTCGCCGGCAGTCCCAGTGGTGCGCCCTGAGGAATCTGAGCCTATGTGCGAGAGTCCTCAGTAAAAGGCGATGGACCGCCGTTTAACGGCTGTAGAAAACACCCTAGCCGAGTTCGTAGGCCAGCTTTCTAACTTTGGTAAGCTAGTGGAAGACATCACTCAGAAAGTGACCATTGAGGTCACCGGTAGCATTAAAACATGGATGAATGAGATTGGCCTGCGCCTTGGCCGCAGGCCTAGCCCACTAAAGGAGTTAGCCGTCCACCAAAATTTACCAGGAATATTGACCTGAGCGAAATTGCCGAAGATTTCGTGTGGTCCCTCCCAGTTCCGGGCCTGGGAGCCGTAGCTGCGGAGTCTAGTCCAGATCAACCCCAAATTCAACATGGCAGTGGGAACTAGGCCCACCAGCCCACCAGCCCCCCCCCCCTCCCCCCCCCACACACACACAAAAAACATCTGACTTTCTCCGTCGTGCAATGGAACTGCTGCGGTTTCAAAAACCACAAAAAACGAGCCCACTTGAGATTATATCTCGACACTTTTAAGCATCCGTCATTATTAGTCGCACTCCAGGAACCTGGGGCGGCGATGAAGCTGTCAGGTTACAACACCTTGCAACGGGACCCGTCCACTTGTCTTCTTGTCCACATAGGCTTTACCGCGCAGGAGGTCGATCTCCAACTAAATCTATCCTATTCGTATGTGATGGTGACAGTCCTCCCCCTGCGTCGTACTGACCCACCCGTCCACATTTTAAATATATACTGCCCCCCTAAACTTAAGAACATTAAGTTCTCTGACATCTTTTGTAAAGCACTAAAGATAGCAGGTCGCGACCCCCTTCTGATTGTGGGTGATTTCAACGCCCCCCGTCGGTTGTGGGGCTATCGCAAGGAAGAGTCGCGTGGCAGAAAGCTTGCGGAACTAATCTCCACGCTGGGCATTACTCTCCATACTGACCCTGTCCATTCAACAGGTGTGGGTAACTCGGTAACTCGAGACACCTGTCCCGATCTCACCCTCACCAGCAACATAAGACACTCAGACTGGGTCAACACCAAGGACACCCTTGGCAGTGACCACTGCATTATCAACACTATCATTTACACTCGCCACTTACACCGCTCCATAGCACAAGCCCACCTGCCAGACTGGACGACTTTCCGGCAATCCCTGCCCCCGTACAGTCTGCTCCAAAACGATTATTCTTCCTGGGCCCACACCCTCCTCCGAACGCTACACAAACACTAAAAGCAAATACAACTCACAGATAAGGTGACGGATGTGGGCAACCATCTCATTCATCTTTGGGAAGCGTCACTAGAGGTGGCGCCGTCAGAAACATAACAGGAAACTCCGCTTGCGGATTCACGACCTCACCCAGAAGGCGGCTGAGTATGCTGCGCGCAGAAACATAGAAACATCTGCAACGAGCGATTCATAATTTCAAAAGTAATACGGACCAACTTGCACAGACTTTACGCGATCAGTATCTGTGTCGAGTCCAAGACCCATGTGGACAGGAATATCTCTATGCACGTAGAGATAATCGAAATCTGGATCGTCCGTTCCAGCTCCACGATCTGCGGGCTGCTCTTACTAAAATGAGACGAGGTACCGCGCCGGGCAGGGACAAGGTTACGGTCAAGCTTTTGGCCTACCTTCCTGAGCCGGCGTATTATGCCCTGCTAGAATACATCAAAGCAATCTGGAAAAAACGATACACCCCTCCCGCTAGAATGGAAAACGGCTCTTGTCACCTTCATCCCAAAGGCAGGCAAGCCCATAATTACCGACAATCTCCGACCTATCTCTTTAACGTCTTGTGTGAGCAAGCTTATGGAGGCCATGGTTCGAGATCGCCTCTCTAAATATCTGGAGGCCCGTAACACTTTCGCAGACACGATGCTTGGATTCCGGCCTCACAAGTCGGCACAAGACATTTTGCTTCAACTCAGCCACGAGGTACTCACGCCTGTCGAGCACCCTCACAATGACAAGGTGGTTCTCGCCTTGGATTTGAAGGGTGCCTTCGGCAACGCGAAACACAGCGCCATTCTCTCTCACCTCAGCGATACACACTGTGGACACAACACTTTTAATTACATTAAACATTTCCTAACGGACCGCGAACCCATTATCCGCATTCAGGACAAGGAGCACGGTCCTTACACTATGGGTACACGGGGCACACCCCAAGGCGCAGTGCTGTCCCCACTACTCTTTAATCTCGCAATGCTCCATCTCCCAGCCAAACTGGCTGAGGTTGAAGGTGTACAGCATGCGCTGTATGCCGACGACATCATCATTTGGGCAACAGAGGGCAACATTGGTCAACTGGAAGATCGCCTGCAAACAGCGGCGGCCGTAGTGGAACGCTATGCTACGGGTGTGCTGTGCGATGTCAGTGCACGTAAAAGAACCCCAGGTGGTCGAAATTTCCGAAGCCCTTCACTACGGCGTCCCTCATAGCCTGAGTCGCTTTGGGACGTTAAATCCCTCATAAACCATAAAAAGAAAGCTATGCTACGTACTGTGGTCTCCAGTGCTCTCCTCAAAAATCAGAATTCGTGCATATCCGCCCCTCGCAGAGATGCAAAACTCCAATACTTCTCTCTCTGGCTAGCAGACCCATACACGATGCCAATGAGATTAGAGTCCTCGGACTATTTATTCCCCAGGACCGTCGCGCTGACACAACCATAGCCAAGCTTCGCAAGGTTGGCGATAAAGTGGGCCGTATGGTCCGCCGCGTCTCCAACAAGCGTGGGGGCCTCAGAAGTAAGGATGCGATGCGACTCGCACATGCTTTTGTGACGAGTAGAATTCTATATTCGACTCCATACCTGCACTTGCGCAAGCATGATGAAGACATCTTGGAGGTTACTCTCCGCAAGATGATCAAAAGTGCGCTCGACCTCCCTATCTCTACCTCCAATGCGAGGCTCCTTGCACTGGGGATCGTGAACACTTATCGGGAGCTGCGCGAGGCACACCTCACTGATCAATCACTAATCAATACACGCGTCTTGCCCAGACAGTGTCCGGTCGTCGCCTCCTGGGCCGGCTACATATTCAACATGACCATCACATTGAGGAAAGGGTACGAGTGCCAGAACTATTGAAAGGCGCCCTCCGTGTTCGACCCCTTCCAACCAAAATGTACAGAGAGAACCACAATGGACGGCATCAGGCGCGGTCGAATGCCCTGCACCGCCATTATGGCTCCAAACACAGCGTTTTCTATCTAGACGTTGCGGGCCCAGATCATTCCAGAAGAGGTTGGTACACGGCCGCAGTCGTTCACGAGGGAAGACAGGTGAACGACCTCACCTTTAAGGCACTTAGCACAACCAACGCGGAGGAGGTAGCAATTGCCCTAGCCACATCCCACGCTCAATCTAAATTCATCATTTCTGACTCGCGAGGGGCTTGCCAAAATTATGAAATGGGCTCGATAACGCCAACAGCGCAACGAACACTTCGGAGAGCAGCTCGAGATCAGGACCCCACGACCCGATTTCTCATTTGGACTCCAGGCCACCAGGGCCTACCAGGGAATGAGGCCACTCACTCGGTCACCCACGAACTCACTAACCGGGCCCCGACGTAGACCCTACCGATCTGGACCAGGACACCTATCCTCTGTGAACTTTCAAAGATATCTAAGCTTATTACCGGGACTCGCACCGTCAGTACCCGGCTCCTCTCAAGGGGCTAGAGAAAGCGGACGAGAGAATACTGCTTAGACTTTTTACTAACACTCTACTGTGCCCGGCAGTGCTGAAACATTCCGACACTTCTTTCTCTGGCTTCTGCTCTTTCTGTGGGGAGGTGGCTGACACGTTCCACATGATCTGGGCATGTCAACACAATCCTTCTTTTCCGCCCCTAACCCCTTCCCCTACCCGAGAGGACTGGGAGGCGGCCCTGCTCAGCTGCCTGGACCTACCAGCCCATCAAGCCCTAGTTCAGCGAGCTCGAGTGGCGGCTGAGACCAATGGGGTCCCTGAATAAGGGACTCCACCTAGTACTGTAAGGGGAGTGGCCCACTAGGGATTGCTCCCCACGCAACCTCTCTGCAATTTTCAAATAAATGCTTTCACTACCACCACCACCCTAGAACCCTGTCAACGCCAACGCCAATGAACCCAGTGAACGCTGACATATTTCGCTCTGTATATCCTGGATTAGCTGAGCTAATCCACATTAATTTTTTTATGTATGGCGACCCTTCCCTTACGGGGCGGTTCGGGTGCCGACCAACATTTCTGATACAGTTACTGCGCCATATCCTTACCTGAAAATCAATTTTCATTTTCTTTACCCGCGCGACCAGAGCTCGCCACGTGCCGCCAGCGACTACCGCACGATCAAGATGCCTCGTAACCTCGACGATCAGTACGTCGAGGCACTCACGGATCTCTTTAACCCACACTGGCATGAGAGTCACCTTGCAGATACCCGGGATTAAGCATGCCGAAGTGATCTTCATACCTAAGCCACGCGAACGACTGCAGCTGGGCAACTTCCGGCCCATCTCGCTCACGTCATGCCTGGGAAAGGTCATGGAAAACGTAATACTCAAGACTTCACACTCACGTAGACCAAGAGGACCTTTTCCCCCCACTATGGTCGGATTCAGTACCGGCTTCTCCACCCAAGACATTATGTGGCAAATCCAACACGATATTCTCGATCCGAGCCCCAGCCGAGCTACACGAACCATACTAGGCATAAACGTCAGGAAGGCTTTCGACAACGTGGATGCTTACATCTAGGAAAATTTCTCAAATGGATGTAGGCACCCGCACCTATAACTACATCACCGAATTTCTTCATAACCGCGTACAGCAGAACTTCACATTGGAGACCTCCACAGCGAGAAGATTAGCCTAGGCACCCGAGGAATGCCACAAGGAGCAGTCCTATCTCCGTTCCTTTCAACACTACAATGAGAGGCCCCCCCTCCCCTCCTGGAGGACATACCTCACATTGAACACTAAATATATGCCGATGACATCTCTGGACGAACTCCAGCTGAGACGGGGCAATCCAAAGCTCTCTCCAAAGAGCAACTGACAAAGTTCACGCCTTTGTACAGGCGAACGGGCTTACGTGCTCCCCCCCGAAGTCCAAACTGCTACATCAGGGACAGACGAGTTCGCCTGCCAGTCCCCGACCCGCAAGAGCCTGTTGTGCTCCAAGTCGACACACATCCCTTACCTCCGGCGGTCTAGACCACGCACGTTTTGGGCATGCTAATACAGAACACACAAAACTCTACGGCCATTCAGCGCCTCCGCACCGCAGCCAAACAGATCAACGGCAACCGCCGCAGACGGTGTGAAAGAGGACGACCTCTGCAGGCAAGCTTTCCTCATTAGCAGTATAGTCTACTCTTACCCCATACTATCACCTTCGCCGGAAGGACGAGGAAGATGTGAACAGCATTATACTGTCAAGAACTGGTCGGAGAGCAGAAAGACAGTCAAGGTGGTGTCTAAACAAAACTCTTTATTTGGGCTGAGTTGCGCCCACAATGGACTGAATCACTCGGCGGTGGCGTAGCAACAAGCGTGCTCGGCGGTCGCCGTCGAACAGAATGCCTGCCGCTGTCGGAAGTGCTCAATTTAAAGCTGAAAGCGAACTCTCGAGAAAAAGCGTGCAAAGTTACTAGAACATTCTGGAACAAGACAGAATGAGCTACATTTGGACGCGATCAATCGAGATAAATCTGGTCGCGTCTTGTATCCACAAAGTGATAAAGCGGCGTGGCGGCAGCTTTGAAGTATGAATAAACTGTACAAAGGTTGCGGCATTTCTATCCTCTCAAAGAAGCATCGACCCGACTCTTTAAAACATAAGGTGATTAGAAACAAAACGAATTGCGCAAAATAAACACCGAATGTTGGAACACAGCGTCCTTAATTTTTAGCGCGTAACTAAGTCGTTAGACGGACGACATGGACAACTTCTGTTCGTACAAGGCGTCGCTGGCATGCAGTCATTTCCTCAAGGAAGAATTCATACTGCAGTTCACCCAGCCGACGAAGAACCTTGTACGGGCCGAAATAGCGGCGCAAAAGGTTTTCACTCAATCCGCACCGGCGAATCGGCGTCCGAACACAGACTGTCACCTGGCTTGTATTCCGCGTTGCGTCTTCGTAGGATGCAGCGTTTGGCGTCAGTCCGCTGCTGGCCTTTGATCCGTAATCGGGCAAGTCTTCAGGCTTCTGCGCGTTGAATGTAGGCGGCGACGTCGACGTCCTCTTCTTCGGTAACGTTGGGTACGTAGCATGGCGTCTAGCGTGGTCGTGGCCTCCCTGCCATGGACGAGCCTAAGTGGCGTCATCTGGGTGGCCTCCTGCACTGCGGTGGTATAGGCGAAGACGACGTAAGGCAGGATGACGTCCCAGGTCTTATGTTCCGCATCGATATACATGGCGAGCATATCTGCGATGGTCAATCCGTTGGTCTGCAGATGGTATGCAGTGGTCCTCCGGTGGCTGGTTTGGCTGTAACGCAGGATGGCTTGCGTCAGTTCCGCCGTGAATGCTGTTCTTCTGCGCATGATGAGCACATCGGGGGCGCCGTGTCGCTGAAGAATGCACTCTACGAAAAATTTGGCGACTTCTGCTGCTGTTCCGTTCGGTACGGCTTTTGCCTCGGCGCAGCGGGTCATGTAGTCGGTCGCTATGATGATCCACTTATTTCCAGAAGTTGACTTCGGGAAAGGGCCAAGCAAGTCCATGCCGATCTGCTGAATGGCTTTGAGGGGGCTTAATGGGGTTCAGAAATCCTGCTGCTTGGATGGGACGGGTCTTTTGTCGCTGACAATCTCGGCAGAAAATTGTTTTTTGGGGAAAGGAAATGGCGCAGTATCTGTCTTACATCTCGGCGGACACCTGAACCGCGCCATAAGGGAAGGAATAAAGGAGGGAGTGAAAGAAGAAAGCAAGAAAGATGTGCCGTAGTGGAGGGCTCCGGAATAGTTTCGACCGCCTGGGGATCCTTAAGGTGAACTGACATCGTACAGCACACGGGAGCCTTTGCGTTGCGTCTCCATCAAAACGCAGCCGCCCCGGTCTGGTTCGAACCCGTGTACTCCGGATCAGCAGCCGAGCGCCCTAACAACTGAGCCACCGCGGCGGGTACAATCTCGGCAGGTTTTCACATAATGTGCGATATCGGCAGATAGTCGGAGCCAGTAATACTTGTCTTGAATTCGGCGGAGGGTGCGAGAAAACCGGAGGTGTCCAGCTATCGGCTCGTTGTGTCAAGCCTGAAGAACTTCGCGCAGACTTGCAAGTACAACAAGGAAGTATGCTGTTTTGTACACTGTGAAGTTCTTCACGAGTACACGAGTAAAAAACTTGAGAGACACGATAGGCTTAGACTCTTGCGATCTCCAGAGTCGCCCAATGAAGTATGTCCTGCCTTCAATAGTTCCCTGCTTAACGCATATATATAACACGGCGCTCACTACAGCCCACTTTCCTGCTGATATGAAACTTGCTAGGGTGGCAGTAATCTTCAAAAAGGGGGATAGAAATAATATAAGTAATTACAGGCCCATATCGGTCTTACCTTTCTTCTTCAAGGGGCTAGAACGCGTAATTCATCATCGAACTCATAATTTTCTTCTAAAGCACTCTATTATAAATGACTGCCAATACGGGTTTACCAAGAACAAATCAACAGAACATGCATTACTTTATCAAAAAGAATGTATATTAGGTAATATTGAATCCCAGAAGCTCACTCTTGGAATCTTCGTAGATTTCAGCCAGGCGTTTGATACCCTCAATCATAACACCCTCTTTGCAAAACTTGAACATTATGGTGTGATGACCCCCATAATGCGCAGGTCCACACGGGACGGAGAGGCAAAGAGACACCGTATGGCTCAGTTTAAACAAACAGGTATATTCAATAATTACACATGATTAAGATTATACATCAGAGGCTGGGGCGTCCGAGCTTACGTGCCGACGACTTCATGGGGGCGATGGAGTGGCTCCGGAGTTGGGCTCGAGCGGTTGCTGGCAGAAGCTGCACGCCGTCGGGCTTCGGCGCTGAAGGCCCTCTTGGCGAACGATGTCGTCCTGAGCGTCTATGCAGTAGAATTTCAATAGTCGTCCGTTTCTTCGAGGATGGTTCACAAACCCTTCCTCTAGTGTCGTTCGGCTTGGAAGATGAACAGGAGGCGAGCTTGTAGATGATGACAGCAGAGCATAATTTTACAACATACATATACAGAGAGTTAAACTGGAAAAAGCAGAACTGAATTTACAAAAGAACAAACTTTGCACTACTTTACTCATCGATCGGGCAGGTTAGTGCCTAAGTAGCATCACATTACATGCTAAGCATGGAGCCCCAGCTCAGACTGGGCTGCATCCGTTTACATGCGCTTTTAAGCACTTGATTAACAAAGGACTAAGGGCGGTCATTTTCAGTGGCCCGCCCAAAGCATCAATTCTCCAATCAAAAATAACATGCGAGATGGGGACAACTCCTTGGGTTGGGCTTAGCCTCGAACCCAGAGTCTTGTTAACAACACAAACTAAATAAACAAAAACGCCACAACTCTCTCTCAAGTGAGAGTATCCACAGGCTCTCCCTTCGGAGCTAATCCTTGCCCCATGCATGCATACCGCCACCCACCATCGGTCCGCGTCGCCCGTTTGAACAGAGGAGGGGGCGAAAGGGCCCACGATGCTGCCGGGCTACCGACGGCGGGACACAGCTAAATAGCATGAAGGGGTTCGTCTGTCGCTCCGGGAAACCAGATTAAGGGTCGCCCCTGTCTTCCCACATTCTTGGCGAGTCTTGCCTGTCCGCCATGACAGGTGTCCGTCACGGCCCTCCTGGGAATGCGCTTTTGTTCACGAGGCACGGCGGGAAGCTGTGGGTGCCTTCCCGGCGATAGCCCACGTCGAAAGGGGGGGGGGGGGGGTCCGTGCGTCAAGCGACAATTTTCGTTCCCCGTATGTACTCGGGGGCTCTCGGTTTCCGCGTGTGCCGGCGTCCTGCTTTCTGCAAAGGTATGCAGCTGGAAAAGAGGGGCGGCCTTAAGCCCCAACTCGATGCACACACAAGGAATGTACCTCGTAGCACACAAGGAATGTCACAATGGTATACGTGGCCATGCCCTCAACCTTTTCAAGTCATATATGTCCTCGCGTTCACAATATGTTGCCATCAATAACTGCCGCTCTGATGTCCTACAAATTTCAAATGGAGTGCCACAGGGTAGTCTCTTGGGTCCTATACTTTTTAACTTATATATAAATGACATTACTAATATAAGCAACGAGATAAAATTTACTATTTATGCTGATGACACCACTTTGTTCTGTTCCTCCACTGACATTAACCAATTAACCGATTCAGCAAACTTAGTATTGACTGCTCTGAAGGAATGGTCATCCTCAAACTCCTTGACAGTAAATAAGGAAAAAACAAAGGCGATAATATTTCATGCTAAGGGCAAGTTGGTAGAGAATGCACCACCTATCTTTTTCAGTGGCGCACAAATTGAATATGTTGAATCATTCACATCACTTGGCGTAGACTTTACCCCGTCAATATCATGGGATGCTCACATAAACAAGATCTGCATCAAGCTCTCTAAATTCATAGGTATCGTCTCTTGCCATAAATATATCTTACCTACAAAGACAAAATTTGACCTTTACTATGCATTCTTTTTTTCATACTTAGGGTACTGCTATTTGGTATGGGGAAATACTACAGTGTCCAATTTGCAAAAGCTTTTTCTTCAGGAGAAGAAAATGCTACGAGTCATTACAAATTCCTGCTATGACACTCCAACTCGCCCCATTCGAATAAAATACAAAATAATTCCAGTTCCTAGGTTGTTTGAGTACAGGTTTGCCTGTTTTTATAAAAAAACAGACTGCAAGAGATGACCCCTTTTTGTCCCATATTGTGCAGCTGGTACCACACAACACGCCGTATACTACTAGAAACGCTGAAAGGTTTTCGGTACCCAGATGTAGAACAAACTATGGTTTTGCTATGCTGAAATATATACTACCAAGATGTTTGAACTCTTCTCTTTATAACAATATAAACACAATGTCTTTTCATGCACTTCGTGAAACTTTTATTGATTAGGTTGTATTAGTACTGAAATACATATGTCGACCGTTTTTTCTTTCCTTGTCATTGTTTATTATATCTAACCCCCTACCTGCATTATAGCACAATCTGTTTTGTTTGAGATGTGAATTGTTATTTGTATGCCGCAAGAACTGCCGCCGCTGTCATCGTCGACTTTTTCGGGTGACGAAGCCCGTCAAGCGGTTATTGTGAACCGCTTTTATTTCGTCACCCACGCTTTCTGTAATGGCAAAAAGCGAAATAAAAAAAAGTATACTTATCATCATTCTCTGCACAGAGTGAAGACAATCCTCGCTTAAACGAGGCGGGGGGTGAAGAAAGCTTACCTTTCGATTACTCGATGAGGGGTCCTAGGTCGGGGTCCGACCGTTGCTGCTGAGCAAAAGAGCTGGGGCTGATGGGTCCCAGGAAGGCGTCCTCATTGTCGTCCGGCAGCGGTGCATCTACAGGGTCTTGTGACAGGCAGTTGGCGTCAGAGTGCTTGCGTACGGACTTGTAAACGACGGCGAGGCGGCCAGAGGGGTCCTTCAAACTGGCTATCCAGCACAGTGCGGGATGGTCGCTGACCACCTTGAACGGTCGTCCGTACAGGTAGGGGCGGAATTTCGACGTAGCCCAGATGATGGCAAGGTTGCTGAACAGTTAGCCTCGGCCTTGGACAGGGAGCCAGACAAGACCATCCAACTGGCACTCATTTCGTGGGCTCAGGAAGTCACCCCCCCCCCCCCCCCCTGGAGGCCACACTAAGCCCACCTGCCCTAAATCCCGACATTCTATGGCAATAAAGTTTTTTCTTTCTGCCGAACAGGAGGGTTGATGCCAGCACTTGCCACACGGAATGCTGCGCCGCCGCTAGACGCATCGCTGGAAACTCTAGAAGGGGGTAGTGGGTAGTGGGTAGGGGGTAGTGGGTTCTAGAAGGGGGTAGTGGGTCAGGGAGAGCCCGCTGGTGCGGCATCTCACGTCGACAGCGTGAGATGGCGCCACCGGAGAACTGGCTGTAAAGAACCCGCGACATACCCGCGATACGCGCTGCATTCGAAGCGCCGAGAAAGCGGTGTGCATCTGGTGTAACACCGAAAATCGGATGTCTGCAGCTCTAATGCATGTTTTCTTAAAACCTACCTCTCAAGGCAAAGAGCCCAGAAAAAGTGGAAAGGCGGACATGCCGCAAGTTTGGGCGGAGATAAGGCCGACCCGACGAAGAGACAGAACCGCCGTACGACGATCCGGTTGCATTTCTAAACGCAGAGCTCACAAACAGGGCAGAAGTAAAATTGTGGATGAGTAACTCGCTTAATTTCCAATCAAAATTTTCGATCCACGTCCATGCGCAATCACATTCACTGTTAATGTTAGCCAAACAATTCCGGCACGCGTACTTACGCATCCTGAACAGAGATATATCCCGAATCGACGAGGCTTTATTTCATCAAATTCAGCTTTTGTTTTCCAAAGTACACATTCACTGAAATCTAGAAAGATAATTCCTGCCACGGTGATGGCATTAGTAGGCGGTCACGGCGGTTCCTAAAATGCGCGAAATTTCGTAATACACCTGCAAAAAAAGGAGGGGGGGGGGAGCTGCACCAAACAATTTTATTGGTACAACAAACGGGCAGCCACCTCCTTCTCAAGGCACTGCTTACGGCTGCTACGAGAGAGGCACTATGAACAACGGCTTATCTTCGTGTACAATTTCTTTTTACGTCGTTCCTGTCGCGATTGGCTCAGCCCTTTTACATAAAAGTGCAGCCTTGTCAGCACATAGAACTTCATCAACTCTGCTGTGAGCTCATCTGCGTGGTGGCTGCAACCTAAGGCATAACCAAAAGTTGCCTTCACAAGCAGCATTACATCTACTATGCTGTCACTGCAGAGTTCCGCGCGACTTAAGAAAACAGTGAATATATCCTCTAACTTCTTCACTGCCCGGAAAAGTTCTTGCGAAGGATACAACAAGCCACCCTTGCCACATATCACTGAACTCCGAATTTCTGCCTTCCTTATTGGAGTTTTCCAATAGGCTTTCCATTGCGTGCAGTGATATCGTGTCAGACACTTTCGGGCAACATACCCTGCATGCCATATAATGTATAAGGCGGTCGTCGCTCTTCTGCTCTAGATACTCTCTGTGCTCAGCAGGAATACTCTGAAGCATGCGCTCGGCTGAAGCTAGGTTGCCTTTCTCGACGAGCTGGTCGATTGCAGCAACCCTGTCTTCTTGAGCAGGAGCATCGCACGCATCCAGGAGAGAACTTATTTCACCACTACCTCCATTAAGGTCAGCATTGCCTGAGCGCACTGTCTTGGCAAGATTGTAAAACGGCAAGCAGTTGACAATTAAAAACTGTGTTGGTGTTGGGTGGTCGCTGGACCCGCACGATTGCCTGATTATGTCAAATAAATTTTCCAGCGGATCCTGGCTCAATCCAGATATCATGATGTACTTAAACCCCTGGCTGGCAAATTCGGCGTATTTCCTCATCTTTCAGCACGGCAAACAATGACGGCTCTTTCCTTTAGTCCACTTGTAGCCGGTTTGACACCCGCGGGAGCAAAGAAGTGTCGTTGCCGTTGACGGTTCCAATTTTTCACGAATGAAGAAGGCAGCCGGCGAAACAAACTAAAATGATGCGCTGAAAAAACGAAGAACAGCGGCGGCTGCCTTGTTTTTTTTTGAGGAAAAACGCTAAGGCGCCCGTGTGCTCTGCGGTGCCAGTGCACGTTAAAGGTCCCCAGGTGATCGAAATTATTCCGGAGCCCTCCACTACGGCATCTCTTCTTCCTTTCTCCTTTCACTCCCTCCTTTATTCCTTCCCTTCCGGCGCGGTTCACGTGTCCAATGATATATGAGACAGATACTGCGCTATTTCCTTTCCCCAAAAAACAATTATTATTATTATGATTATTAAGCCGCAAACCATGCATGAACAAACGTGCGAGAGGCAGCACATGGGCACCACCAACAGCCAGCCCACGCGACTACAGCGCCGCCGCTAACATCCGGGTCCCGCCCGCACTCGCCGCCTCGCCGCAATGTATGGGGCGCGCCGGCTGCTGAACCCACTACCCCCTTCTAGAACACTATACAGCAGGCCAGGCAGCAGGCCAGGCAGCAGGCCAGGCAGCAGGCGGGCAAGCGGGCGGGCCGGCCGGCCCTGAGGGAACACCAGCTTTCAATTACCTTGTTGAATTTCAATTAAGACCGGAAAACGGTATAATCTGCCCTTACACTGCAGCGCATGCCCTTCGGCTACGCGTCATAACCCGTGCCTGCCTGTGCTACCGAAAACGAGGATTTTGAGGTGTAGCCGTGACGAGATGGCGCGTGAACTTGCCGAGGCTTTTTTCATAAGGAACAAAAGAGATGACTGCGAGAGTGATGCCTCGATAAGACTTTATCAGACAGAAAGAAGATTTCTGGCTTGCGCTTAGTGACATTGACATGGCGGTGTGGAAGTTATAAGTATGCGTTTTTCTTCTGAATAAACCCAGTCGCGAGTCTCCGCCCGTCCTGGTGCCCTTCTCGTCCGTGTTTTGTATTATTTTGCGCAGTACGTTTACTCAACGATGTACGACCGACTCGCCCAACAACATGCACTCTGCAAAGGTGTGCGCCCGCTCCCTCGAGAATCCTGGATCGAGACTGTCCTGAGCCCGGCAAATCAAACCTCGGAACAATTTATCGGCATCCTCGTTTCCAGGGTTCCCAGAGTGAGCCGGCACCCACTGGAGCTCTACCCAGCGCGGTGAATTTTGGGTAGGGGTGTTCAACAACTGCCAGGCAGAGGTGTGAATAATGCTCCTGGCAAAGTTGGACAGAGCCGTTTTGGAGTCGCTGAAGTTGTATTGGGCGTCCGAATGTGCAAGCTAGGGCGATGGCGGTCTCCTCTGCCTCATTGGGCGTAGAGCCCGAAGGAAGATACTGAGTTAGGGGGTGGGGTAGGGTTTGATTAGGCTTGTGCGGGTATCTAAATTAACTGAATTTTGCAATGCAGCGGTTGTTGGCTTACGATCTTGGCAGCTTCCGGTGGGATTCTGCCTCTTCCTAAATTTTAAATGGCAGTTTTACTGTCGCTAGCTACGAATTTTGCTTTTCTTCCTATGCAGACGAGCGCTATAGCAACTTCCTCCGCAGTCTCTATGTTGCGCTCCTGGATGGCTGCCGCGGAGACTAGGGCCCCTCGGCCTTTGACGACCGAAGCTGCTGTCGCTCCCGTCCAGCCACCCGCCGCATCAACATACGCTACGTCCGCTTTCTCGACATTACCGAACCTCAGCTCTAGAGCCTCGGCTCTCTCAGCCCTGCGTTCTACGTTGAACTCCAGGTTCATATTTTTTCGGGAAGGAGGGGACCACCAAGGCATCCCTTTGGTCTCTGTCGTTTTCAACTTTCATTTTGATCCCTCTTTCGGGATTTATTTTAACTTTTGCTAGGATTACACTGACTGTTTCTGTTGCGTTGAGTCTCCCAATTTGAGAGGCGCGCACCGCTTCCACTAGTTCTATCCACATGTTATGCACCCCTAACCCAAACAGTATCTACGTCGGGGCACCCATGGGTAGCCCTGGTACGTTTTTAATACATTTCATAATGAGGGTACCTATTTTGTCTCTCTCTCTCTCCGGCTTTTATATCTAAGTAGGGCGTCGCGTAACTAATTCTACTGATTACGTACGCCTGTATTAGTGTCAACAAGTTTCTCTCTTTCAATCCCTTACCTTTAACCACGATTTGTATTATGAGGCCTAAAGTTTGCATCGCGTATTGCTGCAACTTGGTAAGGGCCTCCCCGTTGTATCCGTGGGATTGGATTATTAAACCCAATATCCTTATTTTATCCACCTTTGGCACCTGCATGTCCGCCACCTTAATTTTAATATACCTGCGTTGTTTACATCAGGGGTGTGTTTGGGTTATATACAAAATGTTCTGACTTTTGCGGCCAACACGCGAGTCCCCTTTCGACTGCATACTCGACAATGATGTCTATTCCAGCCTGTAATCGCTGTCCCGAGTGCGCATCGCTTCCTCGGTTTATCCAGAGGTTGATACCGTCCGCGTACGTGCTGAAATTTATCCCCTCTACCTCATCTAATCTACCCGGGAGGCCTCTCATTGCCATGTTGAAGAGAAACGGCGACAAGACCGATCCCTGCGGCGTTCACGTGCTTCCCAGCTCAATCGGGGGTGATTATAAGCTTTGGAATCTCATACTGGCATTCCTGCCCGATAGGAAGTCCTTGATATATTCGTAGGTTCTCTTTCCCACTCCCAGCTCGTTCAGCCCGTTGAGGATTGCCTCATGTTTGGCATTGTCAAACGCTCTGGTGAGGTCTAGCCCCAAATTACTTTCGCGTCTTTGGAGCGCGAGTCAATGATGTGTTTAAGTCGGAGCATCACGTACTGCATGCACAAGTGTACACGTGGCCCGAAACCAACCATCTCGTGTGGCCACAGGTTGTTTTGCTCCATAAAAAACCGTCAGTCTTGTTTGAATGACGTGCTCAACCTATTTCTCTATGCATGGCGTAAAGGAAATTTGCCTTAGGTTGTCTAGCTGCGGGGGCCTGCCCGGCTTCGGTATGATTATAATGTTGGCTGTCTTCCATTGCTCGCGTAGCTTGCCTTTGTTCCAAAGTTCTCCCATATATTCGGTTAAGAGTCTAATTGATTCATAGTCTTAACTCCTTAGCGTCTTATTCATGACTCCGTCAGGGCCCTGAGCAAAGACTACTATACACTAGCTGATGACATCATATTGTGCGACACATTTTGGTTCCACATGTTGCGTCCACTTTTTAACGCGACAGCGTTAAGGAGCTCGTGTCGCAGAAAAGCCGGTGTCGTAGGCGTCGGCCGTGAGCGAAAAATCTCTCCTCCTCCCCGTGAGCGAAAAATCCCTCCTCCTCCTCGCAACGTACGCCACCGGCCCTACAGATGGCGCGTGACTGCAGCGCCTCCCGCTCGTCTCGTTCGGGCGCAGTGGGGCAGTGCGGGCACGCAGGAATCACGCAGTGAGCAGCGAACAACGCAGCGCACATCCAAAGCGCGTTCACCACGAAGCTTGCGGCTTGCTGCCCGTTCGTTCGGCGCGGAAGCTATGCTGGCGTTCGTGGCATCGGGTTTGTCGAGAACGATGTGCCGACGAACTACGACTGAAACTTGAGTCCCGCGCGCTTCTGCAAGGCGCCTGGCAGCGCATACGTGGTTTGCCGCTCCGCGCGTCCGTTTCACCGTACGTAGCAGAGCGGTTTGTCTAATGAGCAAGGCGTCGCGCTGAACGGGCGATGGCGTTCCGTGGACTCCTTGGCAGTGCTGCAACACGCTGTCGCATTCCACTCTTAAAGACGAAGCTGTAGCGTCCTCCAATTTTTTATGGATACGTCAGCTGCCGACTTAACCTAGTAATGTATTCGCATTAATAAAAACAAATTAGAGCTGGTTACAGGCCATGCTGGTAGATGGCGGCACGGGAACTGTAGTAGGGTGCCTGGATGCTCGCTGGCTTCGAGGCACCCTAGTTATTTTAATCCGTTACTGCTAAAATTGGTTTTTGGGAAAAGGAAATGGTGCAGTCAGTGTCTGTCTCACATATCGGCGGACATCTGAACCGCGCCTACAGCCACCTCCTCTACCCGGCCGCTGCCAAGGGGCTGAGTAAGGCGGAGGAGCAAACTCTGCGGTGCCTGCAGACAGGAACTCTTCTCTGTCCTGCCGTAGTGAAACACTTTGATCCCAACATAGATGAGCGTTGCCCGCACTGTGGAGAGATCTGCGATATCTTTCACATGGTGTGGTCACGTACTTAGAATCTTCACGTTCTCCTACCCCTACCCGAGAGGCATGGGAGACTGCCCTCCTCAACTGCTCCACACTGGAGTCCTAAAGGGCTCTGGTAAACCGGGCGCGATACGGGGCCTCGTCTTGCGGTGTCCCGGACTAAGGATATCGGCCATGTACCGGGGTCTTCTGACTTCGAAAGTCTCTTTTTGAACATTAAAAAAAGTGTTTCACCACCACACCCACTAGGTTATAGGGCTCGCATGCATTAAGTGCCATCACGACTGCGCTTGCCAAGGGCTTCCGCAGAAATTTTTGCAGGAAGGGGGGCACCCGATGGCCGGGGAGGGGGGTGATGGTAGGTAAGCACCAAAAGGCACTATTCGTGGTCTAAACTACGCACATGAAACAAAAAGTAGAAACAGGAAATTAGGGCTAGGCTCTGAGAACATACATTAGATTTTATTAATGCACAAAGAATTAAACTGGACAAACTGGGTTTTTCTAGGCTAACTGCGTGATGACATGGGTGATAAAGTCATCCATGTGCTTCATTACATGCTCTCGATGCACACTCATCAAACAAAGGCCGTCTAGCCTGTCATTTGCCATTGTTGAGCGAAGCCAGGTTTTCACTCCTCATGGTACTGAAGGAGCGTTCGACAGTACAAGTGGTAACTGGCAAGGCCAGAGCCACCTTAATGACTTTTGCAACAGCGGGAAAGAATGCCCTGGCTTCAAGCAAAAGTTCACAGCACGTTATTTCTGAGGAGTCTCCAGTTTCGCTTCTCCACATCTCGTGCCACGACAGATACCCTCTTCCTTGAAGTTTTCGATACAGTAAAAGCCTTGGGGTTCTTCATCGAGGGAAACAAACTAAACGCAGCTCAAATACTTCATTTTTGCTGGATGCAGCTGGAGAAGTTCGAAGCTCTTCGCATTGCTTTGAGATAAGCGGCGAGCCAAAGAGGCAGTGAGAGTCATAGTAGAGCACATATATTGCCACGCGATAGTATGCCTCCGGCGACTGAATCCCGTAGCTGTCTCGGTGGGACTTTTTTTTTTGATTTATTGATCTTTGTTGCTTTACAATTGTACGCAAACACTGCTCGGACCCATAGCCAACGGCTAGTACCGGGTCCAATAGAGAAAATGTATACAAGCATGCAGGCAACAATATACCAAAATAAAGTAAGCAAGTTAGTAAAAAAAAAGGCTATACATCACTCTCAACACTTGTAAGAGTATCAACAAAAGAAACACATATATTACAGATTATATAAACTAAAAACTTACAGATCAAACAAAACGCATAGAACTTACACAAAAATTAAGGCATCACAAAAAGCTAGAGGAAAATAGTTGTTAACTATTTACAAAACATCACAAGGGTACAACACACGAGAGGAGGATAAAATGATTTCAGTGCACACTTTTTAATCACAAAACACTTTTAGAATAGACGCAAAATTATAAATCTATAAATAAATCAAGGTATCAGGTTTCTGCTACATGCAAATAATATCAGACGACTAGAAAAAAAAAGAATGAAAGTATGAATTCAAAGTGTGTCATTCTTTATAAGGTAATAATTTTTTATTCCAATGGAAAAGTTGTAGGCAGTCTTTAGGTCATGTGGTAAATTATTCTAAATTTTTGCGCCCGTGAACTCTAGGAGACGCTCTCCATATACATTTCTTTTCACTGGCAAATTAAAATTGCCGTACGTGCGGCTCCGTGTTGAAAGTGGCGGGATGTTAAAGATTGATATATCAAACGGAAGGTTGTTTGTTACTATTTTATAAACACATTCAGCAGTTCTTTTCTCACGAAGTAAATTGAGTGGTAAGACGCGTAGTTTAGTAAATAGTGCCTTACTGTGTGCAGTGTAACTAGAAAATGAAATTATTCTAAGTGCTCTCTTTTGTAACTTTTTAATAGGCTCTAGGTATGTACTATACGTCCAGCCCCACGACTCGATGCAATATGAAAGGTGAGTATGTATTAATGTGAAGTATAGGACGCGCAGGATATTGGTATCAAAGTATTCGCGCGTCTGGAGAAGAGCATAACAACCGGATGCCATCTTAGTGCAAGTCGCCTCAATATGATGTTGCCAGTGTAAATGTTTATCCAGTGTGACTCCAAGGTAAGTAAAAGTATTTGTTGACTCAAGCTGGGTCTGGTTAATAGTTAATGTAATATCACTTGAAAGAATTAATTTTTTCTTTGAGTGGAACAGTATGTATTTAGTTTTCTTAGCATTGATTGTTAATTTGTTTGTGAGAAACCAGTCGGAGATTTTTTCCAGTTCTGTATTTGCTATGTTTTCAAGTTCGACCGTATGATGAGCAGTAACAACAATGGCAGTGTCATCAGCATACATGATGGCTTTGGATGAAGTTAATACTTTGGGCAGATCATTTACGTACAGTAAAAAGAGCAGCGGACCAAGAGTAGACCCCTGTGGTACCCCTGTGAGTAGGCGCTGAATGGATGACGATAAAGATTTCATTGAAACAATTTGTTGGCGGTTTGTGAGGTAGCTAGAGAAAAAGTCAAGCACCTTATCGCGAAGTCCATATATTTTAGTTTATTTAGCATAATGTCATGGTTAACTGTGTCGAAAGCTTTTTTAATGTCCAGAAATATAACTGCTGCGAGTCTGTTATTGTGTAAAGCATCATTAATTGCCTGGGTAAGAGTCATGACTGCTGAGCTGGTGGAGTACTGAGGGCGAAATCCGTGCTGCTCTGGGCATATAATGTTATATTTCTGAAGAAACTGATGAATACGTTTGTTAAGAATTTTTTCGAATATGGTATTAATAACACTAAGTACAGAGATAGGTCTGTAACTGGAAGGGTCAGAGGAGTCGCCGTCCTTGAATACAGGAGTAACACGTGCTATCTTTAGGGATGATGGGTATGTGCTGTTGAGTATTGAATGGTTGAATAAATGGCATAATATGGGTCCTAGAACATCAATATTTTCTTTAATTACCTTCACAGGAATGCCACCGTAGCCTGCCGCCTTGTTTGTAACTAAATCCATAACTACACACATCACTTCAGTTAATTCGACTTCGTGCAGAAAGAAAGAGTTTAAAACTGGCCGCGGAAGATCACTGCTAGTACTTATATCAGGAAGTTTCGATGCTAGATCAGGGCCAACTTTGGTGAAAAATGTATTAAAGTCTTCTACTGTCTGCTCAGTTATATTGGAGGGAAGTACAGAACGTTTTTTAAAGTTATGTGTCGCCTCATTTACAATTTGCCACATTTCCTTTGAATTCCCAGTGGCGGCTTTAATTCGGCGTGCAAAATATTCCTTTTTGCGGGCTCTCATTAACGACAGTGATTTATTACGTGCGCATTTGAACTGGTACAAGTAGTACTGGTTACTTCTATGATGTAGCCATTTGTGATACCAATAGTCCTTCTTCTTTAATACGTTCAAAATTTCTTCTGTCATCCACGGACAAATTGGCTTGTAACGCCTCGAGGCTGTTGTACTTCGGCTACTGTTTTTTATTAGATCCACAAGGGTTGTAATCAGGTTAGAGAATTCTATATTAACATCTTCATGATAGATTAGGTCAGTATTGAGTAATAACAACTTTTTGCGGAATGATTCATAATCTAGCTTAATGTCAGTTCGCGATTTATTCTCTTTTATTGCAGGAGGTGTGTCTACGTTAACGAAAATCGGCAGGTGATCCGAAATTGGGGTTTGATATACACCTGCGTGTGCGCCTGTGTCAATATTTGTCAGTGCATGATCGATAGATGTTGCCGAAAAAGTGGTTATACGCGTCGGAGAATTAATCAAATTGCGAAAGTTGTATGACTGAAGTAGATATGTATAATCCATGGTGTTACTAGAAAGTGTGTCAATATTAACGTCCCCAACGATTATAACTTCATTTTTGTAGTTCTTGGCTAGAGATGACAAGATTATTTCCAATTTGTCAAAAAACATGGTAAGACTTGAGCTCGGGGGTCGGTAAACTACGCCCACTACTAGTCCCCATTCAAGTTTCAGAAATAGTGCTTCAAGTTCGGGCGAACAAGATGAAACTGATGATAAGATAGTGTAATGCAGGCTATCTGTAACAAACATCGCCACACCGCCACCACGAAACTGCGAGTTCCGTGGTTGTGATAATGTCGTGTAACCAGGAATTGTTATATTTTCGTTCTTTTTCAGCCACGTTTCCGTGGTCGCTATGATTTCAAAAGACTTCCCCTCCTCAACTATAAACGAAAGTAGGGGGCTCAGGTTTTTGTTCAGACTGCGAACATTACTATGAAGTATGGATATGTTTGTTCTGGAAGCCATTATGAGCTCAAGTCAGGGTTATTATCGCTTTGTGCTTGTGTCCCTTGGGCCCGGGTTATTCTTTCTAGATCTGCTTCGCAGGTCACATGAACCACCTTTGATTTTTCTGCTTTCCTCATTAATATTTTTCCTTCAGACACCCAAGCAAACTTCCAGCCGACATCGCGTTCGGTTTGGATTGCTTTCCCCAAAAGTATCTTATTTTCTGGGCACAAGTGTTCATTGACGAATATAGGATCAGTTCCTTCAAACCCAAGCATTGATACGTTTAGTCGTGACTTTTTCGCAGCAGCAAGGAATTTGTCTCGGTTGGTCCTTGAGGCAAACCGTACAATCACATTTGGTGGTCCTTTAGCCTTAGTAGCTACACGATGTGCAACCTCGATGGCATGGCTGGGTAGTTCTGTAGACAAGCATGAAGCGACTGTTTCAACAACCTTGTTAAGGTCCTCACTGTCAGCAACAGGTATGCCCTTCAGTTCGAGGTTGTTATTCCTACTGTACTGCTTTAGTTCAATTAGTTGCTTCTTGGTTTCAGCGAGTTCCTTACTTAGAATCCGGTTCTCTTTCTGACACTCAAGGCCCAGTTTTTTCGCATCGTCAAGTTCTTTACGGAGAGTCTGAACTTCAGTTTTGAATTCTTCGAAGTTTTCATTCATGAAGTCCATTCCTGTTCTGACCGAGGTAAGTTCCGTCTGAATGGTAGTATTTGATGACTGCAACTGTTTTACTTCATCCTTTAGTTCAGTCATGACTTCCACGAACCTAGAAGTCATATCTGTTAGAACTCTGACTATTTCTTTTATACTGTTTGGTGTTTTTTCAGCGAAAGTGTTGGCAAATTCGGCTAAAGGATCACTTTTGCCTTCCATTATGACAGGGTGTATCTCTCCCGGCCAATTCAAACAAGGGCAATAACACTTGGAATTTCAGAGCAGCCCGGCAGCCATAGAAACATAACAGATAATAGATTTGTGCGCCCACCTGCAACAAGTGAAGACAGCGATTTAGCAGAAGTGGTAGCCACGGCTGCCGGAACCGCTCTGAATGTCCCTTGACTGGCGCTCAGTCCCTTTATATTGGCGAAGATGACGCCCCCAGTCGCTGAACTGCCGTAGCACAATGACACCTTCCGTTGCGATGGTGTCCGATGCGCATGCGCATAGCTCCTGATGATTGGGCTGCTGCAGACGACCGCTTTTTATCACATGCCTGCAACAAGTGAAGACAGCGATTTAGCAGAAGTGGTAGCCACGGCTGCCGGAACCGCTCTGAATGTCCCTTGACTGGCGCTCAGTCCCTTTATATTGGCGAAGATGACGCCCCCAGTCGCTGAACTGCCGTAGCACAATGACACCTTCCGTTGCGATGGTGTCCGATGCGCATGCGCATAGCTACTGATGATTGGGCTGCTGCAGACGACCGCTTTTTATCACATGCCTGCAACAAGTGAAGACAGCGATTTAGCAGAAGTGGTAGCCACGGCTGCCGGAACCGCTCTGAAGAGGCTTGTCTTGGTGCAGATATCAACACGTTTAAGCGATTGGCTTGTCCACTTACTGTGTTCATGATGTCAGAGAACTGCTCTTCAGCGATAGTCCGGTGGCCGCGAAAAATTTTCAGCAACTCAGTGATGTGGTCGTGTACAGAATGGAAATCCATAGATATACTTTGCAGGACGTTCTTAACTGGTTGCAGTCGCGAGATGTACTTCGCTAAATGGGGAAGCAAACGATGAAAGATGAGCTTGTTGCTGCACAATAGAGGATGCGCGCTCATTGCCTAATTGCAGCGTTCGAGCTTGATTCCATTGACGCGAGTTCCCCGAGTGCTTCGATTATGGCCACGTAATGCTGAGAGAAGATCCTAATTGACTTGTATTTTGCAGATCATCTTGTTTCACACAGCATCAGAATGTTGGGCATCAATTTCCTCCAAAGCATGCTCTCACGGCAGAAGTTTATGGGTTGTTTGATGATTCCTATTGTATTTAGAATTTCAGAGACCTCGTTCAAATCGTTGATCACGAGATTCAGTTTGTGACTTGCGCAGTGGAAGAATTGTGCCCCTTGGAAGCTCTTTATGTATTATTCTTTTCACTCCAGCTTCTTTTCCAGCAATTGTACAGCATCCATCGCACCCCTGTTCAACGAGGTTTGAAAGAATCAGCCCATCCGTTAAAAACTTCAAGATCGCAGCGGCGATAAAAGCAAGTTCAGTAGGTCCAGCAGCTCTACAAATCCCAAAAATTCCCTCGAACGCAAACCTCCGTTCCTGCCTTGTCAATGAAGCGAATGCTTATAGATATCTGCTATCTTCCTGCAATATAAGCAGTTGGGGCCGCAAGGAGGGAAAAAGCAAACGCCGTGTCATCTTCGGCTACTATTTGCTGTCGGAGGATGTCGCCGCAGATTGTGATGATCTCGTTCTGAACGTGCACGGAAGTGTACTTGGCATTGCCAGCAGAAGAAAAGTGTTGCTGAAGTCGAGTATCTCCAGCTTCTATCCGAAAATCAAGAATATCATTGATGACTCCACTGTCAGTCTGCTTACCACGAACTGGAAAGTCACGCGTTTAGCAAAATATAGCGGTGGAAACTAGAGAAAATAGCTTCTCACGGTTCCTTTCAACTTGCTCGTGTAGTGCTCTGCTCAGCTGCTGTACAACGGGTAGTTGCTTGCCAGTCATCACATCGATAAAATTCTGCAATGCTGCCATTGCCCCGTGGTGTCGTTGGGATTTTACGTGATTCTTGCGCGCCATGTGCATTGTTCTGTAGTTACTGCACGCACGATAAAACTGCATTTAGTACCGCGGTGAACATTCGGAGGAAAAGTAACGCAAAAAAAAACGGCCGTGGCTTAGCTTGGTTAAGCCTGGTGATTGCGAAGCAGGGCCAGCCTTGGTGAGGGATTTCTCCTGTCTTTTCTTCGAACGCTCTTGTCTCTGCTGGGGTGTTTCTTCTACACGCTGTTTTCTTCGCTTTTCGTTTTCCTTCTCTCGAAACGCACGTTCCTTCTCGAGCCGCTGTTCCGGGGTTTCTTGGACACGCCTCTGCCGTTTAGTCGCGTTCCAGCGTTCTGAACTAGTAGAAGGAGACCCACTGTCGGGCAAACTCATAATTTCTTCCTTTGCTTCTGCTGTTTCCACAGAGGAGGTTGCACGTTGTCGCCGAGCTGCATACTGGGCACGCCGCTTAGAAAGTCGTTCTTCTCGTTCTTCTTCCGTCTCCGTAGCTCGCTGATGCTTCCTCTTTGCATTCTGCCGAGCTGCCTTGTTCGTAGGCACCATTGTAACATGTGGCTGTATGACTGCCTTGGCGAGAGGAGCGGAGCTGTTTTATACAGCTGGTGTGACGTCACTCTGACCGTAGCGCCCCTGGTGAGAGTAGCGGGAGTTAGGCCGCCGTTGGTGGCTATTCAATTCAATTCAATTCAATTCCATTTATTTTCCAGAAAATTCTGGCGGCTGCCTGGACTAAAAGCTGTAGGTATACAGCTTGACGAGGCCCAGGCAGCCGTTACAAGGCATAGAAGCAGACTTTGTTGAGAACATTTACATACACACAAAAAAACGAACACATAGTCAGGTTACAGTTTTCACAAAAAAAACAGGACAGCCAGAAAGCACAAAATCATCAATAAATTACAATAGGGAAATACAGAAAACATATTTACATAAGATACAAGGGAGCAGCTGTACTTGGGCGCGAATTATACGTCAGGAATTATTTTTGAAGAAATAATTCACGCAATGCTTTCTTAGTAGGGTTATTTATGTCTTTATATCTATTTAAAATTACTGGAAGATTGTGCTGTAGTGCTTGGAACTTATAGTCAGTGCGAAAATGGGGAACTAACCAAGTGTGTGTGTTGCGAGTATTAACTGTGTGATCGTTCTGTTTCAGTAGCGCAGTGCCTTCTATCATAGACCTAAAGGATGACGACAGATGAAATGAAAGCAATATTCGGAATTCATACATACTTTGAATTTTTAACACACTGAATGTTTCAAAAGCTTGCCGTGTGTGGCTTAGGTAATCAAGATTGGCAATGTGACGTATAGCTTTCTTTTGCAGAAGGTAAATTTTTTCTAGGTTGGTCTTAGTTGTTGTCAACCAGACTGATGAGCAATAGCTTATTTGCGAGATAAATAATGCATTATATATTTGTAGCTTTATTTTACCAGGAAGGAACGCGCGGCAACGAGCAATTGCACCTGTTACCAACGAGAGGTTTTTTATTATCTTCTCAACATGCGAATCCCATGCCTCGCCTCGCGACGGCGTGAGATGGGGCCCCGTTTTTACACAGCTGGTGTGACGTCACTCTAGGTCACGTGGTGTGACGTCACGCAGCGAGGTCACGCTAAAGGTCAATGGTGCCTACCACCCCCTCGCCACGGAACGGGCTGAAGTGCGACCTAAAGTAGTATTGCTTCGCAATAAAACAACAAAGGGCGCCTTTCGCTGCCACTATCCGCTCTTCCGGTCCCCTCACCTCTTTCATTTCTTTTATCCATTCTGCCTGCTATCGTTTATTTCCACTGCCCCGGCTCAGGTGCCTCAGTATCAATGGCAGATGCCGGGGCTAGAAAAAATTGTTTTCGTCTTTTTATTATTATTTTGATAAGCCACTACTACTACTTTCGCTGTAGCTGAGTACGCAAGCCAAGGAGCGTAATCTGCCAGCCATTGGTTGCAGAAAGTTATCTTGTCAGGTGTTACGTCTTTTTTAAAGCCATATGTAACATTTGGCGACCATGGGATAATAAGAAGGCGTAACTTCAAACAGTCCGGGATTCCTGTGAGTTTAGCTTTGCCTGTAAACTCTCCCAAGTCACATTCTTGAGACAGGTTAGTTGATTTCTCGCTGTTGTCACCGCAATTTAGTCAAGAGCAAGGAGAAAGAGAATCATCATGGCCCACTATGTCACGGAAGCTCACTGTTGGTGGAGTCCCTTTTATGGAGTCGGCGACCTCAGCTGCTGTCCGCTGATGAAAGCTTGCATCGTTCTGGTCAAATGCTGCAGTGTTGTCACGTGACACACTAGCATCTTCGGCCGGCCAGCTAGATAAAACTCTGCCAGACACCTGCTGACGCTTGAAGAAGCGTCGATAACCACCATGTGGAGGCTGCCGGAGGTAGAGCTGGCTGGGGAGTTCTTCGGGGTTGACCGCACTGTCGAGCAACCGCACACGCACTCCTAGCCGCAGCGGGGGGGGGGGGGGGGGGGGGGGGGGGTAGGGTATAGGGAGCCTCGATGTAGCGCGGGACGTTGGCGGCGCTGGCACCGGAAAATCGGATATCGGTACAATTGCCGGTAAAATGACACGGCTAGAAGTAGTTTATTTAGGGACAGGGGACAAATGCAGGCAAGAAAACAAGGATCTAGTTAAGTGTCTCAATGACGATATAAAGCAGTTTGGAGAAGGTGCCGATATTATTCTGCTTGGTGACATGAATGACCACATCGAGGATCTGAATGGATATAAATATTGTAACGGGAAGTTGATGCTAGACTTTTGTTAGCGACACAACCTAGTTATTGTAAATAGAGAAACTAAATGTGAGGGACAAATCGCTTGGGAATCCCGTAACAGGCAAATGACCTTTGATTACTGCTTAATCTCGCAGGGGATGTATAGCAAGCTCGAAATAATGGAAATAGACGAAGAGGGGAAGTACAGCCTCGGAAGTGATCATAAGCGTATTAGTCTACAGTTCAGCGCCCTGCTCAATATAGATATAAAGGGAAGTCAAAAAGAGTACGCAAAATTAAATGACGAACAAATAGCACAAATAGCGGCCGGCATAGAGGACGCAATAGAGACACAGCCCAAGGAAAACTGGGATTGTAATCAGAACTACTCATTAGTACAAAAGTAAAAGAAGTAAAAGGAGTAAACCGCTGGAGGGGAAGAGGAAGCCACGAAGTTGGTGCAATAGGGAAATTAGGGAGGCCATTGAACAACGACGGTTGGCATCAAGGGAACACTGAGAAGCAAAGAGGCCGCAGTTATCTTAAGAGGAAATAGGCCGAAAATGGGAATCTTATCGACAAAAGAAACAAGTGCAGTTCCTCATCCAGGCTAAAATGAAGCAGTCCCCTGATCGCTGGCTGGCGGAAGTTCGCGATGCACTAAAGGGGGGCCAAGAAAATTCTGGAGCCATATAAGCTGGCTGGGCAAAGCGAATCACAGAAAGCTGGAACAGATTCACGATTCCGAGGGAAAATGCTTAGAGGGAGATGACGCCGTGAACATTTCATGAGTTATAGCTGCGTCATTTAAGAACGACGATAGGGTAATCGCCCCAAATGAGGGAGTAACACAGGACAGCACAATAAAAAATAGCGTAGAACTAACCAATCTTAACTGGAAAAGGCGGAAGCAAATATTCCAAAACGCACGTCCGCTGGAATACACGAAATTCCAATCAAGGTAATTAATAAACTTGGCCCAAGAGGCAAGGAAACGCTGATAAAAGCATTGGAGGCAGTCATAACAAATAAGCAAATTCCGCACAGCTGGAAACAGAGTAAAATGAATTTGATTTATAAAGAAAAATCAAATAAGACGAACATAAAATCATTTAGACCGATTGCTATAACATCACTTATATACAGGCTGGCGATGCAGGCGGTGAAACTAAAAACGCAGTCATGGGTTGAAAGCAATAAATACTCGAACTTCAGAACGGGTTCAGAAGTGGTAGGCGCTTAGATGATAGCCTGTTCGTGCTTACCCAGTGCATAGAAATAGCTAAGGCGGAAAACATACCTCTGTATTTAGCCTTCCTGGACATAAGCGGTGCATACGACAACGTGAACAGAGAACTCCTGTGGTACATATTAAAAAATGATGAAGGTATCGGTCACGAGGTAATTGAGCTTCTACAGTAAATATACCGAGAAAATAAAGTTGAAATAACATGGAAAGGAATTAGGAGTACGACAACTGTCTAGGTACACACCGCTGCTGTTCATGCTTTATGTGATAAGAATGGAAAGAAGGCTACAAGGAAGCAATCTAGGTTATAAACTTTCGTAGAGATTAGGCGGAACGGTTATTGAGCAACAACTACCGAGTTTAATGTATGCGGACGATATTGTACTGTTAGCAGATAGCCAGGAAGGTATGCAAACTCTAGTTATTTGCTGTGGAGACGGAGGAGACATTCTCCTCCTCCCACTTTCCCACTCTCCCACTTTCTCCTCTGCCTTGGCTCAGGAGAAGCTCCTTTCTGTTCCTTTGCGTCGCCGTGACATGCACGCTTTCCCGGCGCGCCCACTGTCTACAAGTGCATAGTCAGGTGCTCGTCGCACGCACGTTGTTGCGTGCCATGGTCCGCAGTGGTGCCCCGCAAGAGAAATGAGGAGGAGACTGGGAGGAAGACTCAGGGAAAAGAAGACATTCCTATTTACACTTGTTTGCATTATGGAGCACATGAAAGACTGTACACGGCAAACATGATGAGGGAAGTCCTCCCGATGAGGCAGACAGGCGCTCTTTTATAGCGTTTTCTCCACTGGTGCCCGCCCTTTCCCGCGAAGCAGCAAGTTTCTTGGGCGCGGCCCCTGGGCAGAGTCGTCGACGCATATCCCAATGCCATGGGCGTCCCCAGAATGTTTTGCAGGGCGGGGGGGGGGGGGGGGGGCGTTGGTTGTTGATGCCGGAGTGGGGGGAGGGGGCAGCGGTATGTTCGTATCTAAAAGGCACTATTTGCGGAGTAAATTTGGCTGTTTATTTATGAATAAATAAGTAAAATACACACATGAAAGAAAAATTACAAACAGCAAATTAATGCGTGGCTTGGAGAAATACATTGGAGTTTATTAACGAACAAACAATTAAAAATAATAAAAAATGCAAACATATGCTAGCACTTTGTAGAGAAGAGTGCTCAGTCTTGCTGCATGCGGGTTGATGACTAGCACACAACACAATACGTTCAAAAACACACAGCTACAGTCACTCAGTCAGTCTTCCTTGAACAGCAACTGCAGACGCCTCGGATTTTTCTGGGCGAATTGCGTGATGACACGTGGGATAAAGTCATTTCTGTGCTTTATTACACGCTCTCGTTGCACACTCATCATACCAAGGCCGTCCAGCCTGTCGTTTGTCATCGTTGAGCGTAGCCAGGTTTTCACCCTCCTCATTGTACTGAAGGAGCGTTCCACAGTACAGGTAGTAACTGGCAAAGCAAGACCCACCTCAATGGCTTTTGCAACACCGGGGAAGAATGTCTTGGCCTGATGTAGAAGCTCGCAGTAGTTATTTCTGATGGGTCCCCAGTTTTATTGCACCACATCTCGTACCAAGAGATGGCCTCTTCTTTGAAGTTGTCGATGCCGTAAAAGCATTGGAGTCTTTCGGCGAGGGCAGCGAACTCAGCAGGGCTCAAGTGCTTCATTTTTGATGGATGCAGCTGGAGAAGTTTGAAGCTCCTCTCATTGCTTTCAGAAAAGCGGCGAGCTAAAGAAGCAGTGAGAGAGTCCAAGTACGGCACATACATGGCCACGCGGTAGTATTCCTTCGGCGACTGAATCCCGTAGTTGCCTCGGTGGGCCTGACGAGAGACTTGTATTGGTACAGATATCACCACATTTAATTAATTGGCTGCGTCCTTTGCTGCATTCATGATGTCAGAGAACTCCTCTACAGTGTATGTCCGGCGGCCGCGAAAAATACGTTGGAGCTCAGTGATGTGGTCATGCGCAGAATGGAAGTCCATGGATACACATTGCAGAACGTTTGTTAGAGCCGAGCGTTGTACTTCGCTACAATGTGCAAGCATACGATGAAAGATGAGCTTGCTGCGCGGTAGAGGATGTGAGCTCGTTGTCTACTTGCAGCGTTCGAGCATGATTCCGTTGTCGCGAGCTCCTCGAGTGCTTCGACTGTGGCCCCGTAATGCTGAGAGAAGATCCTAATAGACTTGTATTCTGCAGACCATCTTGTCTCACACAGCACTGGAATCTTGGGCACCAATTTTCTCCGGAGCACGCTCTCGCGGAAGATGTTTATGGTTTGTTTGACTATCCCAATTGTTTTTTGAATTTCAGAGACGTCGTTCAAATCGTTGATGACGAGATTTAGTTTGTGACTTGCGCAGTGGAAAAATAGTGCCTTCGGGAACTGTTTCTGTACTATTTTGTTCCATCCAGCTTCTTTTCCAGCCATTGTAGAACATCCATCGTACCCCTGTCCAACGAGGTTCGAAGGAATCTGCCCGGCATTCGTCAAAAGCTTCAAGATGGCAGTGGCTATGCAAGCGGAGTTTAATTGCTCCAGCTCCACAAATCCCAAAAACTGCTGCCGAACGCACACTTTGGCCCCGCCTTGTCAATAAAGCGAACGCCTATAGACATCTGCTCTTTTCCTGAAATATCTGCAGTTTCGTCAGCAAGAACGGAAAAAGCAAAAGCTGTGTTAGCTTCGGCAACTATCTGCTCTCTCGGAATGTCGCCACAGATTGTGATGATCTCGTTCTGGACGCGGACAGAAGTGTACTTAGCATTTCCAGGAGAAAAAGCGAAGTGCTGCTGAAGTCGAGCATGTCCAGATTCTACCCGAAAGTCAAGGAGATCATTGAAGACTCCACTATCGGGCTGCTTGCCGCAAAATGGCAAGTCATGCGCCGCGCAATAGACAATAGTGGAAACTGTTGGGAATAGTTTCTCACGATTCCTTTCAACTTGCTCATGCAGTGCTCTGTTCAGCTGCTGTACAACGGGTAGCTGATTGTCTTTCGTTACATCCATACAATTCTGTGAGGCCGTCATTGCCTCCTGGTGCCATTGGGATTTTACGTGATCCCTGCACGCTTCGTGCATTTTTCTGTAGTTACTGCGCGCACGATAAAACCACCTTGAGTACCCCGGTGAACACGCGGAGGTAAAATGACGCAAAAACGACAAAGGGCGCCTTTCGCTGTCGCTGAGTACGCAAGCCAAGGGGCGTAATCTCCCAGCCATTGGTGGCGAAAAGGCCTCTTTCCAGGTGTTACATCCTTCTTAAAGTCGCAGGTTACATTTGGCGACCATGGCTTAGTAAGAAGACGTAACTTCAAAATGTCCGGGATGCCAGTGAGTTCAGCTTTGCCTAGAAACACTCCTAAGTCATATTCTCGAGGCAAGTTGGTTGTTTTCCTGCTGTTGTCTCCGTACTTCAATCCCAAGCAGGGAGAAAGGGAACCATCTCGGCTTACTGCGTGACTGGAGCTCGCTGTTGGTTGGGTTCCTTCCATGGAGTCGACGACATCGGCTACTGTCCGATGTGGAAAGCTTGCATCACTATGGTCAAATCCGGACTTCAATCCTAAAAAAGGAGAAAGGGAACCATCTCGGCTTACTGTGTGACTGGAGCTCGCTGTTGGTGGAGTTCCTTCCATGGAGTCGACGACATCGGCTACTGTCCGGTGATGAAAGCTTGCATCACTCTGGTAAAATGCTACACCCTTGTCACATGTCACACCAGAATCTTCAGGGGCGCAGTTGGATAACGCTTCGTCAGACAACGACTGACGCTCGAAGAAGCGTCGGATGTCCATAATCCGGAACCACGCGAGACAAAGCTCGCTATGGAGTTCCCCGTGGTTGATATTGCTAGAAAATATGTACACATTGATTAGAAAAACAGTTGAACGCGTACGTTGAAAACAAAAAAAGGCTATATATACAACGAAAACTTATTTGCAGGATAAATGCACGCTCGCAACTTCATAAACTTCGCTCGATCTTGTTCATGCATCCGCACAGTCGAGCAACCGCACACCCACTGCTCGCCGCTCGTCGCTCTCTCGTCCGCTGTCTTGGTTGTTCTCAGCTCCGTTGACAACTGGCCACTTAAAAAGACCCAAGCACAAACAAACACAGAGGCGCGCACACGTGCAAGGGCTTACTTGCCGCAATGTCCCCGAGTGTGCACTTTGCGGGTGAAAGGAACGCCGCGCGACTTCCGCGGGGAAGGGATACTCGCCACTCCGGTCGTGAAATTTGTTTTGAGTGTTTTTATGGGGTATAGAGTCCCAAAACGACTCAGGCTATGGGGGACACAGTAGTAGAGAGTTCTGGATAATGTCGACCACCTGGGTCTCTTTGCCGTGCACTGACATCGAACAGTACAGGGGCGCCTTCTGCATTTCGCCTCCATCGAAACGCGGCCGCATCAGCAGGTATCGAACCCGCGTACTCTGGCTCAGCAGTCGAGAGCACTACCGCCGAACCACCGCGCCGAGGCTCTGGTCGCAAAATGTAAAGGAGGCACTCACAGAAACAAACATATACGCACGGAAAGGACACTGTGATGACTCCCATAATGCGCAGGTCCACACGGGACGGAGAGGCAAAGAGACACCGTATGGCTCAGTTTAAACAAACAGATATATTCAATAATTATACATGATTAAGATTCAGAGGCTGGGGCGTCCGAGCTTACGTGCCGACGACTTCATGGGGGCGATGGAGTGGCTCCGGAGTTGGGCTCGAGCGGTTGCTGGCAGAAGCTGCACGCCGTCGGGCTTCGGCGCTGAAGGCCCTCTTCGCGAACGATGTCGTCCTGAGCGTGCTTCTTCCGTACTGCTTCTCGATTTTTATATCCTCTTCTCCACACTCCCTAGGGTGAGGACGCCCACGCCGGAGGGGAAGGAGGGGGGGCTAGGGCTTTCACTTGGGCGCACAAACATACCACCGCATCGTGGTCTCGCCCCCCTCACGTGTTGAGTCCGCGGGAAAGAATGTTGTCTTCGAGGTAGCGCATAGCGTCGGCTGTGGTAAGGCGCGCTCTGGCCCGCTGACAGTTCCCGCGGGTCACCGGCCTCCATTCTTCATCCATCAACTGACACTCGCTCCTCAAGGTAAGGCGCGCTCTGGATCGCTGACAGTTCCCTTGTCCTGGAATGTGCTCGGGAGGGCCGCCCCTGGAACCGCCACGCCAATTGGGGAGGATAAAGCCTGTTTCCCCGCGGCGGCGGCGGCGGGTCCGGTTGGGTCCGGTTGGGCTTAAACCCCTTCGTTCTGGTTGTCACTCTCAACGAGCATGGCTGGGTAATTGATGATGCCTGTCATCTGGGTCTCCGTCTACGCCGCGCCGTCGAACGTGGAACCTTGTAGCACACACAAGGAATGTACCTCGTAGCACACAAGGAATGTCACAACACCATGTAAAGGGCCCTCGATTACAATAGCGTTCATACGAGGTGGGTGGGTCGCGGGTCCCATCGAACATTATAATAATGGCAGGCAGTAACGTTAAATGCCGCATTGGAATATTACATTAATGTTGAACATTATTAAATAACATTATATGTTATAACGAAAGCAATAGTCCAACATTGAGAGTAAACATTATTTTGATATGGTTACTTTTAAATGTTAGTATATTTTTAAATATTACCAAACAATGTTATATGTTGTGCCAAAACATTGGTTTAATGTTCCAAATGAACATTGTTTTAATATAGTCCGCAAAACTTTATAACAATGTTGGAATCATAAATATAAATAAAAGTGCAATATGTTTGTCCTAGACCTTTTATCACTGTTCCCACAGTAAATATAATATTCGACTAGCTGTGCGTTGCAACTAAATCTCTTATAGTGTGCCTGCCATGCATCCTATGCACAGCTCCAATATTTTCTTAGGAAGTTTTCTTTATTACCCATTCGTCACTATTACTCGCTAGCCACCCGTTCGTAATGGGTGTATAGGCTTGACACGATAGTACCCGTTCGGAGGCGAATGTATGATTTGCACACTGTGGTGGGCGTGGAGCTCAAGTGCCGCCCCCGTAGTTCGTCTTTGAAAAGTGTCAACTTGTGTACCGTCACAACTTGTGGACCCGCATACCCCTAGGAGGTTGCTTAACAGTTGAAATTAATTTTTATTGATTATTATATAGTGCTATAAAACGTTAAATACATAACATTATAAAAACATTAGAAAAAGTATATCAAGCACTTACATTGACCTCTTGACTAAAGCAAAAAAAAGTAATATTGTTATAATGTTTCGGTCCTACATGGGATCAATATCAGTGGATATGATGCAAAGGTGTGGCAGGCAGTAGCTTACGATTTTTTAGTGTGCGGTAGCAATTGCCTCATCTAGCTTGGAATATGTGTATCCTTGTTTTCCAAGTTTTCTCCTATCATTTTTCTATTGCCCTGACTTTGTAGATGACCATTTGAGAATATTCCAGGTAGCTCCAAAATATTATGGCAATGTTACTTTTTGTTTGGTCGAACATTAATTCAATGTTCTTAATGTATTTGTAAGGCCGATGCTTGTTTGGGCTACATTCTTTTTTATTAGTGTATGACGCCTACCCCACAGAAGATAGATAGAGCGGCGCCACTCTGCCGGAGATGAACCTGCCAAGGATCCACCCAAAGGGTTTCTCATTGTACAAAGATGCACGTGCTGGGAAACACGTGGCCCTGTCGGCTCCTCGTGTGGGAAGACGGTCAGAATAAGAACAGAAAGTTGGGCTAGCTAGTTGTTGTGGATTCTTGCTTAGCGGCGCAAAAAACGAGGACAAAAGGGAACGAGCAGACACAACACAAGCGCAAACTATCAACTGAATCTTTATTCACAGAAAGGAAGCTTTATAGGCGTAAGGAAACACCAAAAACAACAAAAGGAAGCACAACAACCGATTTCCACGCGTCATTGGTTTTTTTGCACGCGTGGAAATCGGTTGTGTTGTGTATATGACCGCCACTGGCCGACCTCAACGTGAATTTATGTGATGACATTCGTACCAAAATTGCGACGCAAACGTTTGTTGTGCTGCGTTCCGGCTGGCGTCATAACATTTCTCGTTGCATGTAGCTTACACGTGGTAGTCAGTTTTGAGAAGAGTTGAGATCTGGGCCAGTTGGTACATAGGAGAATAACCAGTCAAAAAGACGAGGGGCAAGGAGGGATGAACACAACGACGACCGCTTAACTCGCGACAGCGATTCGAACCGACGACGTATGCACCTTCAATTGTATGCCTTTCCACTCTTTCGTATCAGAATTGTGATGCAACCCTTCGTTGTACAGGTGTTAGGTGTCTCTGCCGAACTTTTACTTCAGCTCTGTGTATCCTCGTAGTGTTCTGTTTTTCATCATAATCACCATCATCATCAGCATCATCAGCCTGACTACGCCCACTGCAGGCAAATGCCTCTCCCGTGCCTCTCCAATTAACCCTGTCATTTTCCAGCTGCGGCCACCGTATCCCCGCAAACTTCTTAATCTCATCCGCCCACCTAACCTTCCGCCGCCCCCTGCTACGCTTGCCGTCTCTTGGCATCCACTCCGTTACTCTTAAGGACCAGCCGTTATCTTGCTTCGCATTACATGCCCTGCCCAAGCCCATTTCTTCCTCTCGATTTCGACTAGGATGTCATTAACCCGCGTTTGTTCCCTCACGCACTCTGCTCGCTTCCGGCCTTTTAACGTTACGACTATCATTTTTTTCCATAGCTCGTTGCGTTGTCCTTAGCTTGAGCTGAACCCTTTCCGTTAGCTTCCACGTTTCTGCCCCCTAGGTGAGTACTGGTAAGATACAGCGGTTGTACACTTTTCTCATGAGGGATATTGGTAAGCTACCATTCATGATCTCAGGAAACCGGCCATATGCGCTCCACCCCATTCTTATTATTCTGTTTTTATTCTTGCAAATATTTCCTTTCTTCATTAATCCGCACTCCCGCGTATATCTGCGCTTGTCTTCTCACGGCATTTCCCGTCCCTCTACTGACACCGTTCCAGACCCCTAATAATTGAATACTATTACGCCCCGTTTTAATGCGACAACATAATGGATCTCTCTCGCGAAAGACGCGGTTGTGAGGCGTCAGTGTGTGGTCACCCCAATGCCGCTAACAGAACGGAACTCAACTAAAGTAGCCCCGGAGTTACGCCGGAGGAGTGAGAGGAAAGAACGCCATCGACGTCACGCCATCACACCATCGACGTCGCGCTCGGCGCTCAGCCCGTCGGGCTCCGCGCTACGCTTGGCACTCAATCGTGCCCGAGCTTTAGTTTGCCAGGGATGATCCCAAGGCCTCGACTAGCGACTATGTTTCGACAGCCAAGTGTGCGCAATCGCGGCGGCTAAGGCGGCAGCTGCAAAAGCAAGACACCAGCGGTGCGAGCGGGCCGAAGCGGAAAAGACGCGCTGATCCAGCGATGCAAGAAGTCGAATTGCAAGCCATGGGCAGAAACCGCCAAGCGCAGCCGGAGGCGAGATGGTCGACACCCAGCTGGAGCAGATTTGTCGCATCATATCGTGTGATCGATTGTCTATTTTTCAGTACTGAATTGCAATCTAATGTTTGCTGCTTCCTTCCCACAGACCATTGTCCCGCGTACACTGAACCCGGAAGACATTGGGCTATATAGTTAGTCCTTGTCTGCTGTACGGTAAATTCAACCCAGGTCTCTCCTCCACAGTGCCGGAGCGTACCGCATCGCGGATGGCCGGTAGACGAGGCGTCGGCGCTGCTCGGCTACTTCGATTGAAGAAAGTGATGGAGGGTGATCTGACAGGCATTGATAGAGGAGGAGACGTTGAAGTGCGACCGGTAACGCTGTATCTGTTGGCGTGCGCGCTCACAGATATAGCTTTACCGCGCATTGTAATCTGGGGTACACTGACTGATATCGCCCTTGTCAAGCGTGCCCGAGGCAGGAAGCTTCACGTGGCTGATTAGGCGCGCGAAGGCGATTTCACATTTTGGGCAAAGGGTGCTGCAGCGGGTCTTGCCGCCTGGTTTATAAGTGCAGCCTCATTGGCGACAATGAGCGCGCGTCGCGTTGGAAGGGGGTCGTTGCGGTGAACGAAAGAGCAAGGGCGGCACTGAAGCGCCTATAGCCGCTCCACAGCGCGATTCATTCTCTCGACGAGCGACCACCGAGTGACCTACGATGGCGGAGCTCGAACAGCTGTGTCCTCCTCCACGGTGAGCGCCGTAACTCGAAACATTAATTACTCCCAGTTCGTTCTCGGGCATAATTTTTTTGATAACGTTATTTATTTCCTCAGGCCATAACGGGAGTTTTGCTTAATTTCGCGTTGACGAATATGTTAGCCCAAACGCGTTTTTAGTATATTTCTTTCTTCTGTCATATAAGCTTAAATTCAGTCATTTAAGCTGATGTGTAGCGAAACCATTGCTTCCGAAAAGTTACTGTGCCCATCCGTGTTCTCTAGAGCTGAAATTATTTCAGTGTGTCCGTTTCCTTCCGCCGCTGCGCTATTTTCAAGGTGTAGGTAAAGCAAATTATTACTGATGTCCTTGAATATTAATTGGTACGACCGGTATGGCATATATGTAGGATTTAATGTCCAGAAGTTGAATGTGTGCTATGAGGGACGTCGTATGGCAGATGGTCCCGGATTAATTTTGGCCACCTGGGGTTTTTGAAGGCGCACTGACATCGCAATGCACACGGTTGCCTTTTGCTTTTCGCTTCGATCGAAATGCGGTCGCCTCATTCGGGGCTCATTCCCGCGACTTCAGGCTCAGCAACCGAGCACAATAGCCACCGCGACGGGCGCAATATTGAATACCGTGTGCCGACAGCTGCCGACGTGCATTTGCATACGGCCCCTGTGGCATTGCAGGTGCGAGCCAGCTACAAGGCACACCTCCCCTGTCGGTATCATTTGCCCGCGAGCACTGGTGGCTCGCGGTAAGTGGTAGCGGTGGGCGTTATGCAAGACCACGTCAGAAACTTTACTATACAACAACGGTCACATGCTACGCACCTACGCCCGATCGCTACGTCACATTATTCGCATATAAATACACTACCGCTACTGTCCCGCTAATTTTGAACAAGAAATGAGTACGGGTTTCGTAACGTACGTTCTTTTCTTAGATTAAGGTCAGTTACTGCTGCTGCATTTCGGTTTTAGTTTGGTTTCGGTTTTATCAGCGCCTGGGACGTCGTCTTCCATGTTTTCTGTCTTCTGTCCGTGTTTTTCAGCGCTGTCAACAACAATACACGCTCTGTATGTGGCGAAATAATTCGTTGAACAGCGGTTGTGTTGCTTCTAATCTTCCCATTTACGGGTTTGAACACTCGGCGAGAACTGCGAACAAGCAGAGAACAGCAGGCGTTCAAAGGAGCAGAATGGCGTAAAAAGCAGAAAACTACGCCGGGGGAACAACAGAAGACATATAGCGAAAGAGTTACCGAGGAAGCCGTGAGAGAATAACAAGTTAAGTGCTGCGGAATATTAATAGTACAAAGAATTTTGTAAGTTGATTATCATATCATCAGCGCCCGTGTCGTATTTCTTTGCTCGTCCCTCACGTTACGTCGTACAGGAACAATACGATGACCGCGGAAGATTCCTGGATGGAAATGCAGCGTCACTGGGCATCACCTCACCACGCGCCATAGTGCAGAGCCGCAACTTGAAGCCGGCCTCTAGAAATGATGAGAAAAAAAGAGCTTGCCTGCAGCCAGACATTCACTTGCATGTTTGCGTTTGCGTGTTTCAGGAACCCATCTCCGACTGAAGTGTCCCGGTACGGGTCCCTGCCCTTAGCCACCGTGCGCGAGCGGCTGCCGGGCAGCGCTGTTGAGGTGGACCGGTGCTGGGGCGTGCCCATCGCGGGCGCCATCGTGGCTTTCCTGTCATTCGTGTCCACATCGAGCTACGGGTACCTGTACGTGCTCTTCATGGACACGTACGGAGTCAATCGCCAGCAAGCAGCGTGGCCGCAGAGCGGGGCGGTCATCGCCGGCGGATCCGTGGGTGAGGCTCCACATTTTCTCATATGCGATTTCATGAAAGTTTCGTTAATTTATTTAAATATTATACTATTAATAAAGGATGAGCACGCGCCCCACTCGAAGACGACGAAGGTAGCGCGAGCCACGTGCGAAAAGGGGCCGCGAGATTGCGGATGTCAGAAGAGGCAAACAACAACCGACCGAAGACCCGCCGCGGTGGCTCAGTAATTAGGGCGCTCGGCTACTGATCCGGAGTTCCCGGGTTCGAAGCCGACCGCGGCTGCTGCGGTTTTATGCAGGAAAAACGCCAAGGAGCCCGCGTGCTGTGCGATGTCAGTGCACTTTAAAAATCCTCAGGTGGTCGAAATTATGCCGGAGCCCTCCACTACGGCACCTCTTTCTTCCTTTCTTCTTTCACTCCCTCCTTTAACCCTTCCCTTACGGCGCGGTTCAGGTGTCCAACGATATATGAGACAGATACTGCGCCATTTCCTTTCCACAAAAACCAATTAAAAAAAAACGACCGAAGCCAGGCCGCAGCGGGCGATGTATTCGTAACGGGTCTCGCTCTAATCGTGCTTTGTGCCTGACGGGCCGGCGACAGGTGCGTTCGGACCGCGTACAACTCCGTGGCTTTGTACCAACCGCTACATGAACACAACAGCATAAAATTGCCCGCGGAAAGAGAGGATGAATAAGAACGAGGGGAAGGGATGACACACAAGCGCTTCTTTGCACAAAGGCAGCTGCGTGAGGTGCACGAGCAGAGCTTACATCATGCAGACCAGGCTTATGCCGGTCGGCGTCAGGAAGAACAAAGCGCTGTGTGGGGGACAGTGCATTGAAATGAACCTGTTTCACAGCGGACAGCAATGAGTAAGGCCCAAAACTTTTAACGGTGCACGGGTTTACTCTTACGAAATGTCAAACAAGAATGCTTACCACGGGGTTAATTCTATCGCCGCTTTGTCGATGCCAGCCGCCACTTATGACGTCAAGGTTAAACTCTACCAAACGCGTAAGTTGCCGGATTTGCATGGTACTAGACATAGCGCTGACCAATCGCAAAACCGGAAGCAAAAAAAAAAAAACTGCTGACAGTTTAGCATTACAAACCACGAAATATTGTGCGACAGCATGTTTTTGCAGGTGGACACCAACGACACGCACCTGAAAGCGTGATTGAACCGGCGTTTCCTTGCTTGACTTGCACACAAATGGAACTTTATGAAGGCGACCACGTGCAATGCACAGCGCGGGAGGTGCGATCGGCTGCGGCGCGTCTACATGAAGCATTCGGTAGCTCAGCTGGATTGATTTCCATGCTATAAAGAATAAAAAAAACAGCGGTCATAGCATAGTGCTCTCTTCCAGTGGGCAGCGATGCTAATCTGTTCGCGCTGCCGCGGTTCGAAACCCAGTCGCGGCAATATTTATTTCTCCCGGTTGGCCACGTTTACGCTCATTAAAAGTCTCGTTTATTTCCAACGATTTCCCGCATAACGTGTCTGACTTTAAAGGCTTCACCACATACCGGCATTTTCCTGGTTATGAGTTCAGTAGTGCTTTCGCATCAAAAAATGAACCGCCAAATGAATCATTGCGAAGTATGAGTCCAGGTAGTGACGGAATAGCGGTGAGCAAAGTATATGCGCGGGAAATATGAATCGACAGAAAACTGCGGGTGATGCAACGGCGTGCGGCTATGTGGATACATGCTGGCTACCATTTTTAAGCAGCACGAAAGAGATAAGATGAGGGCGGAAAGACTATATAGACCTTTTCTCTGTTGACAACTTTACTGAGCACGCGTGCGTGTTGGAATATGTTGCGCATGCGCAGTAGATGCCCGTACACGGTTCTGGCACAGTCCCGTAGAAATGTGGCTGCGCCCAAAAAAAAGCAAACGGTACCACATCCACGCACAACAAGAAAACGAACGCGCCAGGACGGAAAGGAGTGGACGCGAAGGAGAAGGCGGGATTCTTGCCAAGCTGGGTGCATTTTTCTTGAGTAGTTGTGGTAGACAGTGGCGGTTCCACATCGTCCACACGGCGCCGGCAACAACTTATGGCGGATTCGAGTCGGCGACCCGGAAGACCTTTTATTGTTCCGCGAACCGAAAGACGTGTTTCACTGGGAAATTTGAATTCAGATCCCGAGTTCCGGTCGTGGATCCGACACCACTCGGTCCGCTGCGGATCATCCCGCCTGGCTGTGCGCAGCCTGGAGCGCATTTTGTGTGGCAAACATTTGGGTTTCCCGACATCGCGACGGATATTGTGCTCTTAAGCGGATTGGTGACGGTGATCGCCACTTGGAAACGCATCAAAGTGCGCCGGCGTTTTTTGCAGAACCCACTTTCATCCCTAACGTAGTGTGTGGGAAAGCTCATGGAGCATGTAATCCTCGACAGGCTACAAAGCTACGCGGAAGACCGTGACCTCATCGCAAACACGATGGTAGGATTCAGAGCGAACCTATAGCCACGCAAGACGTCGTGCTCCAACTAGCGAGGGACGTTCTAGACCCCGCATACAGGAAAGGCACGAAGGCCATCTTAGGTTTAAACCTAAAAAAGGCCTTCGAGAACGTCTCGCACGAAGCCATTCTCACAAACCTTTCGCGAATCGACCCCGGGGAGGGAACGTTCATTTACGTTCGCTCTTTCCTCTCGGAGAGAACGGCTGAGCTATTGCTCGGAGGTCTCATCTCGGATCCCATCACCCTGGGAAGCAGAGGCACGCCGCAAGGCTGTCTTCTCGCCCTGCCTATTGAACCTCTCCCTAATCACGCTACCACCGAAACTGGCCACAATGGAGGTTTCACAACACAGCTTATACGCGGATGATATCACCCTGCGTATGTCCACGTGAAGTGAAGGCCGAATAGAGGAGACGCAGCAGGAGTCAGTGAACTTCATCTAAATGCATGCCTCGGACGCGGGACTTGAATGCTCGCATCCCAAATCGGAATTGCTGGTGCTCGAAGACAGACCGAGAGGCAGCCTCAGAGATCAGGCACCCCTCCACTAATTGTAGGAGGACATCCTATCAAGGAAGTACCCACCATAAAAATTTTCGGCATGCTCATTCAGGGCAACAGCAAGAATAACGAAACGATATACAAACTGACCGCCCCGGTCAATCAAACTACCCGGATGATACGACGAATAGCCAATGAGAGACGCGGAATGAGGGAGAACGACCTTTGCCGACTGGTCCCCTAACCGAAGACTAGGAACAACTCCTCCCCGAAGTACACAGAATGCTCACTGTCAAAACCCTACCCAAGAACATGTACCCTACGCACCACGAGGGAAGGCGCAAGGCGAGAGCCCGCGCCTATACACTCCAAATACAAGTACTACCCCGCGGCCGCTTACGTGGACGCGGCGGAATATCTAACACCGCACAAAGGGTACGCGATAGGCGCAGTGACCGGGACCGGTTTGCCCCTTACAACCGCCACAATATACAGCACTTCCTTCGAGACGGCGGAGGAAGCGGCAGTTGCATTAGCCATAGCCAACACCTCAGCTGACATTATATTCGGCGTTTCAAAGCCAGCCATACCCAACTTTGCGAGGGGCCGCGTCTCCGCCATCTCCCTCCAAATCCTCAGAAGCACCCACCACACCCCCGCAAGGGAGATCGAGCTGTTATAGGTTCCGGCCCACTCGAGCAACCGGGGGAACGAGGCAGCCCACGATTACGCCCGAGGTTTCGTCGGCCGGGCAGTGGGCACCTCTGACCTGAGTTTCTCGAAGCATGGTCTGAACTGATTTCACGACATAAAACACCCCTTTCGCCTCGGAAGACGCACCTTCCCTCCACCACATAAATCATTCACAAATGCACAGGAGACTACCTGGCGTCACTTGCAAACCCATTCCCACCCCAACCCGGCTGTACTGTCGCTCATGACCGCGGGACAATACTTCCCCTATTGTATCAAGTGCGGCGACAGAGCCACAGTAGACAGTATCCTGTGGAGCTGTTTGGAGGATCCGCCTCCCCTGTACATAATTCAGCTCCTAACTTCCGAGCAGAGGGAAGCAGTGCTGCTCAGCTCCGACCCGGAGACCCAACTCCGGGCAGTGCAGCCAGCCAACGAGGTCGCCAAGCCACGGGATGACGGCCATCTAGCGCGACCAAGACATCAGCTTACCACTTTCTGTCGGCGAATAAATGTTTTCCAATCCAACCCAATCATGAGTTGCGCATGCGAAGCCGGCAGATGCTTTCCTGCTTGATCAAAGGTCAAGGTCAAAGTCGAGACTCACGAGTTCGTGTAACAGCCGCTGGTGTCGCTGCTGTAGCTGACGTCATGTGTCGAACCTGGCTACCACCAGTTATGCTCATGGTTTGACCTCTAACTACATTCAAGGTCAAAGTGGCGGCCCCTCTGACGGCTCGAGAAGCTGGCGTAGTGAATCTTTTCGCTTCAAAAAATGCTGAGAGGGATTCTGAAGCTATCGGTGGTCGCGCGCGAGCCTGGAAACACTATCGGCGTATGCTGAGGATAGGTGAACGCCCCTTTTACTTTCAGCGTGGGACTTGGCGTGCGTTTATTTGAGTTCAAATTCATTATTACTCCTTGCATGTTGATCTTTCCGTCCTTCTGCTGGATATCAGGACGCGTTGGAATCAGCGGCAACGAGAGAGCTGATGCATGAGTCGCAGCAGTCCGTAATGCTAAAATGCAGCAATGAAATATACAACGTAAAAATTCTATGAAATGTGTACACAGAAAACTGAGAGCGAAATGGCAGGCTTCATGGGACAACAAAGCACATAGAAAACTACACCTTCTGAAACCAATAGTCCAGGAATGGAAGTCATGTTTGGTTTGGTTCATGAGGGTTTAACGTCCGAAAGCGACTCAGGCTATTAGTGAAGCCGTATTGAAGGCCTCCGGAAATTTCCACCATCTGGGGCTCTTTAACGTGCACTGACATAGCACAGTGCGCGGGCCTCCAGAATTTCGCTTCCATCAAAATTCGACCGCCGCAGCCGGGATCGAATGTAGTCATCAAGAACTCTAATGCAAGTAATTTTATGTCGCCTTCGTAGCAGACGCACAACTCATGAAAGAGTTATGTGAACCGATATGTGAAGGTTGTGGAGATGTGCTGACAATAAACCACATCTTACTCTCATACACATTGCGAGAAAGTAAGAACAAAGCATTTCTTTCTTTTACAAAACAAGTATGGTGTTTCTGCAGAATATTTATTGCTCAAGCGCATCACACAAAACATACTTTCTGTGGTGTTGATGTTTGTGTAGAGGCCTTGTCGAGACCTTCCAGAAAATTTGCCTCCGATTGTCAGATGAGCACGTGCTGACTAATTGCCTGATGAGGATATGATGCATCCTGTGAGCTAGGAGTTTCTGGTGAAGACCTGTGATGATGTCTTGTGGAATGTTTCCAGAAAATTTGCCGTCTGATGTGCACGTGCTGACCAATTGTGTGATGAGGATATGATGTATCCTGTGAGGGGTTTCTGGTGAACAGTTGTGATGTTTTGTGGAAAGTTTCCAGAAAATTTGGCGCCGATTTCATAATGTGCACATGCTGACTAAATATCTGATTAGGATATGATGAATCTCTTTGATGGATTTCTGGGGATGATGTTTTGTAGAAAGTCTCCAGGTAATTTGAAGCCGATTTTGTGATGTGCATGTGACGTCCGATTTTATGATGTGGATGTGATGTCCGATTTCGTGATGTGGATGTGATATCCGATTTCGTGGTGTGGATGTGATGTCCGATTTTGTGGTGTGGATGGGATGTCAGATTTCGTGATGTGGATGTGATGTCCGATTTTGTGATGTGGATGTGATGTCAGATTTCGTGATATGAATGTGATGTCCGATTTTGTGATGTGAATGTGATGTCAGATTTCGTGATGTGAATGTGATGTCAGATTTCCTGATGTAGATGTGGTGCCTGATTTTGTGATGTGGATGTGATGTGCGATTTTCTGATGAGATTAACGATGAGAGAAATAATTTTAAAAACATTGCCGCCATCTGATTTTATTGTGCAAAAAGCCCATAATGGTGGTACTTGTGTGGATCTGTATCTTTAATAAACAGTAAAATACTCCATGAATGAATTTATATAAACACCAAAAAATATATGAATGTTGCAAGCAATCAATATATTGATCGAGTACACCTTTTGAATACTTATTTATTCTAAAACGGTAACATCTATCGTTAAAAACAACTGTCCACAGCCTTGTCACCTTATTTATCGTGACACTATCGACGAAAGGCTCGATCTGGCTTGTTGCACCGCCACTCCTGGAAACTTCGAGCATGTGTAGCCTAAAATATAAAAGCAAAATCAAGTGTAGAGCAGTTGTAGCATGCACATGCTCTGAATTCAGTTTCAAGGGATAAGGTGGAAGAAGAAAAAGGTGGAAGAACCGAAGAAGCAAAATGTGCATTTTAAAAACACGCCATTACCATTTCATCCATTTAAGAGGAACACAAGGGAAACATACAAACCTAACTGGACAATGAAGTGCTGGGAGGCGGGCGAGTGCAGAACCACGTAGGATATTGAGTACCTGCATCGACCGAGCTTCATAAGGGCATTAGTGTAGCACATCGGTCTGTTGGGACAGCAAAGATGCTCAACCCTGCTATAGAGGAGGGAATATCTCTGGTACCTGCGCATCCACACTCTTCGTTCGGCTAGTGGAAGAGACCACGCACTGCTCGAAACGTAGCCCTGTGTTCATCAAAGGAAATTTGGTTTTCTGAATTTGGTTAGAGTGCATTGTATTACACGTAATGATTATTGCACGAGAGAACTGACATTTTAATTTATCTCGACATATTATAGCGTTACAGATTACCCAAGCAAAATAGGTGGAGAGTATGTTGGGGATGACGAAAACAACATACTTTTTGTCTCTTCGGTGGCGGCTCTGTTCCACTCTCGGGCTCGGGAGTACTGTCCGGGATGGCGCTGACTTTCGATTCCTGAACGAGTCTCGTCCTTTGGCGCTCCATCGCGCGCACCGTGCCTGCATTTTATGCGACTCACCAAATTATGACAGTCCTGGCGTTCACAAATGTGACCCAAAAGTAAATGATGACACTTACCGAAATCCAGAGGGGTTGCCGGTGCTGGTGGCTGGCCGGCTTTCAATTCCACCTTGACAGTTGTGCCGCGCAGTTCTTTCCTTTCCTTTGTGAAAAGCTTCATCCCAACATCGGCCTCTACGGCACGGACCGCGTAAACATTTCATTTCTGCTCTTCGTGCCATTTCACAAGTACATGTGGCATTTTGGAACGACAACGAGGGTGGTTGGACTACAACGAAACCGTTCTAATCTACCTTCCGAATAATGGCTCGAAAAAACGCGACAGTTTTACAATGTCAGCCACAATCACGTGACTGCGGTGATGTAGCGTGTCGGCGTACGGGACTGGGGAGGGGTTGATGCGCAGTCACATGACTAGAACAGTGGGTAGGAACTGCCCTACCGGTATGGGAGCTCAGAGCGCCATTTTTTCTTTTTTTTCATTCAAGAAGGTGGGAAGGCGAGTGAGCTTTCTTCTCTCAAGCTGTCCACTCTAAGAGCAGTGGGGGCGTCTGTACCGTGTTGCCAAGGAAGAGTAGTTTTTCCTGTTCCTTGGAAGAGATATATGCTGGAAGGGGGGGGGGGGTGCTTTGCAATTAAGGATCCAAGTTGCTCTCTAGCACTAACAAAGTTCTTCAGCGGGGTCGCTATTGAGAGAAACAGCCTAGAATCGAGAGTGGAGCCGTGTACACTTTCATGCTATCTATTCCGGCTCCCGCTTTCTATTCACAACGACTTTCTCCAGTCTCCTCGCTAAGCTTCCAAAACGCACCGTTACCGAACAGAAACCTCTAGCATGCGTTTCAGAGGCGTTGATGGGACGCGCCCTACTCTTCAGCGGGCCCGTGTCCACAACCAGTCCAGTACAACCTAAGACGCGCACCGCCTATGTGTATGCCGAGAATCTGTAGGTCGAAAGCTGGCAGCGATAACAAGAAAAAGAACAGAGCTGAAGAAGCGCAGAAGGATATACTTCAAAGGGGAAGGAAAAGGAGGGAAGGGGTGGAATGTTTGTTTGTTTATGGGGGTTTAACGTCCCAAAGCGACTCAGGCTATGAGGGACGCCGGAAGGGCTGGAATGGTCGCTGTAACCACGCAGAAGGAGAAGACTGGGTCGGTCTGGCAGTGATGGAACGAAAGTATCGAAAAAAAAATGAAGATAAGGGAAAAGGAAAGATGTGTTGCTAGGTTCTATGGCACATAATGAAAGATGAAAAAAGAAACAAAACACGAAATAAACGTTCCTTGTAAGAGGTACACGGCGAGGGGGAACGAGATGCTCTGCGATACTCTGCCATCGGCGGAGTGATACGTAAATCAAAGTGTCCACGCGTATCTTTATGTCAGTGGGCCTAATTTGCAGCTATATTGCCTGCGACTGAACTATTTATTCATAGAAACTTAAAAAAAACATAATAAAAGCATATGCGAAGCCGCCGTGAAACTGGCTGAAAGGCACTCCGCACGTTATTGACTCCTCCTAGCTTAATCGCTGAGTTAAAAAAAAAAAGGCGGGAGCCGGGACGTTTAATCTGATCTAAATTAGGAAAATCGGCCACACAGGACAATAATTTAAGGTTTCTAAGAATGCTCGAAACGTGTAGATCAAGTTCCCGCGGTAAAAAGACGATTTCAGATTCCTCGTTAGTCCACCTTTAAGTGATATTTGTTGTAATTTGCAATGAAAAGATTTAATAATGTTTCTGTTTTTTTGTTACTCTCGTTGGGGCATTTATAGCATTCCTACAGCAGTGAACATTGAACAGTGCGTCTAATTTCCGTGTCGCAATGCTAGCTGTTTGACAAGAGCTTAATATTTGGTCACAACCAAGAACAATATTAAATTTGTAATGATTCACAAGTTCAAGAAGATAAGCCAGAAAAGAAAAGAATACATTCGTATTGCCAGAGGGCGGGCGCGATAGCACGCATAAACACATATGAGCGGAATTTGAGCGTGTCTCATATTGGGCGTTTACAACACAAAATTTATCAAGAAGTTCACAATGTAATTCATTTTTGACCAACAGAGATACGCCACAACCTCGCTTAACCTGGCGATTCAAGCAATAGTTCTTCAAAGATCATCATCATCATCATCATCATCATCATCATCAGCCTTACTACACCCACTGTAGAGCAAAGGCCTCTCCCATGTCTCTCCAATTAACCCTATCCTTTGCCAGCTGCATCCACCCTTTGCCTGCAAACTTCTTAATCTCATCCGCCCACCTAACCTTCTGCCGCCCCCTGCTCCGCTTACTTTCTCTTGGAATCCACTCCGTTACCCTTAAGGACCAGCGGTTATCTTGCCTTCGCATTATATGCCCTGCCCAAGCCCATTTCTTCCTCTTGATTTCCACTAGGATGTAATTAACCGAAGTTTGTTCCCTCACCCACTCTGCCCGCTTCCGATCTCTTAACGTTACACCTATCATTTTTCTTTCCATGGCTCGCTGCGTTGTCCTTAACTTAAGCTGAACTCTTTTCGTTAGCCTCCATGTTTCTGCCCCGTAGGTGAGTACCGGTAAGATTATGCTGTTGTACACTTTCCTCTTGAGGGAAATTGGTAAACTGCCACTCATGATCTGCGAGAACTTGCCATATGCGCTCCACCCCATTCTTATCCTTCTAGTTATCTCCCTCTCATGATCCGGATCAGCTGTCACTACCTGCCCTAAGTAGACGTATTCCGTCACAATTTCTAGGCTCTCGCTGCCAATTGTGAACTGTTGTTCCCTTGCTAGGCTGTTGAACATTACCTTGGTTTTCTGCATGTTAATTTTTAGACCCATCGTTCTGCTCTGCCTGTCTAACTCATTGATCATGATTTGCAGTTCACCTCCTGAGTGACTCAGCAAGGCAATGTCATCAGCAAATCGCAGATTATTTAGGTATTCTCCATTTATTCTTATTCCCAACTGTTCCCGATTCAGGCCTCGAAATACCTCCTGTAAACATGCGGTGAACAGCATTGGCGAGATCGTGTCTCCTTGCCTGACGCCCTTCCTTATTGGAATTTTATTGCTGACTTTATGGAGAACTATAGTAGCTGTGCAGTTGCTATATATCTTCCAGTATTTTGACATAAGGCTCTTCTACCCCCTGATTACGCAATGCCTGTATGACTGCTGAGGTTTCCACTGAGTCGAATGCTTTCTCGTAATCAATGAAAGCTATATATAGAGGTTGGTTATATTCTGCGCATTTCTCTATCACCTGATTGATAGTGTGAATATGATCTATTTTGGAAGATCCTTTACGAAAGCCTGCCTGATCATTTGGTTGATTAAAGTCTAATGTTGTCCTGACTCTATTAACGATTACCTTAGTGAATACTTTGTAGGCAACGGATAGTAAGCTGATCGGCCTGTAATTTTTCAAGTCCTTGGCGTCTCCCTTCTTATGAATTAAGATAATATTTGCATTCTTCCAAGCTTCTGGTACAGTCGAGGTCACAAGGCATTGCGTATACAGGGTGGCTAGTTTTTCTAGCACGATGTCCCCTGCATCCTTCAACAGATCTGCTGTTACCTGATCCTCCCCAGCTGCTTTTTCCCCTTTTCATTGCTTCTAAGGCTTTCATTACTTCATCTTTCGTTACTGGTGGGATGACGCATTGCTGTGCACTGCTGTCTTTCTCATTAACGCTGTGATTACATTGGCTACTGTACAGGTCTGTGTATAACTCTTCGGCTACGTTAACTATCTTATCCATATTGCTAATGACATTGCCCTGCTTGTCTCTTAATGCATACATCTGGTTTTTACCTATGCCTAGTTTCCTCTTCACTGTTTTTAGGCTACCTCCATTCTTTATAGCATGCTCGATTCTCTCCATATTAAACGTCCTTATGTCGGCTACCTTGCGCTTATTTATTAACTTTGATAGCTCCGTTAGTTCTATTCTATCGGTAGGGTTAGATGCCCTGATGTTTTGGCGCTTCTTAATCAGATCTTTAGTCACCTGAGATAGCTTCCCGGTATCCTTTCGAACTGTCCTATCACCTACTTCTACTGCGCACTCCGTAATTATTGATGTCAGATTATCGTGCATTGAATGAACATCAAGATCATCTTCCTCAGTTAAAGCCGAATATCTGTTTTGCAGCGCTATCCTAAACTCCTGTGCTTTCCCTCTTACGGCTAACTCGTTAATGGTCTTCTTCTTCACTAGCTTCTTCCGTTCCTTCTTCAAGTCTAAGCTAATTCTAGACCTTACCATTCTGTGGTCGCTGCAACGCACCTTTCCGAGGACGGCCACATCCTGAATGATGCCAGGTTTAGCGCATAGTATGAGGTCAATTTCATTTTTAATCTCACCATTGGGGCTCTTCCAGGTCCACTTCCTGTGTTCTCGTTTGCGGAAGAAGGTATTCATGATCCGTAAATTATTTCTATCCGCGAATTCGACTAATAACTCTCCCCTGCTATTTCTAGAGCCTATCCCATAGTAACCTGCTTCTTACCCACCTTCGCATTGAGGTCGCCCATCAGTACAGTGTACTGCGATTTTACTTTATTCATTGCCGATTCTACGTCCTCATAGAAACTTTCAGCGGTCTGGTCATCATGGCTGGATGTGGGTGCGTAGGCCTGCACCACTTTCAGCTTGTACCTCTTATTCAGCCTAATTACTATATCTGCTACCCTCTCGTTAATACTGTAGAGCTCCTCTACGTTGTCAGCTATATCATTATTAATGAGGAATCCCACACCTAGTTCTCGTCTGTCCTCTAACCCACGATAGCACAGTATGTGTCCGTCCTTTAGTACTGTATACGCCTCACCTGTCCTCGTAACTTCGCTAAGCCCTATCACATCCCATTTAATTCCCGCTAGTTCCTCAAACAGCACTGCTAGGCTAGCCTCACTAGCTAAAGTTCTAGCGTTAAACGTTGGCAGGTTCAGATTCCAATGGCGGCCTGTCCGGAGCCAGAGATTCTTAGCACCCTCCGCTGCGTCACAGGTCTGACCGCCGCCGTGGTCAGTTGCTCTGCAGCCGCTGGGAACTGAGGGCCGAGGGTTAATTGGTATGATCATAGAAGGTTGTAGCCAAGTACTACACCAGGGTGGCCAAATCCTGCTCTGGTGAGAGAGTGCGTGGTCGGTTCTTGTTACCGAGATCAGGCCGCACTCCAGGCCTGGTTATGCAATTCCAACGACACGCGGATTTTTTTTTTTAACCCGGTGGAGAATTGCGCGGCACCAGGATTTGAGCCCCGGTCCTCTTGCACGCGAGGCGGATGTTCTACCTCTACGCCATCGCTGCGTCGTATCTTCAAAGATAGTATATGTCAAATGCCTCGTCCACCCGCTGTGCAGCCAGGCTTTCGAAAACACAAGCGCACGAATCGGCAGCCTAACTTCAGCAAAAAAACATTCGATATCATATTGCTTCCTTCTTCCTGAACGCAGGGTAAAATTAACCATGTTTAAAGATTGCTGGGAATTCTCGCAAAGAAAAACCAGATCCGATGTACAGAATGGGCTTTGCAGAAAGACGCATTCGAGACTACTCCCCGCAGGGGGGCGCCTGCAGCTTGCAGGCGTCGCGACGGTGAGTGGCGAACCCGCGGGTTCCCGGGCATCCGCAGGGACATCCCCAAAAGGGGATGATGGTGAACTGTGCATCACCACGGACCCGAGCACCCGCGCCTCGCAGTGCGTGGCATCGCCGTGTCCGGGGAAAAGGGGATCCTGGTGGTTGTGCCGATGCCGAGCGTTTGGACCTTTATGGCCCCTCGGCGGAGGCAACACACCACTTTGGCCTCAGCTTCCTGTAGACGGCACCTCCTTCCTGACCCGACCGGGGGAAATCGGCAGTCGCCTTTTCCTGTCCTGCCCTCCATCTTTCACTTTCCTATCTCTTTCTTACAACTTTCCTGTCCCCTCCTCTTCTCGGTTTTTTCACTTTTCATAGGCGGCGAGGGTTAACCATGTGTGGCTGACAACCCTGTGTTATGCCGTATTAGGTTATAGTGGCGGTGTATAGCTGGTGTGTGCAGGGCTTTTTAAAGGCGCCTGTCCCATCCCCATGTTGGGCTCCATGGTGGGCGGCTAGCACCGCTGCCGAACACCAAACTTTTTTTATGGCTCCCCCCCTTTCAAAACTTGATCGCTCTCATAAAAGAGTGCGGACCGAAGATATATCTATTCAATGCTTCAGGAAAAAAGGAATCATTTCCAAAACTTCATGTCCTCCATAGTGAGGAAACAGAAAAATCTGCAAAACTATGTCACCATTCTTAGTCTCAAAATGTCTGACTGATGTCATCGGTCCAGGCTACAAACTGTCAAAAATGCCCAATGGTGACCTACTACTTGAACTAAAAGACATCGTCCAATACTCCAAACTTTCTAACCAAGTGCAAATTGGGGACAACATTGTGTCTATCACTGCACACCGATCCTTGAACACCGTCCGTGGTGTGATTTCTGAAACAGATTTTATCCACCTCACTGAGGAAGAGATGCTGGAAGGCCTCAAGGACCAATACGTCATAAACGTACACCGTATAAAGATAAGAAAAGAGGACAAAGAAATCCCAACGAAACACACAGTGCTCACGATCAACTGCAGCGCACTTCCAGAGTCCATAGAAGCAGGCTATTTGAAAATAAATGTACGCCATTACATTCCAAACCCACGAAGGTGTTTCAATTGTCAAAGATATGGACACGGGTCACAGAGTTGTCGTGGCCACAAAACATGCGCTAAATGTGCCTCCAAAGACCATGCTTCCGAAAACTGTGAAGGAGCAGCATTTCGCTGCGCAAACTGCGGAGATGATCACCCAGCATATTCAAGGTCATATCAAACATGGAAAACTGAAAAAGATATCATTACAATGAAAACAAAACAAAAGATCACATTCAAGGAAGCGAGACGACTCTTCTACGCGAAGAACACTTTCACCTTCTCTACAAAAACAACCTTTGCTGATGTGGTGCGCAGGGGCAGTGCGCCACACAGCACTCCGGCATCTGCCAAGGCCACGCTCAGTGAGCCTATGGCAGAGCCACCCACGCCCCAGGCAGAGACAGCGAAAGCTGCTCTGTCATCCCCAAAGCAGGGAGATCCATCCAATGGGTCGGCCTCCCGCCGGACTTCCCCCCCAAACGGGGGAGGCCTAAAAATCAGACACCCGCGGCTTCGCGGTCCTCCAGCACCTATCTTGAGGTGATGGATATAACTCCCAGCCCGTCTGCTTTGAAGCGGCGCAACAGATCTCTCGAGCGAAAAAAAGGCAGATCCCTAATTACGGGCCCAGAAAAGTAAATTCCTTCTGCTCCATTCCCACTCAAGAACACAAACACGACTTTTGTGATTCAATGGAACTGTCGAGGATTACTGAGAAGCTACAGTGACGTAACACATATTTTAGGGTCAATATTGCCCATTGCTTTGTGCCTTCAGGAGACCAATCTTGGTCCGCAACATGTGAATATCTTAAAACACTATAAAACTTATCGACGCGATCGCGAGCAGTCAAATAGACTCTCGGGTGGTGTCGCAGTTGTCATTCAAAGCGGCGTCCCTACTCAAGAAATTAAACTTAACACAAAACTTGAGGCAGTTGCAGTTAGCGTCGTTACCTACAAAACAATAACAGTATGTTCTGTATATCTTCCCCCGCACATCACATTAACAGTCGAAGATTTAAAAGGCCTGATTGATCAACTGCCGGAGCCATATCTGGTAATTGGCGATTTTAACGCTCACTCCCCATTTTGGGGAAGCGAACGATGTGACTCAAGGGGACAAATAATCGAAGATTTTATCCTCTCAAATAACATCTGTCTTTTAAATACGGGAAAAGCCACTTATTGTTGCCCAATCTCGGCAAAAATGAGCTTTCTCGATTTAGCTTTCGCATCACCATCGCTTTTTAACGATTTTATATGGGATGTTTTAAATGACCCTGTGGGAAGTGATCACCTGCCTACTATCATCAGCCTCTCATCGTCTACTCCAGTCATCCCCACAAGACCACGGCGCTGGAAACTTCACATCGCCGACTGGTCACTTTTTACAGCTAATGCCACACTAGAAAAAGAATTTTGTGAAGACCTCACTATAGACGAAATTAACGAAAGGTTTACTACATGCATAATATCGGCCGCTACACTAGCCATACCACAAACAACAGGACCCGTACACAAAAAAACATAAAGTATGGTGGACGCAAGAATGCACATTAGCAAAAAAACAACAAAATAAAGCTTGGGGCTCTCTGCGTCGGTATCCAACAGCGGAGAACTTGATTGCCTTTAAGAGGGCCAAGGCCACAGCGCGATTCGTTCGACGAAATACCGAGAAATCCTCATGGCAGAAATATGTGTCCTCAATAAACAGCTCAATAACCTCAAAAAAGATGTGGGAAAAAGTTCGTAGATTCAGTAGTGACCATACCCCTTTCACACGTCCTCTATTGACTACACCCGGGACACAAACATCATTAGAAGAACAGGCCAACATACTAGGTGAGCATTTTGCTGAAGTTTCCAGTTCGTCCAATTACATAAACACGTTCCAGAAGTACAAAGCAATAGCAGAAAAACAAAAACTTCCATTTGCAGCAGGTATGCACGAGGACTACAATCAACCCATCACACTCCAGGAAATGATTAGGGCATTATCTTCTTGTAAAAAGACAGCACCAGGCCCAGATAATGTGCATTACACTATGCTTGCTCATGTCTTTGAGGCTGCCGTGCAGGCATTGTTGAAATTCTTTAACAAAATATGGACAACTGGGAATATACCTGAGGAGTGGAAGAAAGCAATAATAGTACCTTTTCTGAAACCCGGAAAACAACCAACAAGTCCTAACAATTAACAGACCGATAGGCCCCACCAGCTGCATTGCTAAATCTTTCGAAAGCATAATAAACATTAGACTGACCTTCACACTTGAATCTCGTCGACTCTTAGATTTACATCAATGTGAATTTAAGAAAGCATGCTCGACCGCTGATCACCTTGTCCGCCTAGAAAACACCATCCGGGAGGCGTTCATCTACAAACAGCACTGTATCGGGGTCTTGTTCGATTTGGAGAAGGCCTATGATACCGCGTGGAAGTTCGGCATCCTCAATGACCTAGCAGAGGTAGGGATCCGCGGCAGGATGCTGAACTGCTTGAACGACTTCCTGACTAACCGCACATTCAGAGTCCGTCTAGGAGCAACTCTATCAATAACATTCACCCAAGTGAATGGCGTACCCCAGGGATGCATTTTAAGTACGACACTCTTTATAGTAAAAATGAATTCTTTGGCCAAAGTAATACCTAAGTCCGTAATGTATTCAGTTTATGTAGATGACATACAGATAGCATACACTTCTTCCAACATACTGTCCTGCGAGAGACCAATACAAATCACACTGAATAAACTGGCTGCTTCGGCAGAGAAAAATGAATTCAAGTTCTCCCCGCAAAAACAGTAGCTGTTTTGTTCTCATTACGACGAGGCCTACAGGTCGATCCCAATCTGTGCTTAAATCAAACCACACTGCCAGTCAAACAGGAACATAAATTTTTAGGCGTCACTTTTGACAAGAAACTTACATTTCTACCACACATTAACAACCTGAAAAAGAAAGCATCCCAAGCCCTTAATGTAATAAAGGTACTCTCGCAAAAACGGTGGGGGTCCGATAGAGCACGCCTATTACAAATATAGCACTCTTTAGTGCGCTTCAAGCTGGACTACGGGTGTATAGTATATGGTTCGGCAAGAGCATCCTACTTGAAACGACTGGACCCTGTTCATAATTTTGGCCTGCGCCTATAAACTGGAGCATATAGAACATCCCCGGTAAATAGTCTTTATGTTGAAGCTAATGAGCCCACACTAGAGGATAGAAGAGTCACACTAACATGCACGTACATCCTAATAATCTGTTCTCTCCCTAAACATCTCTGCTATCCCATTGTTACCAAGTGCGCATCTAGGAGATTATTCAATAATAAACCACATTTTATCAGGCCGCTAATAATGCGCTTTGAGGATAAATGTGAAGACTTAGCAGTGCTGGACGCCCTACCTAATATTGCACAAAGACATGAATATCTACCACCATGGTACAGCCTTCCTTCGGTGTGCGACTTCACACTGACACACGTAAACAAAGAAAAAATGCCACACGAGCACATACTGCAAGAGTTCTTGGCACTACAAGAAAAATATGACACTTACACTGAATTTTACACTGATGGCTCAAAAACAGAAAGTCATGTTGGAAGTGCAGTAATTCAAGGAACAAATGAAAAAATGATACGATTGCCACAGTATGCATCGGTATTTACTGCGGAGTATTATGCCATTTTTGTAGCTGTAGAACAAATAGTAAAACAAAACATAAAAAATAGCATCATTTACACCGATTCACTGAGTATGCTAAAAGCGCTGCATTCTACAAATGCTGCTGAACCCATAATAGGAAAAATCATACATAACATAGTTAAAATTACAAAGCAAAAACATAACATTATATTCTGCTGGGTCCCTAGTCATGTTGGAATTTTAGGTAATGAGAGAGCAGATGCTTGCGCAGCACAAGCTAGAATTGGCCATATAAAACAAGTTAACATACCACAGAGGGATTTTTCTAAATTACTGCACAGTAAAATCAGGAATAAGTGGCAGATTGCATGGGACGAACAGACAAACAACAAACTACATTTTATAAAACCTGTTTTAGGAGAATGGAGGTCATGTACACATCAGGAGCGTTTCATAGAAGTTATTTTGTGTCGACTACGCATTGGACACACACACCTTACTCACAACTTCTTACTGACAAAAAAAGACAAACCTCTCTGCGAAATGTGTGGCGATGAACTCACGGTAAACCACATTTTAATTGTATGCAAAAAACTGGAACAACTGAGGAAGAAATATTTCAAAATATTGTACAATGAATACATCCCACTACACCCCATGTTACTTTTAGGAGATCAAGCACTGGTTGATTTTTCAAGTATTTTTAAATTTCTCAGAGAAGGCAATGTTTTATACAAACTGTAGATATAAAAAGCGTAACCTTTAACAAAAGACCCCGCAGGGGGGCGCCTGCAGCTTGCAGGCGTCGCGACGGTGAGTGGCGACACCGCGGGTTCCCGAGCATCCGCAGGGACATCCCCGCAAGGGGATGATGGTGAACCGTGCATCACCACGGACCCGAGCACCTACGCCTCGCCGTGCGTGGCATCGCCGTGTCCGGGGAAAAGGGGATCCTGGTGGTTGAGCCGATGCCGAGCGTTTGGACCCTTAAGGCCCCTTGGCAAAGGCAACACACCACTTTGGCCCCAGCTTCCTGTAGACGGCACCTTCGGCCTGACCCGACCGGGGGAAATCGGCAGTCGCCTTTTCCTATTCTCCACTTCATCTTTCACTTTCCTACCCCTTTCTCACAACTCTCCTGTCTCCCACTCACTTCTTGGTTTTTTCCTTTTTCCTGGCGGCGAGGGTTAACCTTGTGTGGCTGACAAACCTTTGTTACGCCATATTTGGTTATAGTAATGGTGTACAGCTGGCGCAGACAGGGCTTTTTAAAGGCACCTGTCCCGTCCCCATGTAGGGCTCCATGGTGGGTGGCTGCCACCATTGCCGAACAAAGAACACATTCCATGGCTTCTCATTTTTTTCAACCCGATCTCCCTCGAAAAAGAGGGCGCACCGAGACAGATAAATTCTTCAAAAAAAACGCTACAAGCTTCCCTCGATTCCACGTTGTTCACAGCGAACACGAGGAACAAACTGCTAGACAAGTGTCACCATTCATTGTTACCAGGACTTTAACAAGTGCCATAGGAGAAGGGTACAAGATCAAAAAACTAGCAAACGGAGACCTTCTTTTAGAAGTTTTATACAACCACCAACAAGAGAAATTGTCAGAAGTGAAGTCATTCGGAGATATACCGGTCACAATCAGCACACACCGATCGTTGAATACTGTTAGGGGAGTTATCTCAGATGATGACCTCAAATATGTAACTGATGAAGAACTTCTGGAAGGTTTGAAGGAGCAAAACGTGACCAACGTGTACAGGATAAAAATGAGACGAGATAATAAAGAAATCCCCACAAAGCACATTGTCCTGACATTTGCATCTAGTATCCTCCCCGACTCCGTAGAAATAGGCTACATAAAGCTCCAACTAAGACAGTACATACCAAACCCACGACGCTGCTTCAAATGCCAACGTTACGGCCACAGCTCTCAGAGTTGCCGGGGCCAACTCACATGTGCTAAATGCTCTTCCCATGAACACGATTCCGAAAACTGTGCAGTTGAACCACACCTATGTGTAAATTGTGAGGGCAGCCATCCTGCATACTCACGCACATGTCCAGTTTGGAAACAAGAAAAGGAGATTGTCACAATCAAAGTCAAAGAAAACATAACATTTAGGGAAGCGCGAAAGAGGGTAGCTTCAATACACAAACCTACTTTCTCCGATGTGGTGCAAAGGGGCACAGCACCACAGCCGCTTTTGGCTCCCACTCGGGCCACACGCAGTGAGCCTGTAGTGGGGCCACCCGTGCCCAAGGTGGCAGCAGCTAGCGCTGCGCCACCACCCACAAAACAGGACGCGCGGACCTCCAGGTCCGCGGGCCCCAAGGTCCCTCCCCACACGGAGAGGCCGAACATGAAAACAAACGTGCGGCTTGCACGTTCGTCCAGCGTGTCGGAGGATGCGATGGACACGATGGACACAAGTCAAAGTAGTCCTAAGGCGTCGACGTCGAAAGGGCGGCGGGGCTCCATAGACCGAAACAAAAAAGAAAAGCCCCGAATAAGGGCGCCTGAAAACCCAACCTAGTTCCTTTCAGTACCCACATAATACAACATGGCTTTTATACACTGGAACTGTAGGGGACTCTTACATAACCTAAGCGACATAAAAGACATATTAGCCACATACTCACCTGTCGCCTTGTGTTTACAGGAGACAAATTTAGGCTTTAAACACGAAAACATTCTAAAACACTATAAGGTCTTCCGCCGTGACCGAGAGCAGGTGAGCCGGCTTTCGGGTGGCGTAGCCATCATTGTTAACAGTGGAATCGCAGCCCGAGAACACAAGCTTAAAACCAAATTAGAAGCTGTGGCGGCCATCCTGCACACATTTAAAACACTCACAGTGTGCTGCGTTTATATTGATCCACATTTTAAAATAACACTCCAAGACTTACAAGACCTTTTAGTGCAACTACCAGAACCGTTTTTGATGGTCGGAGATTTTAACGCCCACTCCAGTTTTTGGGGCAGTAACAAAACCGACACTAGAGGCCAACTGATCGAGGATTTTATACTCTCCAATAACCTTTGCCTCCTGAACACTGGCAAACAAACCTATTGTTCCCCTAGCTCAGGAAAATTCAGTTGCATTGATTTGTCTTTTAGTTCGTCCTCGATTTTTACAGATTTTAATTGGGATGTCTTAGATAACCCATATGGAAGTGATCATCTACCCATACTAATTAGCTTAGCACATTCACCCGAAGTAATCCCAACTAAACCACAACGATGGAAACTGCTCTTAGCCGACTGGGCACTGTTCCGAGAAAAAGCCAGCCTAGATAGAATAGTTTTTGACGACGGGAGTGTAGACGAACTAAACGAATGTCTCACAAACTGTATTATTGCCGCTGCACGCCAAGCTATTCCTCAATCCTCTGGAATAGTAAAACAAAATCACAAATACTGGTACACAAAAGAATGTAAAGAAGCAAAAAAGAAACAAACCAAAGCCTGGGGCATTTTTCGCAGATACCCCACACAGGAGAATTTTATAAAATTTAAAAAGGCGAGAGCAAAAGCTCGTTATATCCGTCGTAGTGCAGAAAAATCTTCTTGGAAAAATTACGTGTCGTCGATAAACAACTCAACCACATCAAAACAAATGTGGGAGAAGGTCAGAAAGCTAAAAGGCAACTACTCTCCGTTCACAGTCCCCCTTCTTACCGCCCCCGGTGTACAGACTAGTCTAGAACAACAGGCAGATATTTTAGGCGAATATTTTTCCGAAGTTTCCAGCTCATCACACTACAGCGATTCATTTTTAAAATACAAAAAGACAGCAGAGAAACAAAGACTGCCGACAGACTGCGGTACAAACGAACCGTACAATAGTTTAATTACAATACAAGAAATCCAAACAGTACTTTCTGCCGGTAAACATACCGCCCCCGGCCCAGACCAAATACATTACCAAATGCTAGCCCATCTTTCTGAACCTGCCGTAGAGGCGCTTCTAAAGTTTTTTAACAAAGTTTGGGTATCAGGCTGCATACCCAAAGCTTGGAAGGAAGCTATTATTGTGCCGTTTCTTAAACCCGGGAAGCCACCAACCGCTCCGAACAGTTATAGACCCATAGCCCTTACCAGTTGCCTCGCCAAGTCCTTTGAAAGTGTCCTAAACATAAGATTAACTTTTGTCCTTCAATCCCGTGAACTTCTCGACAACCATCAATGTGGTTTTAAAAAAGGATGCTGCACCACAGATCACCTAGTCCGCCTTGAAAATACTGTCAGAGATGCGTTTATACACAGACAACAATGTCTTGCAGTCTTTTTTGACTTAGAAAAGGCATACGACACCACCTGGAGGTTTGGGATTCTGCAAGACCTTGCCGATCTTGGCGTCCGCGGCAGGATGTTAAATTGCATAAAAGACTTTTTATCCAATCGCTCATTCCATGTGCGCCTAGGCTCGACGCTTTCAAAGAATTTTATTCAGGAAAATGGGGTACCCCAAGGCTGTATTTTAAGTACAACTCTCTTTGTCGTAAAAATGAATTCTATTAGGAAAATAATCCCAAGGTCCATTATGTATTCTGTTTATGTTGACGATCTTCAGATAGCATGTACATCCTCAAACATATCCACTTGCGAAAGACAAATACAGCTAACAATAAATAAACTGGCAACATGGGCAGACAGGAATGGTTTCCAGTTCTCTCCACAGAAAACAGTGGCCTTACTTTTTTCACTGAAACGGGGTCTACAGACAGACCCCACATTATACCTAAACGAAAGCCAGTTACCTTTAAAAACTGAACACAAATTCTTAGGCATAACATTTGATCGAAAACTAACTTTTCTACCTCACATAAATGCCTTGAAAAAGAAAGCTTCTCGATCGCTGAATATACTCAAAGTGCTTTCACACAAACACTGGGGTTCTGACAGGGCAAGCCTCCTACACATCTATCGCTCTGTGGTACGGTCCTGCTTAGACTATGGCTGCCTGGTGTATGGTTCTGCAAGGCCATCCTACTTGAAACATCTAGATCCAGTGCATAATTTGGGGTTGCGTCTTTCCACTGGCGCTTACAGGACGTCGCCCATAAACAGTCTTTATGTCGAAACAAACGAACCATCACTTACAGATAGAAGAAGCATGCTTACATGCTCATACGTCCTAAAAATCCGTTCCCTTCCAAAACACATCTGTTATGAAATAGTTACAAAGTGTCCATCCAGAACAATCTTTAACAACAAACCGCAAACCACCAGGCCACTGCTCTTGCGCTTTGAAGAGATCTGCCAGAATCTCGGCATACTGAACACATTACCCAGCATTGCGCAAAGACGAGGTCCACTGCCTCCATGGTATGATTTGCCTACATTGTGCGATTTCACTCTCACACAGTTCCGCAAAAAGCAAACTCCACAACTCCAAATAGTACAAGAATTTCTGGCACTTGAGGAAAAATACAATGGTTTCACAGCCTTTTATACTGACGGTTCGAAAACGGATACTTATGTAGGAAGTGCAGTGGTGCGAGGGAATTCGGAGACAACAATACGACTTCCACAGTGCGCATCCATCTTCACTGCAGAATGTTACGCAGTATATGTGACCGTAGAAAAAATACTCAGCGAGAACCTCGAAAACGCTATTATTTACACAGACTCTTTAAGTATACTTACAGCCCTCCACTCAAGAAACGCAATCACTCCTATACTTGGTGACATTATACACAACATAGTAACAGCCACAGCTAGAAGACAAAACATTAAACTCTGCTGGGTCCCGAGTCATGTCGGCATAAAAGGCAATGAGCGAGCAGATTTCTGTGCTGCTCAAGCTCGTGGCAAGGAAATAAAAAAAGTAAATATACCCTTGAATGACTGCATGAAATTAGTACAAAGGAAGTTAAGGAAAAAATGGCAATCGGCTTGGAACAGCGAATTGAATAATAAACTACACTTAATAAAGCCGATTTTAGGTGAATTTAAGTCATGTGTGCACCAAGAACGTTTTAAAGAAGTGATTTTATGCCGTCTCAGAATAGGCCACACGCACCTTACGCACAACTTCCTGCTAACAAAACAAGATAAACCTGTTTGCGAAGAATGCGGAGGTGAACTTACAATTAACCACATTTTATTCTCATGTATAAAACTAGAAAAACTAAGAAAAAAGTACTTCACTCAATTTTATCATGAATGCATTCCTTTCCACCCTACATTGCTTTTAGCTGATAATGCCATTGTTAACATACCTGCCATTTTTAGCTTTTTAAAAGCAGCAGGCGTACTTGAAAAGCTGTAATTTTTTTTTAACCACTGGATCGCCTTTATACATGATATACCTCAGCCACTTTCTCATTCTTGAGAAGTAGGCTGAGGCTGTTTATTTGATTGGTTGGGAGCCTCAGGATCCTTGCTAGCCAAGGAAAGTCGCTTAGGCTGCCTGACCATCTTTAAGGCTTTTACCATTAGCCATTTCCAAATTTCTTCCCTTTTATTACTAGGCAGTACAATCTTTTTAAGTCATCTGCACCATCGCCTCTTTTTTATACTCCAAAACATTCTGTAGAAAATCAATTCTATACCTTGTGCTTGGCGCATGATGGCCTTAGCTGCCTATGTGCCATAAAACCCAACACAACACAACACACTTTAACAAAAGCTCTAACCGTGTGTTTGGCGCATCATAGCCTCAGTTGCATTTGCGCCATTAAAATCAATATAACTAACTAACTAACGCATTCGAGACTACGCATATTCGAGACTACGCATAGTGGGCGAAATTCTTGATGTGTGCTTCATTCGTTTGCATGGCGATAATTGTAGTAGCACTGGGAATAGCGGGGGGCCAGTTGACTCAGACCTTCTCAAATTCTCTAGACGGAGATGGCTGGGCGCGGCCTTTAAGAAGCACATAAACGCAGAGGCGCGTAGGGACTTTCCAAGAAATGCGAAAGGGTTCTCGAGTTCCCAGCAAATCTTCTCAGCAGCTACGGGTGGCTAGACGGCACTGCCATCTTTGAGAACAGCGGTGACGGATGTGGCTCCGTACAGTCAAGTTTGGCCTAGGGTGCCTCGATGGGCCAGAGCCGCTTTCAGGGTGAAGACACCGCTCCCGGTTGGGGCATGTTGGGTCTCACTCTCCCGTTCAGTTTCATTGAGCGCAATGCGGCGGCGCTCCGTTTCGATGAGAAAACTGCAGCTGCCGCGAGGGATTCAGAAAATTTGGTGTTCTACTGAGGCAGAGTGGCATCAGAGATAGTTTAAACAGTGAATCAGAGGTAGTTACTCTAAAGTACACTCTCTTTCGCAGCTAACCTGCCGAGAAAGTGGCGCCTAATGAACAGTCGGTGCACTCATGCGTGTTGGTTTATTTTGCGCTGTGTTCCTTCATAACAGCTTTCTTTCAACTGGCGTAGCATATTCCAGTGCAATCTTTTGACCCGGATACTCTACATTTCAATTACATTTCCAACAATCAGGATTACTTATTTCGAGCTGCAGTGGCACATTGGCCAAAGACTGCCATTCAGGCAGCTTTTCGTTCGCCATGAAATCAATGCGAGAAGGTGCGTTTTATGGCAGCTAATTTAAATAATTTTGAGGATGCAAAAATAAGTTGTGCATTATTCCTCCGTGCAAAGTAGAAATTGTTCGGAAAAACAAGCGTTTCGCATGCCTTACCTCTCATACTTTGAGGTTTACTGTTGTTCAGGCAGTCTGGTTTGACCCGCGATTGGCAATTTTTTCGCCGCGCGCTGTCACGAGCAAAGCCAAATACCCGGTGCATTTCAATAGTGCGGGCAGAACACCCGGAAAAACAAGACCCTCATAACTTGGTCTCTGACTGCAACATCACGCACACTACGAGCTCACTTGAAGCAAAGGGGCGTGGCCCGTTTTCGCCTCGGTTTTGCAAGTTTTATGCCTTCTCCGCTGCCTTTATTCTTCCGATTAGAAGTACGCCGTCGTCATTACGAGTCGCGGTCTTTCTTCTCCCGATTACAGCCGCCTCGGTACATATCGCACGTTCTGCACCACGCTGTCAAAAGTCGCGTGTTTTGACCACCAGACCAATAGCGCTTGCACTGATGACGTAGGTCAAGAAAGCTGAAAGGCGAGTGCTAAAACCTGCCAGGCCACATCAAAAGTTGCCGAGCGGCTGTGGCTTCACAACCTGATCACAAAGGCGTTTGGCAATACGGCAGCCGTATTATTTATGCGCTCTTGCGGGTAAGAAAGTATGTGAAGCTCTCGTCGCAGCTTTTTGTTCAGTTTAATATTTGTTTTATCATAATGCCACGAAGGCACGAAGACTCTCCTTCTTTGCGCCAGCTCACTACGAATATCCTGGCGCCAAACCTATCTTCTGTGCGTCAGTAAGCAAAGAAGCCGT